>NC_091367.1:19661109-19868609 GCF_038502225.1 Cherax quadricarinatus
TGTCCACAATCCTACCATACCTGTGTCTGGCTTCTGACACAAGCATGCCACAATTTATGCTTAATGAGTTGAGAGCATTTATGGATGACAGAGAATCAGTTACAATTAAACTGTCAATCTTTGATACATCGATGCATTTCAGTGCAAGGAGTATGGCAAACAGTTCTGTCTGAAGGGTAGAGGCCCAATTATTGATGCGTGCTCCAATTTCTTTAAGAGAGCCATCACTCTGTACGACAACAGCAGCACTACCAGCTGCACCAGTGGATTGGTGAACAGAACCATCATCGTAAATAATTTGCGAGAGTGTGTGCTGTGTGACTAAGTTATCAATACAGCTTAAGGCATCATGTTTGGCTTCAAGGCGAAGTTTTGGTTGTGATTTAAGAAGTAGTTTGGGGGGAAATGGAGGAATGGTAGTTTGGAATGGGGTAATATTCCATGGAGCGGAGAAGTGCCGCTGTTGCCTTACTTGACATAGATCATATCTGATTCATGCGGAGGTCGGTTCCAGTTTTTTCGATCCATCTGGAGGAGTGTTCACCAGTGCTGAGGAAAGTTTGGAGGGCTTCTGTGCAGGGGTTTGAATGAGCTCGCCTGAGCATATTAACCCCAATTAGGATATTTCTTTCAGTAACACGATCTCTGATGCTTGGAATATCAAGTTCTTTTTGCATATTTAAATTTTTCGCAGTACGAGGGCATCCTAAAATGATCCTCATTGCTTCGTTCTGCAGTTTTTCCAGCCCTCCAAGCTTCCAGTCAGACACAAGAGCAAGTAGTGGCGCAGCATAATCAACCAATGATCTAATACAAGCAAGATACATCATTTTCACAATTTTAACATTAGCACCATACCTGGGGTGAAGCCCTGCCACAACTCTAAGTGCTCTTAGTCGTTCTTTGTATTGGTGACAAAGTCTTGTTACAACAGGTCCATGTAGTGGAACCTCAAAGCCTAGATACCTGTATCTGCTTACATATTCTAGAAGAGACCCATCATGCAATTGGATCTGACGAACTGTGCCTCTCTGTCGAGGACGCCTATTGAGTATCTTTGTTTTATCAGTAGAGATTATCAACCCCAGGTCCTGACACGAGGCTAGTACATGATTAATAATGTTTTGGGTGTTGGAGAATCCGGTGGTGTGAATCATTATATCATCAGCAAAACTAATCACATAATGATGGGGCTGACTAGGCATAGCATTAAGTAATGCATTAATTAGAATATTGAACAGTGTGGGACTGAGCACACCTCCCTGTGGGGTTCCTAATTCAAAGTCTTTAGTTACACTTCTATATCTCTGGAACAACACAGACGATTTTCTGTTGGACAGGTAGCCTTTAATCCAGCGGAGAAGCCATCCTCCAACATCCATTCTGGCAAGTTCACTAATGATTACATGTCGGTTGGCTACATCGAAAGCGGATTTAAGGTCAAGGAAGGTAGTGTATGAGCTGTCAGTGTGCAGGGTGAGAAAGGTGGCTATGCAATGATGCACACTCCTTCCATGCATGAAACCATGCAACCGGGGAGACAAAAATTGTTTGATTCTGTACATGAGACGATTAAGAATCATTCAAATGTTTTACACAAGCAGTTAGTAAGAGATATTGGGCGAAATGCATTTTGTTGATTGGGCTTAGGAATTGGAATGATGAGTCTGTTGGTCCAAGATTGATGGAGTTCCCCAGTTACATAGCTCATGTTATATAATTCAAGTAATGGATTACCTGGTACTCGACACAGCAATCTGAGTATGTTGTAAGTAATACCATCCTCACCAGGCGACGTGGAGTTGCCCTTAGTTAGTGCTGCATCAAGTTCATAATTAGTGAAAGGAATGTTGCAGTCATCTGCCTTGCCGAGCATAAAGCAAACAAGTCTCTCCCTTGCATCATATTTGTCATTTAATTTCGCCTGTGTGGTACTGGGAAGATTGTCATAGCTAGATGTAGCAGCCCAAGCACTGACTAACTCATTCGCCCTATGTAAGGGATGAGGGTGTGCGATCTGCCCAGTTCTGCTCCCCTTAATTCTATTTATGTCTCTCCATGCCCGGCTAAGTGGGGTGTGAGCATTAAGACCGTTGACAAATTTTTCCCAGTCTGTTTGCCGCAGCTCTGTCATACGCTCTCTGGCAGCAGCAAGGGCAGTTTGGAAGAGCCTCAGCATTCCAGGGGTACGATGTTTTCTATAGGCTAGGCCTAGTCTGCGAGCAGTACGTTTCAGTGTACGAAGTTTAGAATCATTGTAATAAGTATGGTTTTTGAAGGAGGTATGATTATTACGGAAGTTTGTTGGGTTTAGAGTACCAAGAGGTTTCAGTGGCGGCTCTAAGTAGTTCTGAATACTGCTCACAAGGTCATTGTTAAAAGTCTCTACAGAGGAACACTCATAGGAATTATACCAGTCAGTCACATGTGCAACAAAGTCATCATGCTGATCAGTGGGAACATTAAAACGTTTCCGTTTGAATATCCCACCAGGAAGGATAGTATTACCAATATCTAGTAAGGTTAGCCTAGGGAAATGATCAGACGCTATATCTGTTACAATGGAAGACTCACAGCTGGCAGAAGTAATGTTGATGCCCAGATACAGATCAAGGACGCCTCCATAGATATGTGTGGGTTCAAGGTCACCTACAATTTGGACATTATCATGACCTGGAGGTTACCTGGAGGTTATTCCGGGGATCAACGCCCCCGCGGCCCGGTCCATGACCAGGCCTCCCGATGGATCAGGGCCTGATCAACTAGGCTGTTACTGCTGGCCGCACGCAGTCCAACGTACGAGCCACAGCCCGGCTGATCCGGCACTGACTTTAGGTATCTGTCCAGCTCTCTCTTGAAGGCAGCCAGGGGTTTATTGGCAATTCCCCTAATGCTTGATGGGAGGCTGTTGAACAGTTTTGGGCCACGGACACTTATGGTGTTTTCCCTTAGTGTACCAATGGCGCCCCTACTTTTTATTGGGGGCATTTTGCATCGCCTGCCCAGTCTTTTACTTTCGTAGGGAGTGATTTCTGTGTGCAGATTTGGGACCATTCCTTCCAAGATTTTCCAAGTGTTGATTATGATATATCTCTCCCTCCTGCGTTCCAACGAGTACAAGTCAAGTGCTTCCAAGCGTTCCCAGTAGTTAAGGTGCTTAACAGAACTTATACATGCAGTAAAGGATCTCTGTACACTCTCTAGATCTGCGATTTCACCTGCTTTGAATGGAGATGTTAATGTACAGCAGTATTCCAGCCTAGAGAGAACAAGTGATTTGAAAAGGATCATCATGGGCTTGGCATCTCTCGTTTTGAAAGTTCTCATTATCCATCCTATCATTTTCTTTGCACGTGCGATCGTGGCACTGTTGTGATCCTTGAAAGTGAGATCCTCAGAAATTACTACTCCCAGGTCCCTTACATTATTTTTCCGCTCTATTGCATGGCCGGAGTCAGTAGTATTCTCTGTTCTAGTTATTATCTCCTCCAGTTTTCCAAAACGGAGTAGTTGGAATTTGTCCTCATTGAACATCATATTGTTTACCGTTGCCCACTGGAAAACTTTGTTTATGTCTTCTTGGAGGTTAACCGCGTCCTCAGCAGATGACAGCCTCATGCAGATCCTAGTATCATCCGCAAAGGATGATACGGTGCTGTGGTGCACATCTCTGTTTATGTCTGATATGAAGATTAGGAATAAGATGGGGGCGAGTACTGTGCCTTGTGGAACAGAGCTCTTCACTGTGGCAGCCTCCGATTTAACTCTGTTGACCACTACTCTTTGTGTTCGATTTGTTAGGAAGTTGAACATCCATCTCCCCACTTTCCCAGTTATTCCTTTAGAATGTATTTTATGGGCTATTACGCCATGATCGCATTTGTCAAATGCTTTTGCAAAGTCTGTGTATATTACATCTGCATTCTGATTTTCTTCCAGTGCATCCAAGGCCATGTCATAGTGATCCAGTAGTTGTGAGAGGCAGGAGCGACCTGCCATGAACCCATGTTGCCCTGGATTGTGCAGATTTTGGGAATCCAGGTGATTTGCAATCCTGCTTCTTAGCACTCTTTCAAAGATTTTTATGATGTGGGACGTCAGAGCTATTGGTCTATAGTTCTTAGCTAATGCTTTGCTGCCACCTTTATGGAGTGGGGCTATATCCGTTGTTTTAAGTGACTGTGGAATTTCACCCATGTCCAAGCTCCTCCTCCATAGTGTACTTAGGGCACGCGAGAGGGGTTTCTTGCAGTTCTTAATGAAAACAGAGTTCCACGAGTCTGGGCCCGGGGCTGAGTGCATAGGCATGTTGTCAATGGCTTTTTCGAAATCTATCGGAGTTAGGGTAATGTCGGAAATCTGGCATACATTTATGGAGTTTTGAGGCTCATTCATGAAGAAATCATTTGGGTCGTCGATCCTCAGACCGATTAGTGGTTCACTAAACACAGAGTCGTACTGGGATTTCAATATTTCACTCATTTCCTTGTTGTCATCTGTGTAAGTCCCATCCTGTCTGAGTAAGGGCCCGATACTAGATGTGGTATTTGCCTTGTTTTTGGCATATGAAAAGAAATATTTTGAGTTTCTTTCAATTTCACTAATAGCTTTAAGCTCCTCCTGCCTCTCCTGGTTCCTGTAAGAGTCATTTAGCTTAAGTTCGATAGTTTCCACTTCCCTGGTCAGCGCCTCCTTTCGTGTATCACATATTCTAGCACTCCTGAGGAGCTCAGTGACTCTTCGTCGTCTTCTGTAGAGGGAGCGTCTTTTTCTCTCCAGTTTACTCCTGCTGCTCTTCTTTCTTAGGGGAATATGCCTAGAACATGCTTCGGCTACCAGAAAGTTGATCCTTTCAAGGCACTGGTTTGGATCCATGTCATTTAAGACATCTTCCCAACATGTTTCGTTTAGGACATGGTTTACCTGGTCCCAGTTGATGTTCTTGTTGTTGAAATTGTATTTTGTGAAGACACCTTCACAGGTACATGCATTCTGCTGTTCAGGACCCCTATGCATGTACGTCTGGACTTCGATTAGATTGTGATCGGAATTAGTTGTTTTTGATATTCTTATGTCTCTTATCAGGTCCTCATTATTTGTGAAGATAAGGTCAAGTGTGTTTTCTAGTCTTGTTGGCTCCACTATCTGCTGGCTTAAGGTGTGTTTTTCGCAGAGACTTAGTAGCTCATGTGTGTGTGACCTTTCATCTGCGCTACCTCCGGGGATTGTTTCAGCTATAACATTATTTGCTACATTCTTCCATTTTGTATGCCTTAGGTTGAAATCACCAAGCAGTAAGATGTTTAAGAGTGACAACAGTTGATTACCATTACGATTACCAAACTGTGAGTTTCCAATGCTTTTGTGTCTCGCATTGTAATCGCCAATAATAAGAGTAGGCTCAGAATGAGCACAAGTTGGGAGCTCCAAGTAATTAAACTTATCAGCAGGAGCATACAAGTTAAATATGTTGAGAGCAGAGTTCCCAATATAAATCCTAACACCGTGATATTGTAGCCTCTCTGTTTTCTTATGTGCAAGAAGTTGATGGGGAAGCGATTTTTTTAACATATAGAACACAAGAGTTAGTAGATTTGAGGTTATATGTAACAAATGATGGCAATTTAGGGGGTTGGGATTTTTCAGGGATTCTGCACTCTTGTAGACACACAACATCAATGGATTCAGTGGTTACTTTGTGATGAAGGTCAGGAAGTCTTTTTCTAAGTGATGCAATGTTCCAGCTTAATATAGAAAGTTTATACGAGTTTTGATCCATTATAGTAGTCCTGGGGTCATCTTGAGTTTCTCAGCATAATGAAAAAATTGTTCATATAAATAGCAGACCTTATCAATGTCAACAGTGCTACCCCTGTCCATGAATTTTATAAGTGCACCTCCAGTTGTAAGGCCTCGTGGGAGTCTTCGTAAACCCAGAGCACGACGCTGTTTGTGTGTGAATGTATGATAGGTGACACCACCACTCACATTCCCTCCTCCACTAACATTACACGCAACACTACAACTCTCATCACCAGCGCCACTACCAACATTGTGTTCTTTACATTTATCAACAGTATTGTATTCAACATTAATGTCTATGTGGTTAACCTCATCACACTCTGCACCACCACTTATATTACGGTCATCACTATTACTAACATCATTGACACCATAGCCTTCATTATGATGCTCACTATAGTTATCAACACAAGTATTATATTCGTCATTACTGTAATTAAGGACACTACCACCACCTTGTTCAGCAGCCTTACACTTGCTTTCACAAATTGTGACAATCTTGTTATTGGTACACTCTACACATCTTTCCTTGTGTTGTTCAAGTTGTTGTTTCAGGAGAAATTATTGTGTTTCCAGTATCCTTATGCGCGACATCAGGTTGTATACCACAAGAGCAAGACTTGGAACATCTGGAGACGTGAAGTCCCGGTCAGCTGAGCTCGTTGGCTGACTGTCAGCTGACTCAGCTAGGCTGGTATTGACAGCCGACGTGATGGAGGTCTGTTGACGTGCTCCCCAAGTGAGGTGCTCAACCCCATTGTCTGAGGGCAGGCATGAGCCAGTATTCAGACTCGAGGTACCTGGTAGTCCTGGGGGGTCATAATGAGGGGTACAGGGTGAAGTGCGGTTGGCTGTGATGCGATCAGCCCTCACATTGCAGTCAGCATGAGCTGCTGTAACTCCTGAGGTCTTACAATTGATACATTGTTTAGCAACAGTCTGTTGATGTTTGATAATATCATAACACCGTTCAGAAGGATGAGCGTTGGCACACACTGCACACCAGTGTGACTTAGCTGGACATTTCCTGGCAATGTGACCCCAGCGTTGACACTTATAACATTGACGTTGAGGAGGTCTGTACAATGCAGTGTAATAGCGTCTGTTGAGGGCTGCACGGGAGTGAATATAGCGTGGCAGAGTCCCCTGGCCAGTCCACTCAGCTAATATCAGACCGTTGGAAAGTCGACGAGGGCTTGCAACTTGCTCTGACACCAGATATTGAGGATTCAAGTGCTTGTTGACGTTGTAGATGACAATAAGCACTTTAGGTGCCCTTGGTGGGGCAGCTCGGAGTTTGATGTTGGCATATTCGTGAGTGAGAAGTTTGTCTATAAATGCTGATTCATTAGGCACAAAGACGTAGTTATCCTCATCGTGGACAAACTTGATCGTAAGTAGCGTGCAAAGAATATTAACAGTAGAGTATTGGGAGGAAAAGTGTGTAAGGTACAAATATTAATAATGGCAGGTAAACTGTGTAAACTAAAATAACAATAATAGTGGCAGGTAAACTATACAAAGTATAGTAAAAGAATTGGGAGGTAAACTGTGCTCTACAGTCTATATCACATCAACTTGAGTGCATTTTCAATTTACAAGGTATGAGTCTACAGATTTTTTAATATTTCAGAACAAATATTTTTTTAAATATCTAAACAGCTTTAATGTCTGCAATGATTAGTCATCTGTAAAAATAAATCTAGTTTATGAAAAACATTTCTATATATATTTCTTTAAATATCGTTCCAATATCATTAATGCTGACACTTAAAGAAAAGGTCACGCCACTGAGGTTGGGAGGTCTGAAAGAGAAAAAAAAAACATCCACGCCGTTATTCATTCAGTCACTGTCTTTCTGGAAGCATGTTGACATAACTGCTCAGATGATCCCTCAGAATGTTGGCGCTGTGTCTTCCACCTCCAGGACTTGAACCTAGCTAACCGGTTTCCCTGAATCCCATCTGAAATGTTACTTTGCTCACACTCCAGCAACACGTCAACACAAAAACCATTTGCCTTCACTCCTATCTAACACTCTCACACAAGCCTTCTCTATGTCTAAACTACTTGATACCTTAATTAGCACCCAGCTCTTGAAGGGGCAACCCCGACCTCTACTTACATACACCTTTGATTTATATGCCATACCGCAGTTTGGTAAATAATATTTATTTTTTATAATATTTGGTGATTTCGCTGTTCCTAAGTTACGACTCCTTGTGTTATTATAAGATCAATTAATGTTTTTACAATTTAATGCCTTGTCAGATATCTGATAGTGATGCAGATATGACAAGTCTCATCATCTTAACATTCTGTGATGATCATGTCAAGTTTACTGGTCTGTTTTTCTTCTGAGTGTTAATTATCACTGTTAATAATAATAATAATAATAATAATAATAATAATAATAACTTATAATAATAATAATGATAAATTAATATACTATTATTATTATGCCAGGCCTAAAAAAAAGTAGAAACCCATAACAAGACCGAGACTTAGTTTTCTGAGAGTGTTGATCTACAGTTCTGGGTCTTTATGAGAGTTTTGAGCTAGAGATCCCAGGCTTCTTGGGTGTGATCATTAGAACTCTTAATCCTCTGGAGATTGTTGATCTCTAACTCCTGAAACTTAAATATATTGAGTTATGGCTCCTAAAACTGTTGAGATACAGCTTCTAAATCTATTAAGGCTGCAAGTATATAATATACGGGACACATTTCTCAGAGTAGCAACTGTAACAAGGATAATTTACATACACACAAACCTACAAATACTAACAGTTGGTGATGACAGTGGTGGAAGAGGCCCGGCAGGACTGGTTAAACTTACTTTATTGAAGGATGTAGTTGTGATAGTGGCGGCAGAAACAGAGATGGAAACTGCTACGACACAGACGATGATGATCATCTGCCACACAGATCGTTCTTCTCTGAGAAAGCAAGTCATTCTGTCTAGAACAAGGAAAATAAAGTTGAACCTTGTATAAATGAAAATTAAAATAATGCTTCACGCATATTATAATTACTGTAGATGATGTTATACTAGATAAGTTAATGTACAAGTAAATAAAATTGTGGAGAAATTTTCTCCAGGAGGGGGGTATCAGCCCCCTTCAGCCCTTTCAGCCCTGAGCGGCCAAGCCTCTCAGCCCTGAGGGGCCACTCAGAAGGGGCGAGCGTCTTGTTTACTGCTAGAGTGAGTAATTGATCACAGATGCTATGCCACGTAATCAAGTGACCTCTGCTCCTTGCAGCGGTGTTGCAAAGTGTATTTTTATAAGAGACAGTACATCTCTTACTTAGCAGGACAATTAAGGAAAATCCTGCTCCCACTTTATTACCATAGTAAAGATATTGTACATTGTTGTCTATGATTAAGACAGCAAGAAACAAACATTCTGCTTTGCTTCATCGAGGAGGTGACAAGGATGCAAGGTACTAGGTCAGCGTTATTTTTTGTGCTGGGGGCAGTGACGGCATGGAGCACTGTGGCGTCTGGCAGACTATCTTTGACTCTACTAAGAGTGACACTGACGCCAGGATAACCAACAAAGAACACTGATCCGTGCGTTAGTGTGGACAAAGTGTCTCACAAAACACGATAAACATAAGAGAGGTGTGATCAGCTTCTCTTGTGATACATTGTGAACAATAAAGACAAATCTTGTGGAACATAGTGTACCAGTGTGCGTTTCCTAGACAATGGAAGACGTGGACATCCAAGGACACTTCAGCTTCTATCAAGTCACCGATATCTGTCGAAGGTGTTGAGAACACCATAGCTCACGTTACAAAGAGCAAGGTATGTTACGAATTTCTTGTAGATCGGGGGATTACGCAATTCTTGAGTCACAAGGAGTTTGTAATCAACCTATAATCGGCAGTAAGGTGTGGACTTTTGAGTCCAAACAAGTAAGTATTTCGTCAGCCATCATCGAATGAAATATGCTGGCATAACACCCCCTAGGGGTAATTTATACTTACAAATTGTATCTCTTGACAGCCCACTGTTGTGATGGTTTCGACAGCTTCTAGACCTCGTCTGCAGGGGTGGCTGTGTAGACGATTTGCTGTCATTTATCAGCTAAGTGTTCATTATATATAGTTATAATAAACACAGCAGGTAAGGCCAAAAATCTCAACAAAAATTACAAAATGAGATTTTACATAATATTCATAATGAGATGAAATAATATCGAAGAGATGATGAATAAGACATGTGAAACATCTGAGAATCTTTTATTTACAAACATTTAACCTAAGAAAATACTACGATGATGTAGTAGTATTACAGCAGTGATTAGATCAGAGTACTGTGTGGTGTAGATGTAATATGGAGGCCTATGATTACGAAGGTTAGTGTTATAAATAGAATGAACCATACCACGGGCGGGGATTGAACCCTCGATCAGTGTCATATGACTCCAGACTGACGCGTTAGTCACTGGGCCACCTGACTACCAACTGCCAAACTTCATCTGTACCAACAATTCATAATGTTGCTGTGTCATGCATTACATCAATTGTCGATAATTCTAATAATTTAATGTATAAAACTCATGGATATATATACACGAGGGAAATTTCGCGCATTACAGTAATACAGAGACGAGAAAAAAAAATACCGCCGGTGAGGTTTGAACCCGCGGTCAGAGTGTCTCAAAACCCCAGACCGTCACGTTAGCCACTGGACCAGCTAGCTTCAATAATACTCATCCAGCTATGAAGAAGGAGATATAGTAATGGAGCGATGACAGTAATAGCTGACACAGAAGCTTGTGTTGTGCTTGTTAGTGGAGTTATAATTTGCTGGCAGTCAAAGAACTGGTCAAGTTTGTTATGCAGTCAAGTTAACTACATATTACACCTCCACTAACAAGCTCTGCTACTACTACTACTCCGTCATTTAATTACACTGAATTCAAGACTGACAGACTGATCACATCGACTCCTGGCTGAGGGACGGATTGCCTGATTCTTATCTTCACCATTCTTGTCTGTATTGGTCTGAGGAAGCCACTGGTTGGCCAAACGTTTCCACAATAAATATATCCAATGTTGCACAAATGTTTCGCTTTTCAACTTGTATGTTTTTTTAACCATCTATTTTCAATTGCAGTCAAGGTACAGACCTAAAAAATTTACCGCTGTATCTCTTAGAGAAGAAGAACCGCTGATCTTAATATTTAGTAGGACAAATTCAGCAGTTCCCAAACATCATGAAAGACATTAAGACAAGATATTTTCTCCAGCTCCTCATTAACAGTGTTATTGCGAGAATATTTGGATCTGAATGGAAGGTGACAGACGTTGTGTCATCTGCAAGTAGGACAAGAACAAGCAATCAAGATTCATTGGGAAGATCAGTAATTTATAAGAGGAAAAGCAGAGAGCCAAGAAAAGTTCCCTGAGGCAACCCAATGTCGATATGCGAAGTAGACGAAGCCATGCCTTTAATGGAGACATATTGTTGCTTGTTTTTAATATATATAACTTCGAACAGGCGATAAATGACATGGCCATGCACTCTGCCCCAGGGCCAGACTCATGGAACTCTGTGTTCATCAAGAACTGCAAGAAGCCCCTATCACGTGCTTATAACATCCTATGGAGAGGGAGCATGGACACGGGGGTCGTCCCACAGTTACTAAAAACAACAGACATAGCCCCACTCCACAAAGGGGGCAGTAAAGCAATAGCAAAGAAATACATTATTATTATAATCAAGGGGGAAGCGCTAAACCCGGAGGATTATACAACGCCTAGGGGGGGATGTGGAAGGCACTCAGGCTTAATTAGGGGAACTGGAGCACAGATCAAATTCCCTAAATCAAGAGCCCCTCACCAACATCAAGGAACCTTCCTTGAGGGGCAAAGAAATACAGACCGAAAGCACTAACATCCCATTTCATAAAAATCTTTGAAAGAGTCCTTAGAAGCAAGATCGCTACCCATCTAGATATCCATCAGTTACACAACCCAGGGCAACATGGGTTTAGAGCAGGTCGCTCCTGTCTGTCCTAACTACTGGATCACTACGACAAGGTCCTAGATGCTCTAGAAGACAAAAAGAATGCTGATGTAATATACATGGACTTTGCAAAAGCCTTCGACAAGTGTGATCATGGCGTAATAGCGCACAAAATGCGCGACAAAGAAATAACAGGAAAAGTTGGAAGCTGGATCTATAATTTCCTCACAAACAGAACACAGAGTAAAGTCTGAGGCGGTTACGGTGAAAAGCTCTGTTCCGCAAGGCACAGTACTCGCTCCCATCTTGTTTCTCATCCTCATATCTGACATAAACAAGGATGTCAGCCACAGCACCGTGTCTTCCTTTGCAGATGACATCCGAAACTTCCATTGCAGACACTGCAAGACTCCAGGCGGTCATTAACCAAATCTTTCAGTGGGCTGCAGAAAACAATATGAAGTTCAACGATGAGAAATTTCAATTATTCCGATATGGTAAACATGAGGAAATTAAAACTTCATCAGAGTATAAAACAAATTCCAGCCACAAAATAGAGCAAGAAACTAACGTCAAAGACCTGGGAGTGATCATGTCGGAAGATCTCACCTTCAAGGACCATAACATTGTATCAATCGCATCTGCTAGAAAAATGACAGGATGGATAATGAGAACCTTCAAAACTAGGGATGCCAAGCCCATGATGACACTCTTCAGGTCACTTGTTCTATCTAGGCTGGAATATTGCTGCACACTAACAGCACTTTTCAAGGCAGGTGAAATTGCTGGCCTAAAAAATGTATAGAGAACCTTTACGGTACGCATAACGGAGATAAAACACCTCAATTACTGGGAGCGCTTGAAGTTCCTGAACCTGTACTCCCTGGAACGCAGGCGGGAGAGATACATGATTATATACACCTGGAAAATCCTAGAGGGACTAGTACCGAACTTGCACACGAAAATCACTCACAACGAAAGGAAAAGACTCGGCAGACGATGCAACATCCCCCCAATGAAAAGTAGGGATGTCACTAGCACGTTAAGAGACAATACAATAAGTGTCAGGGGCCGGAGACTGTTCAACTGCCTCCCAGCATACATAAGGGGGATTACCAACAGACCCCTGGCAGACTTCAAGCTGGCACTGGACAAGCACCTGAAGTCGGTACCTGACCAGCCGGGCTATGGCTTGTACGTTGGATTGCGTGCAGCCAGCAGTAACAGCCTGGTTGATCAGGCCCTGATCCACCATGGGGCCTGGTCACAGACCGGGCCGCGGGGGCGTTGACCCCCGTGTGAGGGAAAAGTTCAATAGATAGGAGTAGCAATATAGTAACAATAGTTTCATTACCGGCTACTAGTTAAGGTAGGGTCAGTCTAGCTCCCGCTATCCCTTCCCCTCCCTCTTCCACCCCCCCCCCTCGAAAGGTGACGTGTGGGGCTCTGGTCAAACAGTAAATCACTAGACTCACAGCTCCCAACTCTACTCTTGGATGACAGTGAGGGTCACCTGTCAATCAACGAGAAGAACAGGAGAAGGACTAACGTCCAGAGACTTCTCCATTTTGGATCTAATTACCTGTGCACCTGTATGAAATTGCAGGACGTAACCCCACATCATTGCAGCGGTGAAGAACCTGCTTTCCTGTCATCGGGATACTACTCACGGCGTTAATCTGTGAAGAACTAGCCAGTGGTGGTCGCCAACACCTGCGACCCCCCCCCCCCCATCATCAACAACGGCTACGATTTCAACAACAGTGTCACCAACACCAGACACCCAAGTGTTAAATTAGCGTTGAATTCAGTTATTTTTATTTTTCATTTTTCATTTTCTTTAATGTAGGATTAATATTTCATATTTAAGTGTTTTATATTTTAAATTTCTATATAATAAAGTGTTTATGTTTGTCTGTTATTATTTCTTTTTCTATTCACTAATTTTCCTGAGGAGGAGCCAGCCTGGGTAATACTGTCTGAAGTTGTTACAGGGCTGAGTAAGCCTTCACAAGTGGCGACCTTGCCAGGATCAACTCTACTGAATCAAGATTCAACTCCATCTCGAATCTACCATTTGAACTTCAACGCTGCATACCACAGACGGTTACCACCAGCCATGAGTAATCATTCTCTATGGTAGGACTACAGTACAGGTATTTAAAAGATTTGGTGATTGTTATAGTCTCAATTTATTGTAAGTCAAGTCAGGCAGGATATAATATTTAATTCTGCCACTTAATTGTGTGTAAGCTTGAAACACTTTGGAGGATTAGACTCTAGGGACCTGAGATTTTCCAGTGACAACTTGTTTCATTGAGCTCTTCATTATATCAAGGGAACTGTCATAGAACACTCTTGATTTGTTGGTGAGAAGATTGGATGGTCAGGTGACCCCATTCTACTTACTGTTTGCTGGGAGCCGGCATAGAACCCTTCTTTTTCGTTAATACATATTGTTTAATTGAAGCAGGGATCGAGCCCTCTGGTTTATTTACAGTTTGAGCGGAGCAGGAATTGAACCCTCCGTTTTCTTTAATACCCGTTTCATTTCCCCTGATAGTTTAAGTTATTCTTGCAAGTGTGGATGAATACCAGTTTTGGATGAATGCTGGAAGTAAGTTAGGAATAACAGGAAAAAAATTAGAATCTTTCATTAGTGCTAAGATCCAGGAAAGACTTGAAAGAGAGAGAATTGAGAGAGAAGACAGACAGCTAGAAAGGGAAAGAGAAGAGAATAAGGAGAGAGAAAGAATCGAAAGAGAAGAGAAAAAGGAGAAAGAGAACCTTGAAAGACAGGAGAAAAAGGAGAGAGAGAGAATTGAGAGAGAAATCCGAGAAAGACAGAAAGAGAGCGAGAAGACCAAAAAGAGCGTGATAGACTTGATCGTGAGAACAGAGCTAGAGAACGTGAGGAACAAGCTAAGATACGTGAAGAACAAGTTAAATTAAGAGAACTTGAGGAAAGAGAAAAGGATCGCGAGCTCGAAAAATCTCGCCTTGAATTAGAGAATAAAAAGTTAACTTTTACACAACAACAATTAGATGAAGGAGTAATGGAACAACGTGCAGCTAGTGCACATATTCCAACACCTAATTTACCTCCCTTCACAGAGGGGGAAGACATAACTTCATACATTATCAGGTTTGAAAATACCGCTACCCTCTGTGAATGGCCTGCTGACACCTGGGCTACCAGGTTAGGAATGTTGTTTTCTGGTACAGCTTTGAATATCTATGCAACTTTGTCGCAGGATATCATATGTAATTATAACCTACTAAAGAAGGCAACCCTTAAAGCATATCAAAAAACCACTAATTCTTACAGGAAAGATTTCAGGTATGCCACCTTACAGCCTGGCCAGAACTTTCAACAGTTACAGGTAACACTCTTTCCTTTGTTCGACTTTTGGATAGAGAGTTCAGGAATTGATAACAGTTATGAATCTCTTAGAGACTTCATGGTTGCTGACCAGTTCCTGACAGCTCTTCCTCACCAAATACGAACATTCATCAGAGAACGTAACCTGATTAAAGCTGAGGAAGTTGCTGAGGCTGCTGACCTGTATGCTGAGGCTCACAATTCCTATAAAGACCTAAAGGGATCGAACCCTAAGGGTAAGGGTTCATCAGACCTTAAGAAATCAAAGCCTCTAGTGGAAAGTAAAATGACTACTTTTATTCCTGTTTGTCATTTGTGTGGTGTTAAGGGACATAAACGTCCAGATTGTCCTTCTAAGAAGGTCCAAAAAGTTCGAAGATGTTTTAAAGACTGTAATGACCAAGCTCCCTTCTGTTCAGGAACAGTTAATGAAGACACTGGATGCACATGTATAGTCATTTCTGATAAGCTGTTCCCTAATCTTAAAGAAACTCATTCCTCTGCTATACTTTCAGACTACTTGGGCCGTACAGACACTTTTCCTACCATCCGTTGTTACATTAGGTCTAAATGGTTCACAGGTTGGTCTGAAGCCGTACTAGCTCCCATCACTTCTTGCTCCGTACTAATAGGTAATGTAAAAGGTACCATTCTTCCTTCTGAGGTTGACCTTTCATCACCAAAGATGGATATAAGTGTTTCAGATCCTCTTCCTGTAGAGTCAGAGAAGTCCCTCGAAAGTTCAGATGAGACAATGTCTCGTGAGATTCATTTTTTTTTTATTATCACACCGGCCGATTCCCACCAAGGCAGGGTGGCCCGAAAAAGAAAAACTTTCACCATCATTCACTCCATCACTGTCTTGCCAGAAGGGTGCTTTACACTACAGTTTTTAAACTGCAACATTAACACCCCTCCTTCAGAGTGCAGGCACTGTACTTCCCATCTCCAGGACTCAAGTCCGGCCTGCCGGTTTCCCTGAATCCCTTCATAAATGTTACTTTGCTCACACTCCAACAGCACGTCAAGTATTAAAAACCATTTGTCTCCATTCACTCCTATCAAACACGCTCACGCATGCCTGCTGGAAGTCCAAGCCCCTCGCACACAAAACCTCCTTTACCCCCTCCCTCCAACCCTTCCTAGGCCGACCCCTACCCCGCCTTCCTTCCACTACAGACTGATACACTCTTGAAGTCATTCTGTTTCGCTCCATTCTCTCTACATGTCCGAACCACCTCAACAACCCTTCCTCAGCCCTCTGGACAACAGTTTTGGTAATCCCGCACCTCCTCCTAACTTCCAAACTACGAATTCTCTGCATTATATTCACACCACACATTGCCCTCAGACATGACATCTCCACTGCCTCCAGCCTTCTCCTCGCTGCAACATTCATCACCCACGCTTCACACCCATATAAGAGCGTTGGTAAAACTATACTCTCATACATTCCCCTCTTTGCCTCCAAGGACAAAGTTCTTTGTCTCCACAGACTCCTAAGTGCACCACTCACTCTTTTTCCCTCATCAATTCTATGATTCACCTCATCTTTCATAGACCCATCCGCTGACACGTCCACTCCCAAATATCTGAATACGTTCACCTCCTCCATACTCTCTCCCTCCAATCTGATATTCAATCTTTCATCACCTAATCTTTTTGTTATCCTCATAACCTTACTCTTTCCTGTATTCACCTTTAATTTTCTTCTTTTGCACACCCTACCAAATTCATCCACCAATCTCTGCAACTTCTCTTCAGAATCTCCCAAGAGCACAGTGTCATCAGCAAAGAGCAGCTGTGACAACTCCCACTTTGTGTGTGATTCTTTATCTTTTAACTCCACGCCTCTTGCCAAGACCCTCGCATTTACTTCTCTTACAACCCCATCTATAGATATATTAAACAACCACGGTGACATCACACATCCTTGTCTAAGGCCTACTTTTACTGGAAAAAAATTTCCCTCTTTCCTACATACTCTAACTTGAGCCTCACTATCCTCGTAAAAACTCTTCACTGCTTTCAGTAACCTACCTCCTACACCATACACTTGCAACATCTGCCACATTGCCCCCCTATCCACCCTGTCA
Organism: Cherax quadricarinatus; assembly: GCF_038502225.1. Lineage (NCBI taxonomy): Eukaryota > Metazoa > Arthropoda > Malacostraca > Decapoda > Parastacidae > Cherax > Cherax quadricarinatus. The sequence continues at coordinate 19,678,369 of NC_091367.1, forward strand.
TACGCCTTTTCCAAATCCATAAATGCCACAAAGACCTCTTTAGCCTTATCTAAATACTGTTCACTTATATGTTTCACTGTAAACACCTGGTCCACACACCCCCTACCTTTCCTAAAGCCTCCTTGTTCATCTGCTATCCTATTCTCCGTCTTACTCTTAATTCTTTCAATTATAACTCTACCATACACTTTACCAGGTACACTCAACAGACTTATCCCCCTATAATTTTTGCACTCTCTTTTATCCCCTTTGCCTTTATACAAAGGAACTATGCATGCTCTCTGCCAATCCCTAGGTACCTTACCCTCTTCCATACATTTATTAAATAATTGCACCAACCACTCCAAAACTATATCCCCACCTGCTTTTAACATTTCTATCTTTATCCCATCAATCCCGGCTGCCTTACCCCCTTTCATTTTACCTACTGCCTCACGAACTTCCCCCACACTCACAACTGGCTCTTCCTCACTCCTACAAGATGTTATTCCTCCTTGCCCTATACACGAAATCACAGCTTCCCTATCTTCATCAACATTTAACAATTCCTCAAAATATTCCTTCCATCTTCCCAATACCTCTAACTCTCCATTTAATAACTCTCCTCTCCTATTTTTAACTGACAAATCCATTTGTTCTCTAGGCTTTCTTAACTTGTTAATCTCACTCCAAAACTTTTTCTTATTTTCAACAAAATTTGTTGATAACATCTCACCCACTCTCTCATTTGCTCTCTTTTTACATTGCTTCACCACTCTCTTAACTTCTCTCTTTTTCTCCATATACTCTTCCCTCCTTGCATCACTTCTACTTTGTAAAAACTTCTCATATGCTAACTTTTTCTCCCTTACTACTCTCTTTACATCATCATTCCACCAATCGCTCCTCTTCCCTCCTGCACCCACTTTCCTGTAACCACAAACTTCTGCTGAACACTCTAACACTACATTTTTAAACCTACCCCATACCTCTTCGACCCCATTGCCTATGCTCTCATTAGCCCATCTATCCTCCAATAGCTGTTTATATCTTACCCTAACTGCCTCCTCTTTTAGTTTATAAACCTTCACCTCTCTCTTCCCTGATGCTTCTATTCTCCTTGTATCCCATCTACCTTTTACTCTCAGTGTAGTGAGATTCATGTGGGATTAAAAACCAGTGATGCTACTCTCAAAAGCGAGGTAGTAGGATCACCGGTTCACTTGTTAGATGAAAGTGAAGATATCACCTCCGATACCATAAATGTCTTGACTAGGGCTCAGACCAAAGCCCAGGCTTCCCCTACTGTCCATCCTTTGATTTTCCCTGACTTTAAGCCTTTAGACATATCGAAGAACTCCTTTGTCAATTTACAACGTAATTGCCCTTCTCTTCAGAATTGCCATAATGCCGCTAAACAAAATAAAGTTATCCAAAGGAAAAACTTTTCATATAAATTTGAATATATAAAAGGTATCTTGTACAAGTCAGTATTCAAATTAAATTCAGATGACATAGACTATTCCATCTTAGTTGTTCCAAGTCAATGCAGAGAGACTGTTCTTAAAATGGCTCATGACCTGCCAGTGGCCGGACATTTCTCGCATCGTAAAACCTTAAATAAAATTAGGGAAACCTATTTTTGGCCAAAAATGTCCTCACATATCACTACCTATTGTAGATCGTGTAAAGTTTGCCAACTGTCATCCTCCCGAGGTACCAGGCGAGTACCTATGGTCAAAATGCCAGTCTTTACAGTACTTTTTGAAAGAGTAGCTATTGACATCGTTGGTCCTTTATCTCCACTTTCATCTGGGGGACATAGATAAATATTAACATTAGTTGATTATGCTTCGAGTTTCCCTGAAGCCATTACCTTAAAGACCATAACTACTACAGAGGTGGCTGAAGCCCTTTTGTCCATCTTCTCCAGAGTGGGCATCCCTAGAGAAATTTTGTCTGACCGTGGGACACAATTTACATCTGACTTAATGCAACATCTATACCAACTTCTGGGAGTGAAGCCTCTCTTCACCACACCCTATCATCCCAGCTGTAATGGGAGGATTGAGCGCCAGCATTCGATTCTCAAGTCCATTTTATGGAAACTTTGCTCCCTTAAACCTAAGGAGTGGCATCGTTACCTACCCTGTGCTTTGTTTGCCATGAGGGAAGTTCCCAGTGACTCTTTGGGGTTTTCACCTTTTGAACTTCTCTATGGTAGACAGGCCAGAGGCCCATTGTCCATCTTTCATGACTTATGGACTAATGAGGAGGTGAGTGCTGAGGTTCAGTCTTCTTACCAGTTTCTCCTTGAGCTTAGATCCAAACTTGAGGAGACCTCTGACATAGTTTCGAAAAACTTAAGTTTGTCAATGGACCAGTACAAAACCTATTTTGATTCCAAAAGTCAGAGGAGAAGTTTTAAAGTAGGTGATGAAGTTCTTGTACTTTTGTCTATCAAGTCAAATAAATTATTAGTAGCCTGGAAAGGTCCATATAAAGTATTAAAAATTTGTGGGAAAGTTGACTACCTCATAGAAGTCAAGGGGAAACCTAAGCTTTATCATATCAACATCCTTAAGAAATATTACCGAAGAAATTCGGTTAACTGCCTTAACAACTTTGACTTAGTTTTTCCACACAAACTTGATAAGACAACTGAAGAATGTAAAGTGTGCTTAATTGACACCTCTAACTTAGACTATCATGAAGAACTACATGACTTGGTGACTCTTGACCACTCGGATGCAACCAACATTAATATTAATGAATCTTTGGATGACCATAAGAGACATGAGCTACTTCAATGTGTGAGTAACTTTTCAGACGTCTTTACTGATATTCCAGGTGTTACCTCCACGGTAGTCCATAAGATTGACTTAGTGACGGACAATCCTATCAAACGAAAATTATACCCAGTTCCAGTTCACCTTAGGGATGCATTTGACCGAGAGGTAGACAAATTATTAAAACTAAAGATCATTGAACCTTCAGTATCTTCATATTGTTCACCAGTAGTCATGGTTAAGAAGGAGGATAATTCATATAGACTTGTTATTGACTTCAGAGGCCTTAATGCTGTAACTCGGTGGGATGCTGAGCCTATGCCCTTAATAGATAGCGATCTACACAAATTTTATGACGCTTCCTTCTTTTCTGAGATTGATATTGCGCAGGCATATCATCAAGTAATGTTAGATCCTTCTTCTAAGCAGTACACCGCTTTTCCTACACACCAAGGACTGATGCCATATAGAACTATGCCCTTCGGTTTGGTAACTGCCTGTGCTACCTACGTGAGACTGATGAGAAAGGTCTTGGGTAATATGCCAAATGTTTCAGTTTATTTTGATAACATTTACGTAATGATATCTACGTGGGGCGAACATATCCAAACTTTAACATCAGTTTTGCGTAGGTTACGCTCACATGGCCTCACTGCCAAGCCAAAGAAATGCTTCCTTGGGTATAACAAGATTAGATATCTTGGACTGATACTTTTTAATAACTCTCTGCAGCCTCTCCCCAGTAAGATCAAAGCTTTATTAGAATTTAAATTCCCCAAAACCAAGAAGCTCATGCGAAGCTTTCTTGGTTCTGTAAATTTTTATGCACGGTTTATCCCGAACCTTACTGATCTTACAGGCATCTTATCAGACTTCCTTAAAAAGTCTGTGAAGGAACCTCTTGAACTTTCCGACATAGCTCGGGAAAAGTTTAATGAGATTAAAAGTATCTTTTCGAAAGACCCTATACTTAAGATTCCAGATATTAATAAAACATTTTGTTTGAGAACTGATGCCTCCAATACTGGTTTAGGTGCGGTGTTACTACAATACCATGATGGTACTCCCTTCCCTGTATGCTTCCTAAGCCGGAAACTCCTTCCCGCAGAAACAAGATACTCCATAAAGGAATGTTTAGCCCTTGTGTGGGGTATCTCCAAACTTAAATTTTATTTGCTGGGAAAAGAATTCATTTTGGAAACGGACCACAAACCTTTGATATACCTAGAAACTTTTAAGGGAACCAACAGTTGCCTCTTGAGGTGGACATTGGCACTCCAGGCTTTTAAGTTCCATATTGTGTATATCAATGGTTCATCCAATTATTTCTGACTGGTTAAGTCGTGACAGTCAGTAGAAGATTTGTTGCCTTACGCGACTTCCACATGTTAGAACTTTTTCCTCGCCTATTCTTCTTATACTCCTTGACTATAAGTCTTGGTATGGGGGAGTGTGAGGGAAAAGTTCAATAGATAGGAGTAGCAATATAGTAACAATAGTTTCATTACCGGCTACTAGTTAAGGTAGGGTCAGTCTAGCTCCCGCTATCCCTTCCCCTCCCTCTTCCACCCCCCCCCCCTCGAAAGGTGACGTGTGGGGCTCTGGTCAAACAGTAAATCACTAGACTCACAGCTCCCAACTCTACTCTTGGATGACAGTGAGGGTCACCTGTCAATCAACGAGAAGAACAGGAGAAGGACTAACGTCCAGAGACTTCTCCATTTTGGATCTAATTACCTGTGCACCTGTATGAAATTGCAGGACGTAACCCCACATCATTGCAGCGGTGAAGAACCTGCTTTCCTGTCATCGGGATACTACTCACGGCGTTAATCTGTGAAGAACTACCCCTCAAGGAAGGTTCCTTGATGTTGGTGAGGGGCTCTTGATTTAGGGAATTGGATCTGTGCTCCAGTTCCCCGAATTAAGCCTGAATGCCTTCCACATCCCCCCCCCCCCAGGCGCTGTATAATCCTCCGGGTTTAGCGCTTCCCCCTTGATTATAATAATAATAATAATGTGAAGAACTAGCCAGTGGTGGTCGCCAACACCTGCGACCCCCCCCCCCCCCCCCCCCCCCATCATCAGCAACGGCTAAGATTTCAACAAGCAGTGTCACCAACACCAGACACCCAAGTTTTAAATTAGCGTTGAATTCAGTTATCATTTATATTTTTCATTTTTCATTTTCTTTAATGTAGGATTAATATTTCATATATAAGTGTTTTATATTTTAAATTTCTATGTTTGTCTGTTATTATTTCTTTTTCTATTCACTAATTTTCCTGAGGAGGAGCCAGCCTGGGTAATACTGTCTGAAGTTGTTACAGGGCTGAGTAAGCCTTCCCACCCCGGAACTCTCTCCAGGTAAACTGCAGATAATGTTCGAGTTTAAGATGAAAAATGTTGTGGTTTACTGTATATTGAAAGGTTCCCTAACGTCTAATAAGAAGCGCAGTGGATATTCATTATTTTGAAGAGCTGCATAAAATAAGTCCAGCATTTTTATAAATGCATCATTTGTCCTCTTTTGGCCTGAAACCAAACTGGCAAGAGTTGAAAATACTGCGGGACCTAGAAATGAGTAAATTCCCTTATAAATTAGTTTTTCGAAGATTTTATAGAGCTAAGACAAGCTAGATATTGACCTAAAGTTATTTAAATGGGTTGTGTTTTCTCCTTTATATATTCGGGTAACCATGGCCGTCTTAAACATTATTTAAAGTTTTCTTTTTAATAATTTGTCGCTGTGGTCAGTGATAGCACAAAAGATACACTTTTGTACATTAGTTGTGACTAATTAGCTGTTTCCTGCCAGGATTTTCAGTAAATTTATTATCAAAGTGAGCTTAGTATAATTAGTTGGAGCTAAATGGAGTAAGTCTGGAAAACTTCCATCAAAGTGGTTACTTATTTTGGCATTGGAATTTGGGGTTTTGCCAGCTGGACTTTCTTTGTAGTGATGAAATAATTTATTACATGCTGTTTGAGCAGGCTGGATGTAAGGTTCACTTGTATAGTTAGGAAAAATAATCTCGTTTTGGTCAATTTTCTTAAGCCCGGGATTTGGGAAAGTGTTTTCCAGGTCTTTTTTATATCCTCTTATTAAATTTGCCAGGAAAATAAAGTTTAGACTTTCTTATTAGATTGGTAAGTATTGATGTATTGTTTTTAATATGTTATTTAGTTATTTATTCAAATCTTAATTGTTTTTCATAAATGTGATTTTTTTTATCAATGGCACTGAGGATGATTTTGATATCCATAGGTTATTTAGTCTCTTTGCTGTGATTTGCTTAGTTTTAATAGGACAATACCTATTGTATAGGCTTTATATTGTACAATAAAATCAATAGTGGTGTTATACAGTTCTTCACAGATGTCTCATGATGGAGACGAGATGAGATATAACAAGTGGTAGTTTATATGTGTAGGTTATGAGGAAGATGAGGTAGTGATCACTAGTATTGTATATCATTACTGGTTTGAGAGTAGTTGTTATACTGGTCCAGTTATGGCTAATTGTGGATTCACTTGTCTCAGTTCTTGCAGCCTTAGTTATAACTGGTATTAGCAAGTAACTGATCATGTTGTTAAGGAATTCAGGTGCTTGAGGGTCTTCAGCTTGGACGTCACCAACAAGTAATTAGTATGGAAGTGTTCGTGACATATTAGTTTTTATAGGTTGTTATTGATGGTGGAAATATTAGTGAACTAACTTGAAGACTAGTGGAACCTGAATCTTGAATTTTATTTTGTAAAAATGTGTAATATACATTTTTCACCTTGTTCATCCTAGATACATGTAGAGTTACTTTATTATAATTCATCCAGGTAATATATTGCAATAATTCTCCCCGATTATCAGGTTTCTAGTTATGAATTATTGTGTACCCAAGTAACGTTAAGATGTTTATATAATATTTAAGCCAAGTTTCAGTAAGAATAATAAGTATATTAGCATTTATAAGATACAGAAGTGGTACAAAGTCATCACAACTGACTCAGGGATCTGACTTTGTACATGAATATTGATGTATTATGTAATAGTTATTTTCAGAATATTGATAATCACTGCGACAAAAGATATTTAAATTGCGGTTCATGAACTAGGAGAGTTGATATGTAAAAGGAAGAAGGATATGTATAAGGAAGAATAATATGAGAAACTGAGTGAGAAATAATACAGCGTAATGAACTGTTATAAATATTGTTAATAGACTTAATTTTGAAATTATAAACATAAGTACAAAACTACAATTAACTTATAAAAGCGTAAAACCATTTACGAAAATTTAAACAATGTACAAATGTACAAATTTATTATAAAGTTACATATAAAAAAATAGGTTGTAAACTTCCCATCATCATTCCTGATAGTTGTGTTGTTCTTTTCACGTAACACAATGTTTCTACTCGGAACATTTTATATCCTTGATATAAAAGACGTTGTCTAAAATATCCTCCACCTCAGTCACAGGAAAACATAGTCTCTTACTATCCTTGATATAAAAGACGTTGTCTAAAATATCCTCCACCTCAGTCACAGGAAAACAGTCTCTTACTATCCTTGATATAAAAGACGTTGTCTAAAATATCCTCCACCTCAGTCACAGGAAAACAGTCTCTTACTATCCTTGATATAAAAGACGTTGTCTAAAATATCCTCCACCTCAGTCACAGGAAAACACAGTCTCTTACTATCCTTGATATAAAAGACGTTGTCTAAAAATATGGTCCGCGAATCACCCACTAAAACACCATTTTCCTTCACTAGGCATCTTCGTTGTGACATTCTTGAAACTGAACGACATTCGCCGGGCAACACAGCAACAGAATCTTGAGTCTGTACGCAGATAACCTGCATTTAGAGCCTGAAGTTTCAGTCTCCTATTTATTTTTTCAGTCACGGTATTATACCATTATATTTTTTATAGTCTATATCATACTTTGTTTTGTTTTTCAGTTTTATTTTCAACCCATTCTTGCCTAGGTTTCATTCATTGTTTCTGATCTGTTCCTTGTTCCAGAGGTGAATCTTTTACTTCTCTCTCGGAAGCCTTATGTTCTTCCTGGTTTCCTCCAAATCTCTTTCACTTGAGGTTTCATTACCTCAAAGCTCAGAGAAATCATTCTTAAAACTTTACTAGCCTAAGTAGAGAGAATGAGCTGAGGTCTTCAATGGACACGAGGCGACTCACTCAGGGGTGACAATAAGAATTAAAAGACAATAAGTCATATTACTTTATACATCATATTAGGGCTTAATGAAAATAATTGTTGGACTGGGTGAACAGCTGAATTACTACACTTGAGCAGTTCAGCTGTGATATCATCACATAACTAAATAAAATGAAAGAGGCAGAGCTCTGAACTCCGAATTCTACTTGAGTGACAGGGTGATCCTCCATAGAGAGATGGTGAACAGTTGACGTAAGATCGCTGGAAAGCTGATTCCCAGTGTGGCATGCAAAGAGTACGTAACCTTTATTCGGCGCATGGACACACCCTCATTTACAGGCTATCTCCCCCAACCAGCGAACCAGGTTGCTAAGAGTTGATGATGGGGCCCCATCGTTCAACTAGTGACCAGGTTCTAGCCAATAAGAAGGTGGGATTGGCAATCGCAGAGGTTATGTGGATACCGCTCTCCTGTCTGCCCTTGTCATTCCCATTCTAGAGCTGGTTGAAGCACGGTCTGCTATCTGTGGCTTCTATTTCTGCCTTGCTTACCGTGGAGTGCACTATATTTATCACTGTACATAGTGTACATATTGCTGTTATAATTGGTGAAGGATAATATAAGTCTAAACTTTTTCTACTGTGTTTATTTGCTCCCATTACACCTGGGATAACAGGCCATTTGAAATCCTAGGTTGTAATATGGGTAGCCTGTCCGAGAGCTGGACTTAGAGAAACGGTTGAGCTTAGGGTGAAGCTTGTAGCAGGAACATTGTGTAGCTTGCTGTTTCGCTTCGCTTTACAAATTTTACGTGTCAGTTGCTTATGATCAGCCTTGCTATTGTGTGATCGTTCAACAGCTCGCTACTAGCTTGTTCAGTGTGCTCGCTTCGCTACGGTCAATCTTGTGTGCAGTCGGCTTTGCTTGTATGCGTATTCTGCAATCGTACTGTGCATAGCTAAGCGTGTTCTGCAAATTAACGTGTTACGTTGGGGTATTCGTACTGTGCATAGCGAATAACTTATGCCACCTAGACGAGTCAGACGCCTGGTGTCGGCATATACTTTGCATAACCTACCTAAATTGTCCCTACAGCGTTGTTGGCAAATTGCTCGTTCCATTGGCATTCCCTATAAACGCACTCTCACAGCTGCGCAACTGCGTTCACTTATTGCTGACATACTTATTGAAGAAGAGATGGCACATCAAACTCCTCCCTCTACGGGAGCTGGGGCAAAAACTCTTATGTTCTCGCATGAGGAAGATGATACACCTACGGAGCAAAATGGTCAGTATGGTGCAGCTGGGTTGTCTCGAGGTGAATCAGCGTCGTTGGCACTTGAGCTGGCAAAAATCACGCTGGAGCAAACTAGGGAACAGAGAGCATTCGCAAGGGAAGAATTTGATAGGGAAAGAGAAAGGAGGCAGTTTTCGCATTCTGTAAACGATTTCAGTTTACAAAAAGCAGTACAGCTTGTTCCCCGCTTCAATGAGGCCGAACCAGAGCAATTTTTCGAAAGCTTCGAAAATCAGGCTCGAGCCTTGAGGTGGCCGGAACAGCACTGGGCAGCGTTGGTTCATACAGCATTATTGGGTAAGGCACAGGAATTTACGTCGGTATTAACTGACGCTGAATTCTCTGATTCTCAAGTAGTGAAGACCACAGTGTTGGGAGCATATACATGTATCCCAGCTAAATATCGTAAGACCTTCAAATTGAACAGGCGGCAGCTTGGTCAATCCCTGGTGGACTTTGTGAGACAGCAAACCAAAGCTTTTACCAGCTGGTATAAAGCGAGTGGTGTCTCTAACTTTGAGGAGCTGGTGCAGCTTATTCTGATTGATAACCTGCTGGAGTCTGTGGGACCAGAGGTTCGTGTCTTTCTGCAGGATCGTGACTTGACCACTGCATTGGAGGCGGCCAGGTTGGCTGATACCTTCGAAACGAACCGCTCCTTGTCCGAGCGGTCCCGTCTCTCTTTTCAACAGTCTGGCGTGAGCAGAGATCGACAACATTGGAGAATGAAGTGCCAGCCGGAGGGAGAGCGTCTACGTCATCCAACCAAGTCACCTGGCGAGCCACGCTTCTCAACATATGGTCCCCCTGCGGAGAGGCAAACTACTTATGGAGCATCTCGACAACAATATCCAGAGAGGCACCAGCCAGAACGACACCACTTGCAACGTCATCAGGGAGTAAAGGGCAAGCCTGTCGTTTGCTTCAGGTGCAATAAAGTAGGTCACATCAGTTCCAACTGCCCCCAAAAACCTCAACCCATCGGGAAAATCTCTAATATCCCTAGTAACATGTCCCCTAGAGAAGTAGAAAAAGGTATGGCCCCTTATTATTGCGAAAGTCTTATTTCCCTTCAGGAAAACTCAGAACCAACTAAAGTAAATACCTTTAGAGATACTGGAGCATATTGCTCACTTGTCAGAGAAGGAATATTACCCCTTTCAGAGAATACTTCCTTGAATTCCTCAGTTTTATTGGAAGCCTATGGAGGAGCTATATATTCTGTTCCTTTGCATAAAATTTATGTACAGTGCAAATATTACACTGGGTACTTGACTGTAGGTATCTCAAAAGGATTTCCCATGAAAAATGCCATGTTATTACTGGGTAATAACATTACTACTGTTACTTCGTGTCCTGAACCTATAATGATTAATGCTTCTCCAGTGTTGGCCATAACTCGGGCAACATCCCAAGGGTTGTCTGGGGAGAATGTTGACCTATCCTTGGACGACTCCGATCTCGGAATAGCCACGTTGTTTTATGAGACACACCGGCCGGAGTCTCGTAAATCAAGTGAACAGACCCCGATCAAGCCTTCCTATTCCCAGGTTGCAGGATTGCCAGATGTCTCTGTTTCCATGCCCGAGGGACTGTCCTTCCGGGAGGAACAACGAAAGGACCCTTCTTTAAAATTCGCTTTTCAGGCAGCCATGGGTAAATCCTCTTTGGGTCATCCAGTCAAGTATGAAGTTAAAAATGATTATTTGGTTTGCACTGAGACTGGTAAGGAGATAGAGGGCCGGCAATTATACGACAGGTTAGTGGTTCCAACCAAGTATAGACCTCAGATATTAAATATAGCTCATAATACGTCATTAGGAGGTCACTTAGGAATTACAAAAACCTTGTATAGAATCACAAAAGAATTTTATTGGCCAAAATTAAAGAAAGATGTTAAGAATCATATTAGGTGTTGCCGAGAATGTCAGCAAGTTGGAAAACCTGGACATTCCATTAAACCTGCACCTCTCCAACCCATACCTGCTGATGGAGAACCTTTTGCAGATTTAATTATAGATTGTGTAGGTCCACTACCTAAGTCAAAGTCTGGAAATCAGTATTTATTTACAATTATGGATAAAGTAACCAGATATCCTGAAGCGATCCCAATGCGTAGTATCAATACTAAAGCTATTCTCAAAGCTTTAACAAAATTCATTTCTTGTTTTGGCATTCCTAAAACTATACAAAGTGATCAAGGTACTAACTTCACTGCCAAAGCATTTAGGGAAGTATTAACTAGGTTAGGGATAATTCACAACTTATCCACTGCCTATCACCCTCAGTCCCAAGGCGCCTTGGAAAGATTCCACCAAACATTAAAAACAATGATGAGAAGTTTTTGCATGCACTTTCCGACAGATTGGGATGAATCTCTACCGTTGTTTCTGTTCTCAGTACGAGAGACGGTGCAAGAGTCTACAGGGTATAGTCCGTTTGAGCTGATCTTTGGGCACAATGTACGAGGTCCTCTTCGGGTGCTCAAAGAAGGATGGATGGGAGAAGACGTAAGCTCAGCACTCTACAACCCGTCTTCAAGGTTGCAGGTGGCACGTGAGTTAGCCACGGCTAACCTAAAGATAGCTCAAAGTAAGATGAAACAGAGGTATGACAGAAGTGCACAGTTCCGCTCCTTCCATCCAGGAGACAAGGTGTTGGTGCAGGAACCTATACCTGGCCACACCTTGAAAGCTAGATTTACGGGACCTATGCAGATAGTAAGTAGATTATCTGATTTAAATTATGTGGTAGCTCCCATTGATAAGACCTCAAAAACAAAAACTTACCACATTAATCAAATCAAGGCCTTTCATACACCAGATAAAGTCCCAGTAATGACTCTGTCCTCTACCTCTGAGGACGACTCTGACTCTTTGCACTCTATCTCTGAAATTAATACTAAACTTTCAAATTCTGTCCTCCTCAAGGATCCTAGCCCGTTAATGGATGGATTATCTGAAATACAAGCAACCAATTTAACTGAGCTTCTACAGTCATATCCTAATATTTTTTCGGATGTGCCGAAAAAATGTACGTTAGGTTACCATGATGTAGATGTGGGAAAATCTAAACCAATTAAACTCTCCCCCTACAGAGCTAATCCTGAAAAGCAAAGGCTACTTCAGCAGGAAGTAGACTTCTTGTTAGAACATGGTTTAGTGGAGGAGTCATCTAGTCCATGGGCTTCACCGTGCATCCTAGTAAAAAAGGCTGATGGAGGGTTTCGTATGTGCACAGACTACCGTAAAGTGAACGAGGTCACAATCACAGATGCTTACCCTCTTCCTCGTCTGGATGACGTAATTGACTTTGTGGGTAAGGCTACTTTTGTGTCCAAATTAGATCTCCTTAAAGGTTACTATCAGGTACCTTTGACAGATAAGGCGAAGGAAATCTCTGCCTTCGTAATTCCAGGAGGTCATTATCAGTATACAGTTACCCCCTTCGGAATGAAAAATTCCCCCTCTTCATTCCAGAAACTCGTCCATCAGGCTATTAAAGGACTTGAAGGCATGGCAGCATACCTAGATGATATTGTTGTGGTGTCTGATACTTGGGATCAACACCTACTTAGACTTAAAGCTCTGTTTGAGACCTTTAAGAATTCCCAATTAACAGTTAATTTATCTAAATCTTCCTTTGGCCAGGCCACTGTCACTTTTCTAGGCCATGAAGTAGGTAGTGGTAATGTTGCACCTAAACTTGCTAAAGTTCTTTCGATTAAAGATTATCCAGTTCCTCATGATAGGAAATCTCTTCAACGTTTCCTAGGCATGATAGGATTTTACAGAAGATTCTGTAAGAATTTCTCAGATATTGTAGCCCCTCTTACCTCTCTTACCAGTCATAAAGTTCCCTTTAATTGGACGTCAGATTGTAACACTGCTTTTAATAAAGCAAAAAGATTATTGTGCTCTGCACCCATTCTCCTGTCTCCAGACTTCTCCAAACCTTTTTCATTACAGGTTGATGCTTGTGAGTCTGGGGTTGGGGCGGTACTATTACAAATCGGGAACAAGGAGCTGCAGCCAATCGCATACTTTTCAGCTAAGTTCCAGCCACATCAGAGAGCTTACTCTACCATTGAAAAAGAAGCCCTCGCGCTGGTAATGGCTTTGGAGCATTTCGATGTTTATGTGGGCCAGACATCGCAGGTGGTCACAGTCTACAGTGATCACAACCCGTTAGTCTATCTCCAAGCCATGAAGAATCACAACACAAGGCTTATGCGTTGGACGCTCAGGCTGCAGCCCTACAACCTAAAAATAAAATATATTGCAGGCAAAGAAAATGTGTTGGCAGACTCTTTGTCAAGAGTCTAGTTTAATATTTTATTTAGGTTAGGATGTATTTGTGGTAACCCCCCTTTCAAGCTCTTTTTTTTATCCCCTGATATGGGGTTTTTTTTTAGTGAGGGGATACGGGCTACCGTCCGCTTGTATCTTGGACCTATGTTGGCCTATCTGACTGCTGTCTCACTCTGAGTTTAGGGTTTGGCTTTTGGTCACTAGGAAAGCTGAGCTCTATCTAAGAGTTGGATGGTGGAGAGGATAGGCGGTCCCATTATTTCGTGCCATGGCGGCACGGTTACCACTGGGAGGTGGCAGCCTAATCCTGAGCCTTCTCGGGGGTGGGGGTGTGGCATGCAAAGAGTACGTAACCTTTATTCGGCGCATGGACACACCCTCATTTACAGGCTATCTCCCCCAACCAGCGAACCAGGTTGCTAAGAGTTGATGATGGGGCCCCATCGTTCAACTAGTGACCAGGTTCTAGCCAATAAGAAGGTGGGATTGGCAATCGCAGAGGTTATGTGGATACCGCTCTCCTGTCTGCCCTTGTCATTCCCATTCTAGAGCTGGTTGAAGCACGGTCTGCTATCTGTGGCTTCTAATTCTGCCTTGCTTACCGTGGAGTGCACTATATTTATCACTGTACATAGTGTACATATTGCTGTTATAATTGGTGAAGGATAATATAAGTCTAAACTTTTTCTACTGTGTTTATTTGCTCCCATTACACCTGGGATAACAGGCCATTTGAAATCCTAGGTTGTAATACCCAGTTTTAAATGTCCAAAATTTTTGTGTGTTACCTGGGTATGGAGCGTTGCAAGTTTGGGTAGCGTTTAAATATATTAAGCGTTTAAATAAACAAAGCAAGGTCGTTTTCAAGCAATTTATTATGCAAGCAAAAAAGAAATCACGTATAAATGGGACAGTGGTTGTGGAGAAATTTTCTCCAGGAGGTGGGTATCAGCCCCCTTCAGCCCTTCAGCCCCCTTCAGCCCTCTCAGCCCTGAGGGGCCACTAAGAAGGGGCGAGCGTCTTGTTTACTGCTAGAGTGAGTAATTGATCACAGATGCTATGCCACGTAATCAAGTGACCTCTGCTCCTTGCAGGGGTGTTGCAACGTGTATTTTTATAAGAGACAGTACATCTCTTACTTAGCAGGACAATTAAGGAAAATCCTGCTCCCACTTTATTACCATAGTAAAGATAGTAAATTGTTGTTTATGATTAAGACAGCAAGAAACAAACATTCTGCTTTGCTTCATCGAGGAGGTGACAAGGATGCAAGGTACTAGGTCAGCGTTTTTTTTTGTGCTGGGGGCAGAGACGTCATGGAGCGCTGTGGCGTCTGGCAGACTATCTTTGACTCTACTACGAGTGACACTGACGCTAGGATAACCAGCAAAGAACACAGATCTGTGCGTTAGTGTGAACAAAGTGTCTCTAACACAAACACTTAATAGAAGTGTGATCAGCTTCTATTGTGATACATTGTGAACAACAAAGACAAATCTTGTGGAACATAGTGTACCAGTGTGCGTTTCCTAGACAATGGAAGACGTGGACATCCAAGGACACTTCAGCTTCTATCAAGTCACCGATATCTGTCGAAGGTGTTGAGAACACCATAGCTCACGTTACAAAGAGCAAGGTATGTTACGAATTTCTTGTAGATCGGGGGATTGCGCAATTCTTGAGTCACAAGGAGTTTGTAATCAACCTATAATCGGCAGTAAGGTGTGGACTTTTGAGTCCAAACAAGTAAGTATTTCGTCAGCCATCATCGAATGAAATATGCTGACATAACACCCCCTAGGGGTAATTTATACTTACAAATTGTATCTCTTGACAGCCCACTGTTGTGATGGTTTCGACAGCTTCTAGACCTCGTCTGCAGGGGCGGCTGTGTAGACGATTTGCTGTCATTTATCAGCTAAGTGTTTATATTTATAATAAATTAAACACAGCAGGTAAGGCCAAAAATTCTCAACAGTGGTGAACCCATAACAATGCCATACAATTCCTTGTATATTACATCATAATGTGAAAACACAGAATCTGAAGTACAATAATCTGCAGAATTTTGATTAACTTACAGAATAAAGATCGGGAATATCTTTTTCGAATCATGGAGCCAATGAAGAAAATCTTGTTCGAATAACGAGTCACGAAACCTAGTCTCAAGGGAACATTCTCGCCTTAACACTGACTTCGAGGATCATGATAAAGACGATGTTGTTCTTTATTATCATTAAGGTAAATATTATTTTAATATTTTAAGATGATTTACTAAGAAAAAGCTCTCTTCAGAGTTATGTCAGGAAATTGGGTATTATGAGAATAATTTGCAATCGTATGTCGATTACTTATATATTTTGTTAATTATTTGTACAAATTAAGAAAGTATAATGTATGTGGTGTATTATTCCTATATTAAAAAAAATGTTTTAAATAGACAGCCTCTCTTATTTTATACTAATGAAAGAGCGTGAATATTGAATAACGTTGATTTAATAAACTGACTTCTCAATTTTGCTAAATGCATGTAAAATATTCCATCTATCCTACCTAGAAATAAAAATTAAATAACAATAACACTTAAGAGTGCTGGGTATCTTTGAGAGATATTTTAAGTAACCTAAGTTCTTCTAAGATCACAAACATTACTTGTTACATTAGTTATCTTACGTTGGTTTGTGGCTCAGTCTCGTCACTCACTGTTGTTTGAAGTTCCGTTACTCACTGCTGTCTGCACTCTACAGCTCCCGTTGCGCTGTACTGTTTGCAGCTGCTATTACTCTGAGGTATTTGTAGTTTCAATCACTGGTTAATTTCTGCAGCTCCCGTCATTCAGTGCTGACGCTGTGCTGTCTGCATCAACACTGAGTGTGGTGGTACATACCAAGCACAGTGGTCCAATACAGCCAGTAGATGGGATTATCAAGCACGTAGGTCACCTGCGATAACCAGGTAGAGTTGCCAGGTGCAAAGTAACTCTTATGGTGAACAGGTGGAGTTGCCAGGTGCAAAGTCTAAGGTGACCAGGTGGAGTTGCAAATGCAAAGTAACTATAAGACGATTAGGAGGAGTCAACAGGTGCAAAGTACCTCTTATGGTGACCAGGTGGAGTTGCCAGGTGCAAAGTAACTCTTATGGTGAATAGGTGGAGTTGCCAGGTGCAAAGTAACTCTTATGGTGACCAGGTGGAGTTGCCAGGTGCAAAGTCTCAGGTGACCTGGTGGAGTTGCCAGGTGAAAAGTCTCTTATGGTGACCATATGGAGTTGCAGGTGCAAAGTAACCGTTAAGGTGATCAGGTGGAGTTGCCAGGTGCAAAGTAACTCTTAACGTGACCAGGTGGAGTTGCCAGGTGAAAAGTAACTGTGACCAGGTGGTCTTCCAGGTGCAAAGTAACTCTCAGGTGAAAAGGTTACCAGGTGCAAAGTACCTCTTAAGGTGACCAGGTGGAGTTGGCAGGTGCAAAGTAAATTTTAAGGTGACCAGGTGGAGTTGCCAGGTACAAAATCTAAGGTGACCAGGTGGAGTTGCAGGTGAAAAGTAACTCTTATGGTGACCTGGTGGATTTGCCAGGCGCAAAGTACCTCATATGGTGACCAGGTGGAGTTGCCAGGGGTAAAGTAACTCAAGAGGTGACCAGGTGGAGTTGGCAAGTGCAAAGTAAATTTTAAGGTGACCAGGTGGAGTTGCAGGTGCAAAGTAAATCTAAGGTGACCAGGTGGAGTTGCCAGGTACAAAATCTAAGGTGACCAGGTGGAGTTGCAGGTGCAAAGTAACTCTTATGGTGAACAGGTGGAGTTGCCAGGTGCAAAGTAACTCTTATGGTGACCAGGTGGAGTTGCCAGGTGCAAAGTAACTCTTATGGTGAATAGGTGGAGTTGCCAGGTGCAAAGTAACTCTTATGGTGACCAGGTGGAGTTGCCAGGTGCAAAGTCTAAGGTGACCAGGTGGAGTTGCAAATGCAAAGTAACTATAAGGTGATTAGGAGGAGTCACCAGGTGCAAAGTACCTCTTATGGTGACCAGGTGGAGTTGCCAGGTGCAAAGTAACTCTTATGGTGAATAGGTGGAGTTGCCAGGTGCAAAGTAACTCTTATGGTGACCAGGTGGAGTTGCCAGGTGCAAAGTCTAAGGTGACCAGGTGGAGTTGCAAATGCAAACTATAAGGTGATTAGGTGGAGTCGCCAGGTGCAAAGTACCTCTTTTGGTGACCAGCTGGAGTTGCCAGGTGCAAAGTAACTCTTAAGGTGACCTGGTGGAGTTGCCAGGTGCAAAGTCTCTTATGGTGACCATATGGAGTTGCAGGTGCAAATTAACCGTTAAGGTGATCAGGTGGAGTTGCCAGGTGCAAAGTAACTCTTAACGTGACCAGGTGGAGCTGCCAGGTGAAAAGTAACTCTCAGGTGAAAAGGTTACCAGGTGCAAAGTACCTCTTAAGGTGACCAGGTGGAGTTGGCAAGTGCAAAGTAAATTTTAAGGTGACCAGGTGGAGTTGCCAGGTACAAAATCTAAGGTGACCAGGTGGAGTTGCAGGTGAAAAGTAACTCTTATGGTGACCTGGTGGATTTGCCAGGCGCAAAGTACCTCATATGGTGACCAGGTGGAGTTGCCAGGGGTAAAGTAACTCAAGAGGTGACCAGGTGGAGTTGGCAAGTGCAAAGTAAATTTTAAGGTGACCAGGTGGAGTTGCAGGTGCAAAGTAAATCTAAGGTGACCAGGTGGAGTTGCCAGGTACAAAATCTAAGGTGACCAGGTGGAGTTGCAGGTGAAAAGTAACTCTTATGGTGACCTGGTGGATTTGCCAGGCGCATAGTACCTCATATGGTGACCAGGTGGAGTTACCAGGGGCAAAGTAATTCTTAAGGTGACCAGGTGGAGTTGCCAGGTGCAAAGTAACAATTAAGGTGACCTGGTGGAGTTGCAGGTGGAAAGTAACTGTTAAGGTGGCCAGGTGGAGTTGCAAGTGCAAAGTAACTTAAGGTGACTTGGTGGAGTTCCAGTTTCAAAGTAACTATGGTGACCAGGTGGAGTTGCCAGGTGCAAAGTAACTCTTAAGGTGACCAGGTGGAGTTGCCAGGTGCAAAGTAACTCTTAAGGTGACCAGGTGGAGTTGCCAGATACAAAGTAACTCTTAAGGTGACCAGGCTGAGTTGCAGGTGCAAAGTAATTCTTTAGGTGACCAGGTGGAGTGACCAGGTGCAGAGTAACTCTTGAGGTGACCAGGTGAGTTGCAGGTGCAAAGTAACTGTTAAGGTGTTCAGGTGGAGTTGCAGGTGCAAAGTAACTCTATAGTGACCAGTTGGAGTTGCCAGACGCAAAGTAGCTGTTAAAGGTGACCAGATGGAGTTACCAGGTGCAAAGTAACTGTTAAGGTGACCAGGTGGAGTTCCAGGTGCAAAGTAACTGTTAAGGTGACCAGGTGGAGTTGCCAGGTGCAAAGTAACTCTTGTTAAGGTGACCAGGTGGAGTTGCAGTAACTGCAAAGTAACTGTTAAGGTGACCAGGTGGAGTTGCCAGGTGGAACGTAACTTTTATGGTGACCAGATGGAGTTTCCAGGTGTAAACTCTTATAGTGACCAGGTCGAGTTGCAGGTGCAAACTCTTCAGGTGACCAGGTGCAGTTGCAGGTGGAAAGTAACTCTTTAGGTGACCAGGTGGAGTTGCCAGGTGCAAAGCAACTGTTTAGGTGACCAGGTGGAGTTGCAAGTGGAAAGTAACTTATGGTGACCATGTGGAGTTCCAGGTGCAAAGTACCTCTTAAGGTGAACAGGTGAAGTTGACACTCACAAAGTAAATTTTAAGGTGACCAGGTGGAGTTACCAGGTGCAAAGTAACTCTTAAGGTGACCAGATAGAGTTGCAGGTGGAAAATAACTATGGTCATTACGTGGAGCTGGCAGGTGCGAAGTAACTCTTTAGGTGACCAGGTGGAGTTGCAGATGCGAAGTAACTGTTATTGTGACCTGGTGGGTTTGCTAGGTGCAAAGTAACTCTTAAGGTGACCAGGTTGAGTTGGAAGTGCAAAGTAGCTATGGTGACCAGGTGGAGTTGCAGGTGCAAAGTAATTCTACGGTGACCAGGTGGATTTGCCATTTGCAAAGTAACTGTTAAGGTGACTAGATGGAGTTGCCAAGTGCAAAGTAATTCTACGGTGACCAGGTGAAGTTACCAGGTGCAAAGTAACTCTTAAGGTGACCAGGTGGAATTACCAGGTGCAAAGTAACTCTTAAGGTGACCAGGTGGAGTTGCCAGGTGCAAAGTAACTTTTAAGGTGACCAGGTGGAGTTGCCAGGTGGAAAGTAATTCTACGGTGATCAGGTGGAGTTGTCAGGTGCAAAGTAACTCTTAAGCTGACCAGGTGGAGTTGTCAGGTGCAAAGTAACTCTTAAGCTGACCAGGTGGAGTTGTCAGGTGCAAAGTAACTCTAAGGTGACCAGGTGGGGGTGATCCAATTTTTCTCAATAAATAATATATTTTAAAAAATCTATTATTGTGTCTTGCATGTATTGTGTCTTGCATGTATTGTGTCTTGCACGTATTGTGTCTTGCACGTATTGTGTCTTGCACGTATTGTGTCTTGCATGTATTGTGTCTTGCATGTATTGTGTCTTGCACGTATTGTGTCTTGCACGTATTGTGTCTTGCATGTATTGTGTCTTGCATGTATTGTGTCTTGCACGTATTGTGTCTTGCATGTATTGTGTCTTGCATGTATTGTGTCTTGCATGTATTGTGTCTTGCACGTATTGTGTCTTGCACGTATTGTGTCTTGCATGTATTGTGTCTTGCACGTATTGTGTCTTGCACGTATTGTGTCTTGCATGTATTGTGTCTTGCACGTATTGTGTCTTGCACGTATTGTGTCTTGCATGTATTGTGTCTTGCACGTATTGTGTCTTGCACGTATTGTGTCTTGCATGTATTGTGTCTTGCATGTATTGTGTCTTGCACGTATTGTGTCTTGCATGTATTGTGTCTTGCACGTATTGTCTTGCACGTATTGTGTCTTGCACGTATTGTGTCTTGCACGTATTGTGTCTTGCACGTATTGTGTCTTGCACGTATTGTGTCTTGCACGTATTGTGTCTTGCACGTATTGTGTCTTGCACGTATTGTGTCTTGCACGTATTGTGTCTTGCATGTATTGTGTCTTGCATGTATTGTGTCTTGCACGTATTGTGTCTTGCACGTATTGTGTCTTGCACGTATTGTGTCTTGCACGTATTGTGTCTTGCACGTATTGTGTCTTGCACGTATTGTGTCTTGCACGTATTGTGTCTTGCACGTATTGTGTCTTGCATGTATTGTGTCTTGCATGTATTGTGTCTTGCATGTATTGTGTCTTGCACTTGCTCGTATTGTGTCTTGCACGTATTGTGTCTTGCACGTATTGTGTCTTGCACGTATTGTGTCTTGCACGTATTGTGTCTTGCACGTATTGTGTCTTGCACGTATTGTGTCTTGCATGTATTGTGTCTTGCAAGTATTGTGTCTTGCACGTATTGTGTCTTGCACGTATTGTGTCTTGCACGTATTGTGTCTTGCACGTATTGTGTCTTGCACGTATTGTGTCTTGCACGTATTGTGTCTTGCACGTATTGTGTCTTGCACGTATTGTGTCTTGCATGTATTGTGTCTTGCATGTATTGTGTCTTGCATGTATTGTGTCTTGCACGTATTGTGTCTTGCATGTATTGTGTCTTGCATGTATTGTGTTTTGCACGTATTGTGTCTTGCACGTATTGTGTCTTGCACGTATTGTGTCTTGCACGTATTGTGTCTTGCATGTATTGTGTCTTGCATGTATTGTGTCTTGCACGTATTGTGTCTTGCATGTATTGTGTCTTGCATGTATTGTGTCTTGCACGTATTGTGTCTTGCATGTATTGTGTCTTGCATGTATTGTGTCTTGCACGTATTGTGTCTTGCATGTATTGTGTCTTGCATGTATTGTGTCTTGCATGTATTGTGTCTTGCACGTATTGTGTCTTGCATGTATTGTGTCTTGCACGTATTGTGTCTTGCATGTATTGTGTCTTGCATGTATTGTGTCTTGCATGTATTGTGTCTTGCATGTATTGTGTCTTGCATGTATTGTGTCTTGCATGTATTGTGTCTTGCACGTATTGTGTCTTGCATGTATTGTGTCTTGCATGTATTGTGTCTTGCATGTATTGTGTCTTGCATGTATTGTGTCTTGCATGTATTGTGTCTTGCATGTATTGTGTCTTGCATGTATTGTGTCTTGCATGTATTGTGTCTTGCATGTATTGTGTCTTGCACGTATTGTGTCTTGCATGTATTGTGTCTTGCATGTATTGTGTCTTGCATGTATTGTGTCTTGCATGTATTGTGTCTTGCATGTATTGTGTCTTGCATGTATTGTGTCTTGCACGTATTGTGTCTTGCACGTATTGTGTCTTGCATGTATTGTGTCTTGCATGTATTGTGTCTTGCATGTATTGTGTCTTGCATGTATTGTGTCTTGCATGTATTGTGTCTTGCATGTATTGTGTCTTGCATGTATTGTGTCTTGCATGTATTGTGTCTTGCATGTATTGTGTCTTGCATGTATTGTGTCTTGCATGTATTGTGTCTTGCATGTATTGTGTCTTGCATGTATTGTGTCTTGCATGTATTGTGTCTTGCACGTATTGTGTCTTGCACGTATTGTGTCTTGCATGTATTGTGTCTTGCATGTATTGTGTCTTGCATGTATTGTGTCTTGCATGTATTGTGTCTTGCACGTATTGTGTCTTGCACGTATTGTGTCTTGCACGTATTGTGTCTTGCACGTATTGTGTCTTGCATGTATTGTGTCTTGCACGTATTGTGTCTTGCATGTATTGTGTCTTGCACGTATTGTGTCTTGCACGTATTGTGTCTTGCACGTATTGTGTCTTGCATGTATTGTGTCTTGCACGTATTGTATATATAAAGTATGATGTCCGTGCTTATAAATGTTCATAAATCCCTTCACAAACGAATTATTGGTAGGTTCATTTCTAATATCTAATTAAAAATGTTTTGGATATTGTGTTTAGTCACGTGAAGGTGGGCATAATTTTAACTTGGGGAGAGGTGGGGGTGTTTGTTCCTTTGTGTTACGAAAATCTTATGCGACTGTGTAGTACTGCGTATATAGAGGTGAGGTACAGGTTATATTATTATTATTATTATTATTATTATTATTATTATTAAAGATTCGCCGTTATTCTTCCGGCCCGGGCCTTTTCCAAGTGGTGGCCCGGCCTTGGCTTCCTCTCTAGGGAGTGTCTCAGACCTAAGTCTCCCATGGGAGGAGGTACAAGTACCTCCTCATCTTTGGGACCAACTGTCCCCAGGCCTAGCCACAAGCTAGGCCTCTCTGGTCTGCCGTCCCCGCCTCAAAGGGCCTAATGGGAATAACAGGCTTATGAGCCACAAGCTCCGGCTCAGGCACCTTCCCTACCCTAGAAGGGCTGAACATAGTGTCGATCTGTTATATTGTTACACCTGTGTTAGTGACATTATATATGGTTTATTTATTGAGTAGTGCCAGTGTTAATTATAGTAATTATAATTATAATTAAAATATAATAATAATAATAATAATAATAATAATAATAATAATAATAATAATAATAATAATCTTTATATCTTCAAGTACACACACGACGTATACTATACCATTGTATTATTACAATACGATCTTCATAACAAAAGTATTATTGATACGTTCATTCAGACGTTTAATTGTGTTTTTGATACTGTGTTTAGCCACGTGAAGGTGCACATAATTTTTACTTGTGTGGGGGAGGGGGTTGTAAAATGTAAAAAAGTATGAGATGTATTGTATTGGCACCACTTTATTGTAACAATCTTTGTGATTAAACCATACCACGGGTAGGGTTTGAACCTGCGGTCAGAGAGTCTCAAAACTCCAGACCGTCGCACCGTTAGGTTTGTATTAGTTCTATTGTGAATGCTGTATTTATTCAGTGGAATGGAGTGATTCCAGTGCTGATTCCTTATTCTTAAACTGTACCACTGTAGCATAATACTTCACTACTTCACTAACAATGTATAAAAAATAAAGCAAAATGTGTGGTTACAGTGCTTAAAGACGATGTGATATATAACAGACAAGAAAATAGGAGAGATAAATAATAAGAAACCACATAGTCCATGTGGAAGCTATTTATCCTCAATCACTGTTAACAGTCTAAACCACATTAATAAAATAAGTAAATATCTTTATTTCTACAAGTACATGTACAAGGTATACAGACCATAGCTGACATCAGTGACATACTACAATATAGAAAGCCCCTTGTTATGCCGAGCATTTCGGGCAAATTAGGTCAGTATTTTCTCAGAGAAGGGTAATGAAACATTGATACCCAATATATATGGTTTGGGACAGGAAAGAAATAGAAGGGGATATAAGGGAGAATGCATAAAGCTGTCAGACGTGAGGAAGACGATCAGGATGGGAGGCAGGAGGAGGAGGGATCACAGTGTCTCCCGGAGATGCTGTTATTTCCTTAGAAATAACAGCATCTCCTCTTTCCCCTCTCGCTCTACCTGCAACTATACTTTTGACAACACACACACGCCAGAATATGGTAAATGAAACAATGATCAATGTATTGTAAACTAATATGGATGGATAATCAAAGAAGAATAATGGTGCTTTAAATTGGAAAGGAATTTAAATAAGAAATAATCTTAGAAAAAAAGCTACACACACACACACACACACACACACACACACACACACACACACACACACACACACACACACACACACACATGTGGTTTTAAGCTTCGAATGCACAGTAGAGCTACAAATGGAGGGGAAAGCAGGAAGGCCAAAATGAATGAAGCCAAACTACAAGAAAGGGGACTACACGGGAATGAGGAACTTCCTGAACGAGTTTCAGCGGGACAGAGAACTGGCAGGGAAGCCAGTTAATGAGATGATGGAATATGTAGCAACAATGTGCAAGGAGGCTGAGGAGAGGTTTGTACCCAAGGGTAACAGGATTAATGAAAAAGCCAGGATGAGCCCATGGTTCACCCAAACGTGCAGGGAGGCAAAAACCAAGTGTGCTAGGGAATGGAAGAAATATAGAAGGCAAAGGACCCAGGAGAATAAGGAGAGCAGTCGTTGAGCCAGAAATGAATATGCACAGATAAGAAGGGAGGCCCAACGACAATATGAAAACGACATAGCAGCAAAAGCCAAATCTGACCCGAATCTGTTGTACAGCCACATCAGGAGGAAAACAACAGTCAAGGACCAGGCAATCAGGCTAAGGAAGGAAGGAGGAGAGACAACAAGAAATGACCGTGAAGTATGTGAGGAACTCAATAACAGATTCAAAGAAGTGTTCACAGAGGAGACAGAAGGGGCTCCAGGAAGACGGAGAGGTGGGGTACACCACCAAGTGCTGGACACAGTACACACAACAGAGGAAGATGTGAAGAGGCTTCTGAGTTAGCTAGAAAACTCAAAGGCAATGAGGCCGGATAATATCTCTCCATGGGTCCTGAGAGAGGGAGCAGAGGTGCTATGTGTACCCATAACAACAATATTCAATACATCTATCGAAACAGGGAGATTGCCTGAGGCATGGAAAACAGCAAATGTAGTCTCAATCTTTAAAAAAGGAGACAGACATGAAGTACTAAACTACAGACCAGTGTCACTGACATGTATAGTATGCAAAGTCATGGAGAAGATTAACAGGAGAAGAGTGGTGGAACACCTAGAAAGGAATGATCTCATCAACAGCAGTCAATATGGCTTCAGGGACGGGAAATCCTGTGCCACAAACCTACTGGAGTTCTATGACATGGTGACAGCAGTAAGACAAGAGAGAGAGGGGTGGGTAGATTGCATTTTCTTGGACTGCAAGAAGGTATTTGACAAAGTTCCACACAAGAGATTAGTACAAAAACTGGAGGACCAAGCAGGGATAACAGGGAATGCACAACAATGGATCAGGGAATACTTGTCAGGAAGACAGCAGCGAGTCATGGTACGTGGCGAGGTGTCAGAATGGGCACCTGTGACCAGCGGGGTCCCACAGGGGTCAGTCCTAGGACCAGTACTGTTTCTGGTATTTGTGAACGACATGACGGAAGGAATAGACTCCGAAGTGTCCCTGTTTGCAGATGACGTGAAGTTGATGAGAAGAATTCATTCGATCGAAGACCAGGCAGGACTACAAAGGGATCTGGACAGGCTGCAGACCTGGTCTAGCAATTGGCCCCTGGAGCTCAACCCCACCAAGTGCAAAGTCATGAAGATTGGGGAAGGGCAAAGAAGACCGCAGACGGAGTACAGTCTAGGGGGGCCAGACACTACAAACCTCACTCAAGGAAAAAAATCTTGGGGTGAGTATAACACCAGGCACATCTCCTGAAGCGCACATCAACCAAATAACTGCTGCAGCATATGGGCGCCTAGCAAACCTCAGAACAGCATTCTGACATCTTAATAAGGAATCGTTCAGGACCCTGTACACCGTGTACATTAGGCCCATATTGGAGTAAGCAGCACCAGTTTGGAACCCACACCTAGCCAAACACGTAAAGAAACTATAGAAAGTGCAACGGTTTGCAACAAGACTAGTTCCAGAGCTAAGAGTTATGTCCTACGAGGAGAGGTTAAGGGAAATCAACCTGACGACACTGTAGGACAGGAGAGATAAGGGGGATATGATAACGACATACAAAATACTGAGAGGAATTGACAAGGTAGACAAAGACAGGATGTTCCAGAGATGGGACACAGCAACAAGGAGACACAGTTGGAAGTTGAAGACACAGATGGAGGCAGGATCCATACATAGCTTTTAAGGAGATGTATAATAAAGCTCATGGAGCAAAAAGAATGTCCGAGTAGCGGATAGTAAAGAGGCGGGGCCTCTTTACTAACCTATAAAAAAATAATGGGAGCTCAGAGGGGAAGTCGAAGGCTCAGGGGATCAGAGGAAAATGGGCCTGGAAAGAAAGAATGAATGGAAAAGCAATGTAAAAGGATGGAACAAGAGGGGAAGAGCAAACTAGGTGAGCTTTCTGTGGAAATGGAGAAGAGGATGGAGTCAGACAAAAAGAAATGGGAATTGCAAGCTGAAGCCAGGATACAGGCCTTAGAATGTGACAAATATTCTGAAGTGAGCAGAGATATTGCCCAGAGGAGACATGGCATCTGAAGCAGATACACCCCTATTAAACAAAGAGCACAACGGTAAGGAAAGAGATAATACTTAAGCTACGGCCCTATCAGTCCACCAAGCAAGACCGAGGAATGAAGGGGTAAGCTGTTCAGAGCAGTGACAGCAGTGAGTGAGGTGCAGGTAGAAAACATGACAGGTCTTATACAGAGGCATGACCATGCCACCTTGAGTTACTGGAAAAAATAAGGGAGACAATGGCTATGTACAAATGAGGATAGGGAGAAGTCAGTGTTTATTCATGGGCTTCAGGAGAACGAAGGGAGGATACACAATGAAAGACAGTAGAAAGAAAAACAGGAAATTGAAAACATCGAAAAAATTGGCTAGGAGGTTATGACAGAATAAATTTACAGAGAAAAGGGGGGTACTTGAAGGGAAGAAATCAGCGAGTCAAACTGATTTTCAAGACAGAAATGGCACAGAACAGGATCCTGCAAGAGGAACCATGGCTGAAGGAATCAAACATAAAAGAACAGAATGACAGTAGCTGAGGCAGAAGCCAGAAACAAAAGGGGCTAGGAAGAGAGACAGGCACAGAGTCAGAAGAAGACAATTAGAGCCAGACAGAGCAACAAGCACAATCAGACACAGAACCACCCTCAGAACCCCACAGCCTAACGAGCAATCCCAACACAAACAACAACCCAGACTAAAAGCCCACACTATGCGATGTATGCCGCCTATACGAGTCAAATGGTTACTGTCTGAATTCACTATTAAACTTACCTAAGTTTTCTTTACAGTGTTGTTGGCAAATTGCTCGTTCCATCGACAGTGATTACGAACACACACTCACAGCTGCGCAGCTTATAAGTGTCAAACTTCGAGAAGAGGAGATGGCAGATCAGACATCTCCCCCCACAGGAGCCAGGAGTAAGTTCCTGAGGTTCTCGAAAGAGGAAAAAGATACATCACCTGAGTAAAACCGTCAGTCTTATGCGACAGGGTTGTCTGAAGGTGAATCTGCTTCGTTGGCTCTTGAGTTGGCGAAAAGCAATCTTGAGCAGACTAGGGAACAATGGGCGTAT
The DNA here is from genome assembly GCF_038502225.1 of Cherax quadricarinatus. Classification (NCBI taxonomy): domain Eukaryota; kingdom Metazoa; phylum Arthropoda; class Malacostraca; order Decapoda; family Parastacidae; genus Cherax; species Cherax quadricarinatus. The sequence continues at coordinate 19,706,182 of NC_091367.1, forward strand.
GCCAGGGAAGAATCTGATAAGAAAATGGCCTCCTTTCATTTTCTCTAAGTTGTAAATGACTTTAGCTGGTTCCTTGTTTCACTGAGGACGAGTGTGAAGAATTTTTAGAAACTTTCGAAAACCAGGCTCGAGCCTTGAGGTGGCCTGAACAACAATGGGCGTCTTTGGTGCATACAGCATTGTTTGGTAAGGCACAGGAATTTACATCAGTGTTAAATGACATTGATTTCAGTAATTATCAGGTGGATCTGGCAATTGTGGAGGTGAAGAATTGAGACACTTATGCAGCATATGGGAATCTTTACTGAAGAAACGTTTTGCCACACAGTGGCTTCATCAGTCCAATACAAAGCAGAAAGGTGAAAGGAGAGGCGGAGTTTGAGTTAATCAGTCCCTCAGCCTGTTTCTGGTATTTGTGAACTACACAACAGAAGGAATAGACTCCGAAGAGTTTCTGTTGGCAGATGATGTGAAGTTGATGAGAAAAATTCAGTCGGACGAGGACCAGGCAGAACTACAAAGGGATCTAGACAGGCAGCAGGCCTGGTTCAGAAACTAGCTCCTGGAGTTCAACCCCACCATGTGCAAAGTAATGAAGATTGGAGAAGGGCAAAAAAGACAGCAGACGGAGTACAGTCAAGGGGGCCAGAGACTACAAACCTCACTCAAGGAAAAGGATCTTTGGGCGAGTTTAACACTGGGCACATCTGAGATGCACATCAACCAGATAACTGCAGTGTATGAGTGCCTAGCAAACCTAAGAATAGCATTTCAACATCTCAATAAGGAATCGTTCGGAGCTTTGTACACTGTATATGTCAGGTCTATATTGGAGTATGCAGCACCAGTTTGGTGCCAAACATGTAAGGAAATTAGAGAAAGTGCAAAAGTTTACAACAAGAGTCGTCCGAGCTATGGGACATGTCCTACGAGGAGAGGTTAAGGGAAATCGACCTGACGACACTGGAGGACAGAAGAGATAGGGAGGATATGATAACAACATATAAAATACTGGGAGGAATCGACAAGATGGACACAGACATGACGATCCAGAGATGGGACACAGCAACAAGGGATCATAATTGGAAGTTGAAGACTCAGACCAATCACAGGGATGTTAGGAAGTATTTCTTCAGTCACAGTTGTCAGGAAGTGGAACAGTCTGGGAAGTGATGTATTGAAGGCAGGATGATAAAGCACATGATAAAGCTCATGACACAAGAAGAGTGACCTAGTAGTGACAGTGAATAGGCGGGGCCAGGAGCTGTGAATCGAAACCTAGGCGAGTACAAACACCTCTTCACAAAGTTTGCAGACTGCAGAAGTTATAGCATCCTAACAGGATGAAGCAAAAAACTGGATCCCAAAGGTAGGAGGTAGAGGCAAGGGTACTGAGGATAACTCTTCTGAGAAGAATGAGCAGAAAGGTTCAAGAGTAAAATGGAACAAGAGTGGGAAAAAAAAGCTAAATGAGCTTTGCAATACATTGATGGAGACATTATCTTTAAAGAGTAAGAAGTGGAGGATAAGAGCTGTTGCTGCTGAGGCAAAGATACAGAGCCTGGCAGAAGAACTGAAAATGCTGAAGCATGATATAAACATGAGCAAAATGATGGAAACAGGAACTCCAGAGGACAGGAATGGGACTAAAGGAGGGAAAGGAGTTAAAAAAAAAAGTCCTTTGCAGAAGTAAGATCTCCACCGGTGTGTTTGGGAGATAAGGGAAACAGCAAAGTCCAAAAGTTATTTTACTGCTCTATACATCACTAGTGAGGCCTCATTTAGCTTATGCTGCTCAGTTTTGATCCCCTTACTACAGGATGGATCTAGAGTCATTAGAGAACATACAGAGAAGAATGACTAAAATGATTTACTGTGTAAGGAATCTCCCATATGAAGATAGACTTAAAGCCTTAAATCTCCACTCCCTGGAGAGACGTAGAATGAGGGTAGATATCACTTAAGTGTATAAGTGGATGATAGGCATAAACAAAGGAGATATTAATAAAGTACTGAGGGTGTCAAACCAGGTAAGAACCAGAAGTAATGAATTTAAGTTGGATAAATTTAGATTTAGAAAGGACATAGGTAAGTACTGGTTTTCTAACAGAGTTGTGGATGCGTGGAACAATCTTCCCAGTAGGGGTGATAGAGGCTAGGACCTTGGGTAGCTTTAAGAAGAGATTGGACAAATATATTAGTGGGAGGGGCTGGGTTTGATTGGTGTCATTGGGTACGGGAATTATTGAGAAAATGGTATGGTGATTCCGACAAGATGTGGAAAAAGACATGTACAGTTCAAGACATTTATTAAAGGAAACGTTTCGCCACGAGTGGCTTCTTCAATCCTAATACAGAGAAAACTAAGAAAACGCATATATATAGTGGCAGGAGTCAGGTGAAGTGACGAGTGGGTAGAGGTGGTAGTAGTAATAGTAGTGGAACTAAGGAGGTGAGACGGATGGCTAGAGAAGGACCTGCTGACATCATGCAACAGCAGTTCCCAGGATAGGTAATATCCTGTTGATTAGCAATTTTGAGATACTGTAACTACCGGATTTTTGCTTTGTAGTGTTACTGACAGCGATTAGTGCAGCTTCAACGACGAGACAGCAGGCTGCGGCAGAGCATCACCCTCAGCAGACGATGGATGCAGAGAATCCTGCCATACTGCAGAACTCTCATCAGGCAACCCAGCTCAATGCCCAGGAATTTCCGACCCTTGAAGACTCAACCAGGCGTCATGAACAGGAGCATTCTCCCCCAATTCCTCAACGAAGAAACAAAAACATCTGGGCAACGCAATCAGCAGACGGCACTACACGATCCCCCACCGGGGGGCTCGTGTGGTGCCCTCAGCAGTCCCCACAGATTACAACAGCCCAGATAATATCCACTGCTTCGAACCCACCGACAACGCAGGCCCTCAACAGGGAGGATCTCTTAACACTCATCAAGGCATTCACGGATATTATCTGCAACACAGTCACCTCCACGGAACAACAGAGCATGTTCCGGCAGATGGTCAGCACACTCCTGAGGGTATGCCTAATTACAGAGGAGGAGACAGTAGATGCCATGAATCTGCAGATTATCAGAGTGGACAAAGCCCAGTCCACAGCTCAGGAAACAGCCGAGATGGAGTAACCTCAGTACCAATCATGGTTGCTTATGAGGCACACTAGCTGAACTGTCCGGAATAGTGCTTGAGCAGCATATGCTGCAACAATGAAGAATCAATTCTCCTTCAGGAACCAGAGACGGGTCATCTCAAGATTAAGACCCGTGCCAGGACCCTGGTCTTGGCGAACATTATACATACATACTTCTCTGCATTAGGACTGAAGAAGCCACTCGTGGAGAAAAGTTTCCTTTAATAAATATCCTGAACTGTACATAAGTGTCTTTTTCCACACGGGAGTTATTTCTTAGGTAGCTTTAGGTAGAGGTCGTTTTGATAAAGACCTGCCTTGCATGGGACAGTAGGCTTCCTGCAGTGTTCCTCCATTCTTATGTTATGTTCTTCCACATCCACAGTCCGATTGAACCCCTCCCACCTCGCATAATGCAATTCTGGAAAGGAAGTGGATGGAATAGTAAACCAACACGGATTGATTAACAAATAAGATTGAGAAGTGGCAAAAGCGAATCACTGAGTTATTCCTAGACATCATAGCATTCACAAAGACAAAGCTCACAAGGATAACAGATGCTGTCTTTCCAACTGAATATCAGATTCTTAGGAAAGATAGAAGGGGAGGAGGAGCTGTACTTCTCATCCAAAACTATTGGAGTTTTGAGGAGATGGGAGGAATGGACAGAGGGAAAGCTTATGACTTCATAGTAGGAACACTCCCGACCGGGGGTCCAGAGATGATGATAGCAGTGATGTACAACCCACCACTAAAAAGGAAGAGACTAAGACAAGACTATGCTAAAAGTATTAGAGCAATGGTGGATAGTCTAGCCGAAATAGCCAGAAGGGCCCACATGGGTAGGACAAACATACTCATCATGGGGGATTTCAACCACAAGGAGACTGACTGGGAATACCTCGACATTTGCAGGAACAGAAACGTGGAGGGCTATGATGTTGGAGACAGTATTGGAAAACTTCCTGCACCAACATGTTAGGGATACAACCAGAGAGAGATAAAAGAGTATGTACCAGCGAGGCTGGATCTCGTATTCACCTTTAACAGTTCAGACATAGGGGATATTACAGTCGAGAGGCCCCTTGGCGGTAGTGATAACGTGGCCCTGAGTTTCGAGTACCTTGTGGAGTTAACAGTGGAGAATGAAGCAGCACAAAGAAGGATGGGAGAAGCCAGACTTCAAAACTGTGAGACTACACAGGTATGAGGCAATTCCTGCTCGAGGTGCAAAGGCAAGGGAAACTAGAGGGAAACAGTAAATGAATTGATGGAATTATGGAGCAAGTAACCACAAAGTGCAGTGACGTAGAAGAGAAGATCATACCAAGGGGTAACATTTAAAATGAAAAGACCAGCGTGAGCCCTTTGTTTTCCTGGAGGTGTCAAGACAACAAAACCAAGTGTGCTAGAGCATGGGAAAATTACAGAAGACATATGACTCATGAAAACTAGAAGCTGAGCAGAAAAAACAGAAATGAATATGCAAGGATAAGGAAAGAGGCTCAGCTGCAAATATGAGAATAACAGTATCAGAATCTAAATCTCACTCAATTTTTTTATACAGTCACATCAGGAGGAAAACAACAGTCAAGGACCAGGTAATCAGCCTAAGGAAGGAAGGAGGGGAACTTGCAAAGAAAGAATGACCACGACGTATGGAAGAGCTGAGCACAAGATATAGTGAAGTATTCACCGTGGAGACAGAAATACTTACAGCAAACAAAGGTAGTAGCATGCACCATCAAATGGACACACTGCACATAACCATGGAGAAGAAACTGTTAGGTAAACTAAATATCTAGAATGCTGTGGGCCCAGATAACTCTCCATAGGACAGTCCTGAAAGATGGAGCACTGGAACTGTGTGTGCTACTAGCAACAATCATCAATAAATCTATCAAAGCAGGGCAACTGCCTGAAGTGTGGAAGACAGCAAATGTAGTCCCAGCTTTTAAGAAAGAAAACAGACAGGCAGCATTAAACCACAGACCAGTGTCAATGACGAGAAAAGAATGTAAAGTGAAGGAGAAGAATCTAAGAAGAGGGTTAAGCATATAGAAAGGATTGGACTCATACATTAAAGTCAGCATGGCTTCAGGGAAATCCTGTCACAAACCTACTTGGGCTCGACAGCAAGTTAACAGAAGTAAGATTGGAGAAGAATGGGTAGACTGCATCTCTTTGGACCGTAAGAAGGCTTTTCATATATTACCACACAAGAAACTGCTTCAAAAACTAGAGGAGCAGGAAGGATTAGTAGGGAAATCACTATAATGGACTTGAGAATACATGACAAAGACACAAGGAGTGTTGGTACATGAACAGGTGTGAAAGTATTTGTCGAGTGGCGTTCCACAAAGGTCGGTCCTGGGTCCGATGTGATTGAAAGAGTCGATTCAGAAGTGACCGTGTCCGTTTATGTGAAACTAGTGAGGAGAATACAAGTGGACGAGGATCAAGTACGACTATAAGGGAATCTGGACAGGATGCAAGATTGGTCTGACAAATGGCTTCTGGAGTTCAACCACACGATCACAGTGTCACCAGCTTTTTGCTGATGACACTGCACTTTTAGAAAATTCTGAAGACAAGTTGCAAAAGTTGATGGATGAGTTTGGTAGGTATGAAAAAGACGGAAATTAAAAGTGAACATAGGAAAGAATAAGGTGAAGAGAATAATAAAAAATAATTCGTATTGAAAGATTGAATATAAGACGAAGGAGTAAGAAGGAAGTTTATGCATTCAGATATTTAGGAGTGGATTGCTCAGCTGATGGGTCTATGAAAGTTGAGGTGAATCACAGAATAGATGAGAAGAAAGATACACTGAGGAGTCTGAGGAGACAAAGAACATTAACCATGGAAGTAAAGATGGGAATATGTGAGAGTGTAGTTATGCCAAAGCTCTTATATGAGTGTGAAGCATGGGTTATGAATGTTGTAAGGAGAAGGTTGGAGGCAGTGAAGATGTGAAAATAACGCATTGAATCTGTAGTTTGGAAATTAGGAGGAGATGCAGGATTACTAAAATTATCCAGATTGCAAAGGACGGGTTGTTGAGGTGGTTCGGACATTAAGAAATGGTGGAACGAAATAGTATGACTTGCATAATGTATTAATCTGAAGTGGAGGGAAGGCGAGGTAGGAGTCAGTCTAGGAAACATTGGAGGGAGGGGGTAAAGGTGGTTTTGTGTGCAAATTTGATAGGAGCAAACGGAGACAAATGGTTTTCAGGACTTGACGTGCTGTTGGAGTTTTAGCAGAGTAGACTGAGGAATTCAGAGAAACTGGCAGGCCGGACTTGAGTCCTGGAGATGGCAAATACAGTGTCTGCACTCTGAAAGAGAGGTGTTAATGTTGCAGATTTATAACTGTAGTGTTAACTGCGCCTCTGCAAGAAAATGGAGTGAATGATGATGAAAGTTTTTCTTCTTGGTGGGAAACGACAAATGTGTTAATAAAAAAAAATAATAATAAACAAAAATAATTCATATTTCTGTAATTGATAATCCTTCAATAATAATGATTATTAATGATAAATTCGATTTTTTAATATTTTTAATGGTTGTTGGAACTTGTGTTACCACTCAGCAATGATGTTTATAATAGTTACCACTCAACAATGATGTTTATAATAGTTACCACTCAACAATGTTTATAATAGTTACCACTCAACAATGATGTTTATAATAGTTACCACTCAACATTATTATTATTATTATTATCAAAAGGAAGCGGTAAGCCACAAGGGCTATACAGCGCTGCAGGGTAGGGAAGGAAGCGAGGGTATTGGGCGGCAGAGGGGGGAGGGATGATCAGTAGGTTACAGAAAACAGCGGGACAGGGGATAGTGCGGGGGTAGAGGGTAGCAAGAGATTGAAGTAGAAAGGGCTGAAGGTATCATCAGAGTTTGTGAAGTAAGTCAGTTGTTGTCAAAAAGTCAATGAGAGAGTCTGGATGAAAGGTGGGTCCATCAGCGAGAAGGGAAGGTAAAGAGAGAGCAGCGGAGCGAAGAGGACGTTGGAGGTAAATTTTGCGTGCTCGTTGATAAAGTGGGCAGTCTAACAGAATGTGGCTGACTGATAATGGAGCCAGGCAATTCTCACAGAGGAGCAGGGCGCCTCTCCATGAGATATCCATGAGTAAGACGAGTATGGCCAATGCGAAGGCGGGAGAGAGTAGTCTCCCAACCTCGACACTGGTGACAAGAAGACTGCCAGTAACCTATACTCGGTTTAATAGAACAAAGTTTGTTGTTGAGCAGAGCAGACCAACGCTGTTGCCAAAGGGTGTGAAAGTGGGTAGCTATCTCAGTAAAATAGTCTGGAAAAGAAACACCTCTATATGAAATTGGTAGGTTATGTACTGCTGACTGCGCAGCAGTGTCTGCCTGTTCATTGCCCTGTACGTCAACATGACCAGGGACCCAACAAAAAGCAATATCTTTATGCTTGGTAGAGATACGGGGTAGCCAAAGTTGGATACGGAGAACTAGAGGGTGAGATGTATCAAATTTCTGAAAAGCCTGTAGAGCACTAAGGGAGTCTGAGACAACCACAAATGATAGCATAGGCATAGATGCGATACGAATTAGTGCTGCAAGAATGGCATACAATTCAACAGTAAAAATGCTAGCTGAAGATAGTAAATGCCCTCGCACGACGCTGTCCGGAAACACTGCTGCGAATCCGACGCCATCAGAAGATTTAGAGCCATCTGTGTACACGGCGATGGCATGAGAAAGAGAGTGGAAGTGATCAACAAAAAGAGAACGGGAAGCCACCATAAGTAGTTGGGCTTTTGAGTGAGAAAGAACAGACCCGAACAGCTGGAACTTCCAAGGGGGGTAGGGAAAAGTGAGATGCTACATGAACATATAAAGGCGGTAACTGAAGGGAAGACAAGAGCGAATGTAGACAAAGAGAGAAGGGACGGAGCAAACAGGGGCAGCGAACAAATAAAGAATGTCTACCAATATCAGTGACAATTCTATGAATGGAAGGATTGCTGAGATCGTGAGAGCGCACATAGTAGCGAAGGCAATGGGCATCACGGCGATCAGACAATGATGGAACGTTTGCTTCTGCATAGAGGCTCTCAACAGGGGAAGAGCGAAAAGCACCAAGGCATAAACGTAATCCCTGATGATGGATGGGGTTTAGGCTAGAGAGAGTAGCAGGAGAAGCCGCTGAATAGATCTGGTCACCATAATCGAGTTTTGATAAAATGAAGGCTGAATGTAGGCGAAGGAGAGTTCGACGATCAGCTCCCCATGAAAGATGAGCAAGGGTTTTAAGAAGGTTCAGCCAGCTGTGACAAGTTGCCTTTAGATAGGTAATGTGGGGTTTCCAGGATAACCTACGGTCAAAGAGAAGGCCTAGAAACCTGACTGTATCACGTTCAGGGATACGGGAGCCATAGATGATCGGAGATGACAGAGCATCTAGTGAAAGTAATTTGGTGAGTTTTGGTACTGGAAAATTTAAACCCATGTGTGGTGGCCCAATTGGAAACACGGTCGACCGCATGCTGGAGAGAAACTGTAATGAGGTGACAGTCAGCGCCTGCACAAGCAATAGCAAAGTCATCTACATAGAGTGATGACCAAATATTGGATGGAAGAACAGAGGCCAAATCATTTATAGCAAGGAGAAAAAGTTTTGTGCTCAGAACACATCCCTGAGGGACACCTTCAGCTTGGACGAAGTCCGGGGAGAGCACATTATTGACTCGAACACGGAAATGTCTGTCAGTTAAAAAGTTCTTAAGGAAAGATGGTAGATTGCCTCTGAGGCCTAAGGAGTGGGCTTGGGCCAAAATATTATACTTCCAAGTTGTGTCATATGCCTTCTCAAGGTCATAAAATACGGCAATAACTGAGTGGTTATTCGCAAAGGCATTGCGAACATACGTATCGAAACGTAGTAAGGGGTCTATGGTAGAATGGCCCTTACAAAAGCCATATTGACGAGTGGAGAGACTGTTGTGTGTCTCTAAATACCACATTAAACATCTATTTACCAGGCGTTCCATCACTTCGCAAACTGCACTGGTAAGAGTGATGGGACGATAGTGGGAGGCTTCATGTCCCGTAGTGCCCGGTTTGTGGAAAGGGAGAACAATGGCAGATTTCCACAGCTATGGAAGAACTCCTTGTGACCAAATAAGATTGAAAAGGCATAAGAGGACTGCAAGGGCTGACTGATGTAAATGTTGTAACATATGAATATGAATGTCGTCGAGCCCAGCTGTCGATGATCAGCAGGCTGAGAGTGTTGCCTCCAGTTCCTGAAGTGTAAAAGGCGCATTATACTGTTCTTCTCTGAGAGAAGAAAAGTCCAAGGGTGCTAATTCTCTGGCAGACTTTGAGGAAAGAAACGAGGGGCAAAGATGGAGCCCCAGAGAAATACGGACCTGATGATTGCCAATTTCAATGGCAACATCTAGAGGGTTTGCTATATCAACACCGGCAACCCACAGAACAGGAGCCGGGTCAGGAGAATATTTACCACTCAGTTTCCGTACTTTTTTCCAAACCGCACTCAGAGGAAGCAGAGGTGATGGTGGAGACAATCTCTCCAGCAAGTGCATTTAGCGTCACGGATGACACAGCGAGCGATCGCATGCTTCTGCTTAAAATCAAGAAGTCTTTCAGTGGTTCTATTATACCAGTACCTGCACCACGCAGCACGTTTCAAACGTACTGCACGAGCACAAGCAGGAGACCACCAAGGCATGAGTTTCTGAGAATGCCTGCCCGAGGTTTGGGGTATAGAATGAGAAGCTGCGGTTAAAACTGGGGACGAGAAGAGGTGTAAAAGCTCATCAGTGGAGGACGAAGAAGGAACCTCACTGAAAACAGTTGTGAGTAAAGGTTCCAATTTGCCTGATCAAATTGCCAGCATGGCTTACGAAGAGGTGGTGAATATAAAGGGGAAGTAAGAATGATTGGAAAATGATTGCTGTCATGTAAATCCGGGAGAAAAGACCAGATGAAGTCTAGCGCAGCGGAGGAAGAGCAGACTGAGAGATCGATGCAAGAGAGAGTATGAGTCCGAGGATCAAAATGGGTGTGAGTACCTGTATTTAAAACTTGGAGGGGGTGGGAAGCAAGAAAAGCCTCTAGCTGAATGCCATGGGAATCGCAGTGAAACCCCTCCCCCCCCCAGAGAAAATGATGGGCATTAAAATCGCCAAGTAACAGAAGTGGTGGCGGTAATGTCGAAACAAGAAAGGCAACATCCGGAATAGATAATGCTCGAGAAGGAGAGAGATACAAAGAACAGTGTATACCACCTATGCAGATGGATACGGGCTGCTGTGTAATGCAGCAAAGTACGAATAGCTGATGGTATGGAATATCAGTGCGTAGAAGAAGGGCACTTCGTTAAAGGTCCCATCAGGAAAAGGATCCGAAGAATACAATAAATTATAGCCTGAGATGGGATAGATAACAGCAAAGTGTAATTTTGGTTCTTGTAAGCAAACACCAACAGGGGAAAATTGGGAGAGCAATGTCTGAAGCTTACCCCGAATACCCCTGAGGCCGCGTATATTCCACCGTAAATAGACCATGATTAGCAATGATAAAGACACTAGAAATCTGCAGGTAAGGGTACTTACAGATTAGAGGGGTTAGAAAAGTCCACATGCGGTGGCAAAGGAAAACGTTCAAGTAGCGAAGAAACGGTGCGCTGTGAAGAAAGGAGTTGCACAGATGGAGAAGAGGAAAGAGAAGGAACAGAGGATGGATCAGTGTCCATTGATGGTTTGGTCTCTGCAATATATTCAGAGATTGCTTCAAGTATTTCTGAGTTCAGAGACGTCGTATGGGAGATAATATTGGAGATGGAAGGAGGAGTAGTTTGAGTAAAGATAGGAACTGTAATGGACTGTATCAAGGTAGGGGGATGGCGAAAGGGTGGAGGGAACTGAAGAAGTGTGGGAGGGGACAGAAGCAGAAACCTGGGAGGTGGCAGAAGAGGAAGAAACTTGGGAGGGGACAGGGGAGGAAGGCATAGTACGAGGAGGAAGATGAACCGAGCCAGTGAAAGGGGAAGACCCAGGTACAGAGACCGGGAAGGGAAAGTGTGGAGGTGGATGAAGGGAAGGAGGGGTTAAATAAGAAGTAGAGGGACGATTGGGAGGAGGTGTCGTACGAGGTCTTGTCGATACCGGGGTTTGTGAGGGAGAACACGAAGAAGTGAGAACAGACTGAGGTGTTGAAGTAGGAACATCTGAGCCTGGGACAGCAAAAGAATTAGATTCATGAGTGACTATGGGACTGGCAACCGCAGAGGAGACTGCAGAAGATGGGACCCCAGAAGTGGGGGGATGTTTTGAAACACGAGAATAAGAAACACGGGGTAGTCTTCCTTGGAGGCGGAGATGAGAAACTGCCTTAGCATAAGGGAGACCTTCTGCCTCTTTGAGGCAACGAATTTCCCGCTCATTCAAGTAGACCTGGCAACGGTGAGAGTACGAAGGGTGAGCCTCATGACAATTAAGGCAAGAGGAATGGTCATCGGCACCACAGACTGGGCATTCGGCTATAGATCTGCAATATTTAGCTGGGTGGCCAAATCGCCAGCAATTTCTACACTGTTGCGGTGTAGGGATCACCTTTCGAACTTGTAACCGATGTCCTGCTACATAAACAGAGGATGGGAGTTCCCGGCTGTCAAAAGTTAAACGAGCCACATTGCAAGGGTATCGTCTCCGCCCGTGGGCAGGAAGAACGTAAGTGTCTACCTTGAGAATTGGAGTTCCAGCTGTTCGGGAATGTCATTGCCACAGGTCTGGAAATTCTGTTGGACTACAGTATGGGGCAGAATGACAGTACCACTACAAGAATTGAGGGAATGATGTTTTTCGAGAGTGATAGGAATAGTAACGATATGTGAAAGAGAAAGATCATGAGCTTGGGTAGCATTCTGGACTGTGATGTACCACTCAACAGTTATGTCTGTAATAGTTACCACTCAACAGTGATGCCTGTAATAGTTACCACTCAACAGTGATGTCTGTAATAGTTACCACTCAACAGTGATGCCTGTAATAGTTACCACTCAACAGTGATGTCTGTAATAGTTACCACTCAACAGTGATGCCTGTAATAGTTACCACTCAACAGTGCTGCCTGTAATAGTTACCACTCAACAGTGATGCCTGTAATAGTTACCACTCAACAGTGATGCCTGTTATAGTTACCACTCAACAGTGATGCCTGTAATAGTTACCACTCAACAGTGATGTCTGTAATAGTTACCACTCAACAGTGATGCCTGTAATAGTTACCACTCAACAGTGCTGCCTGTAATAGTTACCACTCAACAGTGATGCCTGTAATAGTTACCACTCAACAGTGATGCCTGTTATAGTTACCACTCAACAGTGATGCCTGTAATAGTTACCACTCAACAGTGCTGCCTGTAATAGTTACCACTCAACAGTGCTGCCTGTAATAGTTACCACTCAACAGTGATGCCTGTAATAGTTACCACTCAACATTGATGCCTGTAATAGTTACCACTCAACAGTGATGCCTGTAATAGTTACCACTCAACAGTGATGCCTGTAATAGTTACCACTCAACAGTGATGCCTGTAATAGTTACCACTCAACAGTGATGCCTGTAATAGTTACCACTCAACAGTGATGCCTGTAATAGTTACCACTCAACAGTGATGCCTGTAATAGTTACCACTCAACAGTGATGCCTGTAATAGTTACCACTCAACAGTGATGCCTGTAATAGTTACCACTCAACAGTGATTCCTGTGATAGTTACCACTCAACAGTGATGCCTGTGATAGTTACCACTCAACAGTGCTGCCTGTAATAGTTACCACTCAACAGTGATGCTTGTAATAGTTACCACTCAACAGTGATGCCTGTGATAGTTACCACTCAACAGTGCTGCCTGTAATAGTTACCACTCAACAGTGATGCTTGTAATAGTTACCACTCAACAGTGATGCCTGTAATAGTTACCACTCAACAGTGATGCCTGTAATAGTTACCACTCAACAGTGATGCCTGTAATAGTTACCACTCAACAGTGATGCCTGTAATAGTTACCACTCAACAGTGATGCCTGTAATAGTTACCACTCAACAGTGATGCCTGTGATAGTTACCACTCAACAGTGATGCCTGTAATAGTTACCACTCAACAGTGATGCCTGTAATAGTTACCACTCAACAGTGCTGCCTGTAATAGTTACCACTCAACAGTGCTGCCTGTTATAGTTACCACTCAACAGTGATGCCTGTAATAGTTACCACTCAACAGTGATGCCTGTAATAGTTACCACTCAACAGTGATACCTGTAATAATTACCACTCAACAGTGATACCTGTAATAGTTAACAACCATAACTCAGTTTATTTCTCCCAACATCAGATGAACACTGGAGGAACAACTTCAATTTTTTTTATAGCTAAATCCTCATCACAGTTCGTTTTACAAACCCTAATTTTGTCCTTTAGGTTATCAAGATTTCAGATAAATGGTAATAGTATAATCATACCTTTCCCAGTTTAGTCTCGGGCTCGACCTTCATTGTTCCCTTAAAAAAAGCCTTATTTCAAGTATTTTAAATGATTTGTTCTTGTTGGATTATGTCTGTAAAATAAGAGACGGTTTGATATTTGGTCTCGGTAACAAATGTTAGAGTAAATTCAATTGCCTGCAAATAATGTTTAAGCATTATTTCTTCTGGAGAGGTAATACCTAAACATCTAATTGACAGACCTTTAAGTATAAGCTAAATATAGCCCAAGTTGAAGTAGAGTTGTTAAGAAATAAACTTAAAGACTACGTAGGTCCTTTTTCATGAATAGATGATCTTTCTTCACTTTATGTAGAGCTGGACATAGCAGAGGTTCAGTGACTTCCCTTGTCCAGCAATTGTGAAGACAGTTCCTGTCGCTGTGTCAGGAAGGTCAATAATCATTAGGCCATTTGGAGGTGGAAAGTTGAATCCATACTTGTTGTTGAGGTTGGAGTCTCCTTTATTTCCAACCCGCACCTCAACAGAGTTGAGACTGCTGGGGTCTTGTTTAATAATGACGCGGGTGATAGTGAGACTCTGGGGATACAGAAGCTGCCAATAGCTCTGCTTAGTTTTGGTGGAGATGAAGCAGGATTGGCTGGAACAACTGTAGCCTTCCATAGCATTAAGTGGATTTGGCCCACTACCTGTAACACTTGAGTAAGAAGGAATGTTGTTGGCTGGTGGGAGAGTACTGAAACACTTGGTGAAGTGTAGAGCGTTGAGTGCTGAGCTGCCCGACCATAAGTTAGACACTAGAGCACTGAACAAGCTGCACATATTATCTGAAACACAAAGATGACAGTTAATTTTTCTGACATGGTTCTTGTTCATTCTGAAGTAATTACCACATTTTTTAATTACTTTCCAATAAAATATGTTTACCTGTTTGCGGTGAAAATGAAATAAATGGAAGACGATTTACATAAATGCTTCCTAAGAAGTCGTATTCGCTTCACCTTGTGATCGATTCTCTCCTTGTCAGGAGAAAAAACATTTCTTTTTTTTTTTTAAGCATTGACTTAGCTATGAGATACTAGAGCTATATTATGGCTGTGAGAAAATTTACATTTAAAACATGACAAGTGTCGTCGTAGTCTGAGATGCCTCAAAACATTACTGGGAATAATGTTTTATATATCACTGTCACCATCATCGTCGAGTAGACAGATGTTGGATGCTGCAAAATCTGAAATATAAATTTTTAATTTTCATTATTTTTTCCCCTTAATCTTGTCAATTCTTCAGTAAACTGTTTAAATGTCATTTCTACTCCTTAATTAGGCATCCACTAAGGGAAACCTTTATGAGGTTACCTGAGTATTTCTTTTCTTCCAACATATCGTTTTTATTTTGATCATAACTCGAGTAGGTCTCTTTCAATAAGCTTCATGGACCCATCTGCTGACACGTCCACTCTTAAATATCTGAATGCATTCACCTCCATACTTTCTCTCTCCAATCTGATATCCAATTTTTCGTTACCTATTTTTTTTATGACCACCTCTTTCCTATATACACTTTCAATTTCCTTCTTTTACATATCCTACCAAACACATCAACCAACTTCTCTTCAGAATCACCCAAAAGCACAGTGTCATCAGCAAAGAGCAACTGTGACAACTCCAACTTTGTGTTATATTATTTATCTTTTAACCCCACACCTCTGGCCAACACCCGATCATTCACGTCCCTTACAACCTCTTCTATAAATATACTGAACCATGTTGACATCACACATCCTTGTATATGCAAACTCTGCTTCTCTGTCTCCCTCTCCCACTCTTCCTCGCAGAGAAACTCCTCCATCTCTGCTCTGTCTGGGAGAATGTTGTTCCCCTCAACTTGTGCTATTTAGACTGTTTTTGGTAGTGTGTGTCTCCACTGGTGACCAGGGACATGCATCTCATAACTCTGTACACAGAGTATTATTTAGACAGTATTATATGACGTTTTCAGAGGTTGTGTCATGTGACTCTTTCTGCATCTCTGGTTCCGAATTCAACTCTTGAACTCCATTGTTCTGGTATCTATCCACTGTCTTAGTCGGGAATTTGGAAATACCGATCTCAGTTTAAGTAATACGGAAATTTTATAACTTTTGTGTAGGATTTACTAAAGGCCCACAGTTAAGATCATTTTGGTCTTCTTGATCCCTTGCCTGACACTGTGCTGTTCACTGCTGCTTCGAGCATTATTGACGTTCGGCAAATGTGCCATCTCAATGTTCAAGGTATTTGATTGCTTATTTAGGGGCTTCTTGTCCGCCATTTTCAAAGTCTGGTTGTACTAAGCACATACCGAGCATTATGGAATGTATATGGAGCACACAAATACAAGCATGTATACACCTGTATTCCTCTTGTACTTATGAGTACATCCCATCATAGCAAAGTATGGTTCATATTTATAATAGTAGTATAGTGTACTGTATATTATCTAATGTGTACAGATTAAGAATACGTCTAGAAATATTATTAAGATATATTCCAAGATTTGTGTAGGAACTTACCTCCTCAGTTATTCAAGTCCTACTAATTATTGGTCTATATCCATTCAGTTGCAGTCCATAAATGGTAATGAGAAGCTACCAAATTTTAGAGGATAACCGGACTAATATACACTCGAGACAAACTGTTGCACAACGAGAAACAGGCTAGATGCTAGAAGGGGGATCAGCAAGTTTATCTTCTAGTATTCTCTGGAGATAACTTAATAGATGTTGCATCTTGTAACAATGGGGGCCTGTCTGGGAGATCTTGATTCAAGGTGTGGGAGTGTTTGTCTAATTTGACTAATTAGTAATGCTGTAATCAGACACCTTGAGTAATTTCCTGATCTTGTACCATAAAAGTGGTGAATGTGTGTGCCTGTCTGAATCTCTTGATCCAAGAAAATGGAGATGCTCTTTTTGAACCCTTGCTCTTAGATACTTTAGCATTCTGGAATTATCTAATTTGCAATGTTGTACTAGGATCATAGCCGCCTATGAAAGGCTATGATTTGGATAGCAGGTATAAGAACATACGAACGAAAGAAAAGAGGAACACAGCAGTAGGCGTGAATGGAGACAAATGGTTTTTAATACTTGACGTGCTGTTAGAGTGTAAGCAAAGTAAGTATTCCTCTGGCAAGACAGTGATGGAGTGAATGATGAAAGTTTTTCTTTTTCGGGCCACCCTGCCTTGGTGGGAATCGGCCGATGTGTTAATAAAAAAATAAATACTCACGACACTATAAAATGTTGAATAATTACGCTGTTGTAAACAAACTATGTACCTACAACATTTATTCCAAAATGGCATTAGACACAAGATAAATAACAGAGAAGCATAACAAAAAAAAAAAATTATTAATAACTGACACATACAGAGCACTGGGTCGGTGGCCAGCAGCTCCAGATTCTGATTAAAAGTGATATATGACGTTCTTCCTCTAGTCCTCTGGTCTCTAACACTAGAAAAAACAGTGCATCGACAAGAGTAAACATGAAAAATCACTTACATCAACAAAAAGATTCAGAAATAGCCCAAATTTCTCGAAATTTCTCGACTTTTTTACCCCACGTAATCAGCTACGCGAGCGTTCTCTCAGTTTTTCACTACGAACAAAAAACAATGCATGTTT
The DNA here is from genome assembly GCF_038502225.1 of Cherax quadricarinatus. Classification (NCBI taxonomy): domain Eukaryota; kingdom Metazoa; phylum Arthropoda; class Malacostraca; order Decapoda; family Parastacidae; genus Cherax; species Cherax quadricarinatus. The sequence goes on from NC_091367.1 coordinate 19,723,519, forward strand.
TATTAAAGGCTAACTTAACTTTTGACATATCTCAAATATTTTTGTATTTGTGTGGAGGTAAAAGGCAGATATTTTGCTGAATGTCAAAAACTTACCAACTGTATTTTTGGGGTTGTAAAAGAAGTAATTGGTGCTGGGGAGAGGAGTGGGATTAAATCATGCGGAATCAAATACAAAATAGGAGTTGACAGTTGCTTTTTGCTGATGATACTGTGCTTATGGGAGATTCTAAAGAAAAGTTGCAAAGATTTGTGGACGAGTATGAGAGGATGTGTAAAAGTAGATATTTGGGAGTTGACTTGTCAGCGGATGGGTTTATGAAGGATGAGGTTAACCATAGAATTGATGAAGGAAAAAAAGGTGAGTGGTGCGTCGAGATATATGTGGAGACAAAAAAAAAAAAGTTATCCATGGAGGCAAAGAAGGGAATGCATAAAAGTATAGTGGTATCAACACTCTTATATGGGTGTGAAGCTTGGGTTGTAATGTTGCAGCGAGGAGGCGGCTGGAGGCAGTGGAGATGTCCTGTCTAAGGGCAATGTGTGGTGTAAATATTATACAGAGATTTCGGAGTGAGAAAATTAGGAGGTGTGGAGTTAATAAAAGTATTAGTCAGAGGGATGAAGAGGGTTTGTTAAGGTGGTTTGGTCATTTAGAGAGAATGGGTCAAAGTAGAATGACTTGGAGAGCGTATAAATCTGTAGGGGAAGGAAGGCGAGGTAGGGGTCATCCTCGAAAAGGTTGGGGGGAGGGGGTAAAGGAGGTTTCGTGGGCGAGGGGCTTGGACTTCCAGCAAGCGTGTGGGAGCGTGTTAGATAGGAGTGAATGGAGACGAATGGTTTTTGGAACCTGACGAGCTGTTGGAGTGTGAGCAGGGTAATATTTAGTGAAGGGATTCAGGGAAACCGATTATTTTTATATAGCCGGACTTGAGTCCTGGAAATGGGAAGTACAATGCCTGCACTTTAAAGGACGGGTTTAGGCTATTGGCAGTTTGGCAGGGTATGTTATATATGCTTCTAAACTCTTGTATCTGGGCACCTCTGCAAAGACAGTGATTATGCATGAGTGTGATGAAAGTGTTGAATGATGATTAAAGTATTTTCTTTTTGAGGATTTTCTTGCTTATTGGGTCACCCTGCCTCGGTGGGAGACGGCCGACTTGTTGAAAAAAAAATTATATCTCATATATTGATGCCCATCTTCCACTTATACACTTCAGTCATATCTACAATACCCACGTGTCAAACAAGTGTAATATTAATTATATACCATACTGATAAGTTAGTGAGTACGACATATGCACAATTAGGTATGAGTACTTAAGAAATGCTTCGTCTAGAAGGAAGCCTACAATGAAGATCGCTTTGGTAAATTTCTCCACTTCTACGTTATACGTATAAGTAAAGATAACAATGTGTCGCACATACTTATCATACCATTTGCACGATATTCCTTATTTATTCTATTGGAGAGAATATTTACTAGCAATTTGTTTTATCTTTTCTCATTATTGTGGAGGAGGTATTGTGAACTGTTTTTTTCTGCAGTTATAAGTGTGTAAAGTAAAAGGACACAAGTGCAACTAATGTGACATTTTATTGTGGCAACGTTACGCTCACCAGGAGCTTTATCAAGCCGTTATAAACAGTACATGGACACAGAGGGTATATAAAGGCTAAGAGTGAGGTGTAATACTAGTGAGGTACCATTTCGATGTTCACTAGTGGTGGTGGTGGTAGTAGTAGTAGTAGTAGTAGTAGTAGTAGTAGTAGTAGTAGTAGTAGTAGTAGTAGTAGTAGTAGTAGTAGTAGTAGTAGTAGTGACAAAAGTAATACAATATGGTTGAGCAATTAATTCGTACATGAGTAAAAGGATATAAAAGCTATTACCCTCTGTGTCCATGTATTGTTTGTAATGGCTTGATAAAGCTCCTGGAGAGCGAAACGTTGCCACAATAAAACGTTACATTATTTCCACTTGTGTCCTTTTACTTTACATATTGTCGGTAATTCTACCAACTTTATTACAGTTATAAGTGTGTCATGCTGTTGGAATTTATCTTCGTCTAAAATATTTACAACCAGGAACGAGGTTAGAGGGAGAAAAAACTGTCCAATATCGGTCAAGGAAGCCCAGAGGAAAAGTTAATTCAGAATAAGGCGTGACAGTGTTATATCTGATGAAGACCAATCTCAGACTAGCCCAAGATAATGGACGAACCGTCAGTGTGATACACTAGGAATCTTGGTAGGTAAGACACATAGGCAACAGTTAGGCAACTTTATTCCGAAACGTTTCGCCTATACAGTAGACTTCTTTAGTCGAGTACAGAAAGTAGGCAGGAACAGTAGAGATGTGAAGACGATGTGTAGAGGCGAAACAGTTCGGAATAAAGTTACCTAACTGTTGCAGCCCATGTGTCTTACCTACCATCCTGTCGGTATTGTATACCATTATGATATTCACTAAGAATCTTGTTATATTTGTGGATATAACACGGGCTAAATAAATATAATGCCAGACTTCATAACTAGTGTTGCTGTTAGAAACACGAGCCCCATAATAAGATAAGCCTTTATTAAGCCTTTAACACATTAAGTATATTGGTAAGTTGAACAGTAGGTCATACGTGCTATTTTCAAAGCAACGTTGTATATTCTGATATTTTTATTCATAACTTTTAAGGTGGTGTCTTGGATTATTCATCAGTGGTTAATTAATTAGGAATTGTCATATTTTTATAGGAGTGATTCTCATGTATCTTATTCCGTATATTTGATCTTAAGTACTTCCATGTTTGAACTTCGTTATGTATGTTTAATCTTTCACTTTTCATTGTTCCACCACATTCCATACATATTTTCAGCCAAATTATTATACAGATATATAAATCTAGAAATATTCTTTATATATTGAAATATTCAATTTTATAAGTGTCGATATAATATTAATATCTTTGGCTAATTGAAGCTTCTAATGCAGACGTCTTAAACACAGTCACAACATGATGGTAACACGTATAGGAGAGAGACCTTGTCTATCACACTTGAGAGGGAACAGGAAGGTGTTGGAGTGTTACCACAAAACATCTACAGATCTTACACTTACACCTACCCAAGACACAGAAGAGTGTGCAGTCGGGGTTACTGTAGCAAATGCTGCCACACTGGACAGAGGAAGCTACCTCCATTGTTGTCTGTTGCAATAGACATGTGTTTACATCTGATGGGAGACTTGTTGCTACCTGCCGGGAACATTAAACAAATAAAATCTCTATTTCTACAAGTACAAGTAAAAGATATACAAACATAGAGGACATTAATGACATACGACTATATAGAAAGCCGCTTGTTATGCTGAGCATTCCGGGCAAATTAGGTGAGCTTGTCCCAGGATGCCACCCACACCAGTCTACTAATACCCAGGTACCCATTTTTACTGATGGGTGAACATGGTCAACCTCTGTAAGGAAACAAGCCAAATGTTTACACCCTTGCAGGGAGAGCTTTGCCTACAAGGCCACGAGCCACCTTTGAGAAAGTTATGCATGATCACTGTCACCTCTAGCAAGATATTGGTCTAGTTGTTGCAACATGACTGCTTAAGTTACATACATCAATCTTTTGGTCACTTTAAGAGTACGAGCAAGTTTCTTTGTCGTGCAAAACGGAACAAGTTGCAAACAGAAAATAAGTTTACCTGGAGTTTACCTGGAGAGAGTTCCGGGGGTCAACGCCCCCGCGGCCCGGTCTGTGACCAGGCCTCCTGGTGGATCAGAACCTGATCAACCAGGCTGTTGCTGCTGGCTGCACGCAAACCAACGTGCGAGCCACAGCCCGGCTGATCAGGAACTGACTTTAGGTGCTTGTCCAGTGCCAGCTTGAAGACTGCCAGGGGTCTGTTGGTAATCCCCCTTATGTGTGCTGGGAGGCAGTTGAACAGTCTCGGGCCCCTGACACTTATTGTATGGTCTCTTAACGTGCTAGTGACACCCCTGCTTTTCATTGGGGGGATGTTGCATCGTCTGCCAAGTCTTTTGCTTTCGTAGTGAGTGATTTTCGTGTGCAAGTTCGGTACTAGTCCCTCTAGGATTTTCCAGGTGTATATAATCATGTATCTCTCCCTCCTGCGTTCCAGGGAATACAGGTTTAGAAACCTCAAGCGCTCCCAGTAATTGAGGTGTTTTATCTCCGTTATGCGCGCCGTGAAAGTTCTCTGTACATTTTCTAGGTCGGCAATTTCACCTGCCTTGAAAGGTGCTGTTAGAGTGCAGCAATATTCCAGCCTAGATAGAACAAGTGACCTGAAGAGTGTCATCATGGGCTTGGCCTCCCTAGTTTTGAAGGTTCTCATTATCCATCCTGTCATTTTTCTAGCAGATGCGATTGATACAATGTTATGGTCCTTGAAGGTGAGATCCTCCGACATGATCACTCCCAGGCCTTTGACGTTGGTGTTTCGCTCTATTTTGTGGCCAGAATTTGTTTTGTACTCTGATGAAGATTTAATTTCCTCATGTTTACCATATCTGAGTAATTGAAATTTCTCATCGTTGAACTTCATATTGTTTTCTGCAGCCCATTGAAAGATTTTGTTGATGTCCGACTGGAGCTTTGCAGTGTCTGCAATGGAAGACACTGTCATGCAGATTCGGGTGTCATCTGCAAAGGAAGACACGGTGCTGTGGCTGACATCCTTGTCTATGTCGGATATGAGGATGAGGAACAAGATGGGAGCGAGTACTGTGCCTTGTGGAACAGCTTTTCACCGTAGCTGCCTCAGACTTTACTCTGTTGACGACTACTCTCTGTGTTCTGTTAGTGAGGAAATTATAGATCTATCGACCGACTTTTCCTGTTATTCCTTTAGCACGCATTTTGTGCGCTATTACGCCATGCTCACACTTGTCGAAGGCTTTTGCAAAGTCTGTATATATTACACCTGCATTCTTTTTGTCTTCTAGTGCATTTAGGACCTTGTCGTAGTGATCCAATAGTTGAGACAGACAGGAGCGACCTGTTCTAAACCCATGTTGCCCTGGGTTGTGTAAGTGATGGGTTTCTAGATGGGTGGTGATCTTGCTTCTTAGGACCCTTTCAAAGATTTTTATGATATGGGATGTTAGTGCTATTGGTCTGTAGTTCTTTGCTGTTGCTTTACTGCCCCCTTTGTGGAGTGGGGCTATGTCTGTTGTTTTTAGTAACTGTGGGACGACCCCCGTGTCCATGCTCCCTCTCCATAGGATGGAAAAGGCTCGTGATAGGGGCTTCTTGCAGTTCTTGATGAACACAGAGTTCCATGAGTCTGGCCCTGGGGCAGAGTGCATGGGCATGTCATTTATCGCCTGTTCGAAGTCATTTGGCGTCAGGATAACATCGGATAGGCTTGTGTTAATCAAATTTTGTGGCTCTCTCCTAAAAAATTCATTTTGATCTTCGACTCTCAGTCTGGTTAGCGGCTTGCTAAAAACTGAGTCATATTGGGACTTGAGTAGCTCACTCATTTCCTTGCTGTCATCTGTGTAGGACCCATCTTGTTTAAGTAGGGGCCCAATACTGGACGTTGTTCTCGATTTTGATTTGGCATAGAAGAAATACTTTGGGTTTCTTTCGATTTCATTTATGGCTTTTAGTTCTTCCCGCGATTCCTGACTCCTAAAGGATTCTTTTAGCTTAAGTTCGATGCTTGCTATTTCTCTGACCAGTGTCTCCCTACGCATTTCAGATATATTGACCTCTTTTAGCCGCTCTGTTATTCTTTTCCGTCGCCTGTAAAGGGAGCGCCTGTCTCTTTCTGTTTTACATCTACTCCTCCTTTTTCTTAGAGGAATAAGCCTTGTGCATACATCGAGTGCCACCGAGTTAATCTGTTCTAGGCATAAGTTGGGGTCTGTGTTGCTTAGTATATCTTCCCAGCTTATATCGGTTAGGACTTGGTTTACTTGGTCCCACTTTAAGTTGAATTTGGTGAATGCTCCCTCGTGACTAATCTCATTATGTCGGTCTGGGGCTCCGCGCATACATGACAACCTCAATTATGTTGTGATCTGAGTATATTGTTTTTGATATGGTGACATTTCTTATCAGATCATCATTGTTAGTGAAGATGAGGTCTAGTGTATTCTCCAGTCTAGTAGGCTCTATTATTTGCTGGTTTAAATTGAATTTTGTGCAGAGATTTAAAAGCTCGCGTGAGTGAGAGTTTTCATCAGAGCTGCCTCCTGGTGTTATTACTGCAACAATATTATTTGCTATATTCCTCCATTTTAGGTGCCTTAAGTTGAAATCCCCCAGGAGCAAGATGTTGGGTGCAGGAGCTGGAAGATTTTCCAGACAGTGGTCAATTTTTAACAGCTGTTCCTGGAATTGCTGGGATGTTGCATCCAGAGGCTTGTAGACTACCACAATGACTAGGTTTTGGTTCTCGACCTTTACTGCTAAAACTTCCACTACATCATTTGAGGCATTTAGCAGTTCTGTGCAAACAAGTGACTCTGCAATGTACAGGCCAACTCCCACCCCCCTTTTTGCCTGTTCACTCTGTCACATCTGTATAGGTTGTAACCTGGGATCCATATTTCTTTGTCCAAGTGATCCTTTATGTGGGTCTCAGTGAAAGCCGCGAACATTGCCTTTGCCTCTGCAAGCAGTCCACGGATGAAAGGTATTTTGTTGTTTGTTGGTGGCTTTAGACCCTGTATATTTGCAAAGAAGAATGTTATCGGACTGGTGGTATTGTTGGTACTGGGGGGGGATTTTTTTTCCGGCATTAGTATCTGTATCTGTTGGTTTGGAGTGGAGGCCATCGACTGTGGTTCCACTCCAGGAATGACTGGATTTGGTGTACGATTTCTGCCATTTCCTGCCAGTTTTTTTTCCTTCCTGGCACTAAAAAACCTCTCCCTCTTGAGTGGCTGTGGCTACCCAGGTTTTCCCATGGCCTGGATGTTTTGTATCTTTTTGTCCCCTTTAGATGGTATGCCTGGCAATTTAAGTTATAGCACAGTCTTTCCTGTACTGAAGAGGTACACAGTTCAGGGTGAAAAAGCTTACAGGAAGGGAGTTTGCATTTTCCTGTTGTCATATGGGCATGGCATTTTCTAGGGTGGTCATAGTTGCACGTCCCATCTGTTTTTCCAGATTTCCCATGCCAGCAGATACCAAGTGCATAGTATGTGCACAGGCTTGGTTTCCGTTTGCCTTGGGTTTCTGTGACTGTATTCCCTGTTGGTGCATGTTTCCCTGTCTTACTTCTATCCTCCCTAGCACCAACAATGGAGCTCCCACCAGTTGTTTTTGGTAATATATCCTCACTGTTGCTAGTGGAGTCCTCTTGTTTGCTATTTCCTGTGGTATTTCTAGTTTGCAATATTGGTTTTATCTTATCTTTGACTACACTTGTTTCCCTACTATGGCTCCTGTCCCCTATGAGGTCATTTATATGTATTCCTTCCTGCGTATATTTCCCGACTACCTGGACAAAATCTCCAGCTTCACCATTACTGTCTCCCAGGACAGCATCTCCAGCTTCACCATTACTGTCTCCCAGGACAGCATCTCCAGCTTCACCATTACTGTCTTCCAGGACAGCACCTCCAGCTTCACCATTACTGTCTCCCAGGACAGCACCTCCAGCTTCACCATTACTGTCTCCCAGGACAGCACTATCGGCCCCACATTTACTGACTACCAGGACATCATCTCCAGCCTTACAGTTTCTGACTACATGGCCAGTATCAAGGGCAGTACCATTCAGCCCAGACTTTTTATGTTCCCATCTGTTGTAGAAAGCTTCCAGGTTTTCTATGAAAGCAGCTTTGATGTTGACCTCTTTTAATACCCTTGTGATTTTAGTCCACAGATTTATCTCCTTTGGGCATACCCAAAAACACTTCCCTGTTTTAATACTGCTTGTAGCTAGTTCTTGGATATCTGCACAAGGGGCGTGACACCAATTTCCACAAAAATGACAATTTATGCATGTGGAAGCCCGTTTGACTGACCACAGACTACACACAGCTTCATAATGATTTGAATGGTTGATTTACTGCAATTCTACTAGCAACCTCTTGAATATTCTATTAATAACCTCCTTAAATGAAGCTCTAGCTATTTGTATTTCTGTTTCTAACTGTTTTTGTATATTGGACAGCTTACCGTGCACGTTCCTGGTATATATTTAATGTTTATGTTTATAAGGGCGCCTACAACCCCATCCGTTTACAGTCTGCTTTATTGTCCAACGAAACCGTTTGAAACCAGTCAAGGGTTCGGACCAGTCCAGGGTTCGGACCAGTCGATCTGATTTGATCAGTGGGTCGCTTATTTAAGCCATACTGGTCGGTGATTTGAGCTAACACATGAAGGATCTACTGGAAATTATCTACCCGAGTAATCTGTGATTTGATTGATACAAAAGTATAACTTGCGTGTTGAAGAGCCGGTGACTGCTGGCAACTCCTACAATGACGAACGGTCGACCTCCACCCTTGTTTATCAATCGCTGTATCTAGCTTTTCTATTTTTTTTCCGTCTCCACCACAATAAATGCTATATTATCACTATAGTTGACTGGTGCAAATTTTGGAGGAAGGACGCTTTTTCTGTAGTAATAATTGCTTCTCGTTGTGTATATTGCGACCGCTGGTAACTACAGGTTATATGAAATTCACAGTATACGTTTGGTATTTCAAGAAAAAAGAAACTAATGAAAGTCACTCCACTCCACTAAGTACCATTATAATACTGGTTAGTTGCTACTACAACACTGTATTCTGCTATTCACTGGTATCACTAGATTATATGCGAGTACACTAGCAGGCCAGGAAGATTATTAAAAACAGCTGACCTGTGGTAAGTTTCTGGCGACTTCTGGCACCTGCCTCTATAGGCTTATCACTTCATTTACAAATTCACCTGTTTTCAAATGACACTTTAGCCTTTATCATCAATATACTAGGGAGCCACTGTAGTATACACTATACACTATGTATACTCAATGTTATCAGGGAGACTTTCTTTCCTCTGACACGAAAAGTTCAATTATTATTATTTTTTTCACACGGGACACAGGCCTATGATTCCCCTCTGGTAGTAAACTCTGCTAGGTAGCGCACACTAATTCTCCTTTTTTGACTCAGTATATAATGTTTTCTGCCCAAGATTGGTTCCAGGAGCTAGAGGGATGTATCGTATAGTATTGATGACACAAATTAAAGTTCTAGCACGTAAGAGCGACCGTGAAAACACGAGAAAACCCGGAGCACAACGAGGCACGCTGACACTGTCACACTGTCCACACCAGGCCATCTGAAATATTTATATTATCAGTGAATAATAAATTATCTTGGCAATTATATTAGACCAAATAGGGAACAGGAAATTTTGAAAAGTAATTTTGAAAGTAATGTACCGTAATAGCACAAGTAGAGTAGTTTGAAGTAAACTGTGTAAGGTACAACAAGAGTAGTGGGAGGTAAACTGTGTATGGTACAACAAGAGTAGTGGGAGGTAAACTGTGTATGGTACAACAAGAGTAGTGGGAGGTAAACTGTGTAAGGTACAACAACAGTAGTGGGAGGTAAACTGTGAAAGGAACAACTGTAGTGGGAGGTAAACTGTGTGAAGTACAACAACAGTACTGGGAGGTAAACTGTGTAAGGTACAACAACAACAGTGGAAGGTAATCTGCGTAAGGTGCAAAAGTAGTGGGAGGTAAACTGTGTAATGTACAACAAGAGTAGTGGGAGGTAAACTGTACAAGGTACAACAAATGTAGTGGGAGGTAAACTGTGTAATGTACAACAAGAGTAGTGGGAGGTAAACTGTACAAGGTACAACAAGAGTAGTGGGAGGTAAACTGTGTAAGGTACAACAAGAGTAGTGGGAGGTAAACTGTACAAGGTACAACAAATGTAGTGGGAGGTAAACTGTGTAATGTACAACAAGAGTAGTGGGAGGTAAACTGTAGTGGGAAGTACAAGGTACAACAAATACAACAAGAGTAGTGGGAGGTAAACAACAAATGTAGTGGAAGGTAAACTGTACAAGGTACAACAAGAGTAGTGGGAGGTAAACTGTACAAGTAGTGGTGGGAGGTAAACTGTACAATGTACAACAAGAGTAGTGGGAGGTAAACTGTACAAGGTACAACAAATGTAGTGGAAGGTAAACTGTGTAAGGTACAACAAGAGTAGTGGGAGGTAAACTGTGTAATGTACAACAAGAGTAGTGGGAGGTAAACTGTACAAGGTACAACAAGAGTAGTGGGGGTAAACTGTACAAGGTACAACAAATGTAGTGGGAGGTAAACTGAATAAGTGACAAGAGTAGTGCAGGTAAACTATGTAAAGTACAACAGTAGTGGAGGGTAAACTGTGTAAGGTACAGCAACAGTAGTGGGAGGAAAACTAGGTAAGGTACAGCAACAGTAGAGGGAGATAAACTGTGTGAGGAACAACAGTAGTGGGAGGTAAACTGTGTAAGGCACAACAAGAGCAGTGTGAGGTAAACTGTGTAAAGTTCAACAACAGTAGTGGGGGTAAACTGTGTAAGGTACAACAGTAGAGGCCGGTAAACTGTGCAAGGTAATGTGACATTTTATTGTGGCAACGTTTCTCTCTCCAGGAGCTTTATCAAGCCATTACAAACAATACATGAACACAGAGGGTATATAAAGGCTCAGAGTGAGGTGCAATACTAGTGAGGTACCATTTCGATGTTCACTAGTGGTAGTAGTAGGAGTAGTAGTAGTAGTAGTGACAAAAATAATACAATATGATAGAGCAATTAATTCGTACATGAGTAAAAGGATATAAAAGCTATTACTTGGGTAACATAAAAATAGGTTGGACAAATATAGACTGGAAAGAGGCAGGTAGTTTCAGTGTTCACTCTCTGTAATATGCTTTGTGTAGTATAACAGGAGAGACTATGTGATGGTAGGGTTTACTGTTTTCAGGAGGATTCTTGCTAAGACTTCGGAGATGGTGAAGCTGCCGTTGTTTTGTTTAATTGTATTCGAAACAGCGATCAGTGCTGATTCGAGGCACTTGCGTCTGCGGAAATTAGTTTCTTTGATCACTAATTGGGCATCTCTGAATTTCATGAGATGATTGGTGGAATTTCTGTGTTGTACACAGGCGTTGTTCAAGTTATCGTTCCTACATGCGTAAATGTGTTCATTGAGGCGGGTGTCGAGGTTTCTTGCTGTTTCACCTACGTAGATCTTGTCACAGCCTCCACAGGGTATAGTGTAAACTCCTGCATTGACTGGTTCGTGGTGCTTGGATTTTGTCCTGGTTAGATCCTTTATTGAAGTGCTAGAAGCGATTGTGACTCTGGTGTTAGCTTGTGAAAGTACTTTTGAGACGTTTAGTGCAACCTGGCTGTTGGGAAGAATTATTACTTTGCTGGGAGTGGTGTTGATGCGTGGGGAATTAATGATCTGAAGAGCTCTTTTCTTGCAGTCTTTGATGAAAAAAGAAGGAAAATGTAACTCAGTGAATGTTTGGTGAATGTATGTACATTCCTCGTCAAGAAACTCAGGACTACAAATTCGGTATGCTCTTAGGAAAAACCCGATGATGATGCCTCTTTTGGTCTTGGTATCTTGACTGGAATAGAAGTGTGTGAGATCATTTTTATTGGTGGGTTTCCGATAAACTTGAAATCTTAGGTTGTTGTCTACTTTGTGAATGAGGACGTCGAGGAAAGGTAGCTTGTCATTGGACTCTTCTTCTAGTGTAAACTGGATCGCCGGTTCAACTGCGTTGAGCCTTGCCTGAAGATTCCGTACATCAAAACGTTTGGGAGTTATTACGAGGACGTCGTCCACGTAACGTAACCAAGTGATGCTTGAAGGGATGATGTTGGCGAAGTGTTCGGACTCTAGGTGTTCCATGTATAAGTTGGCTAGAACGGCACTGATGGGGGACCCCATTCCCATGCCGTAGGTTTTTTTGTAGAGCTTGTTATTGAAAGAAAAACAGTTGAAATTAACACAGAGTTCAATCAAGTCAACAAAATCTCCGGGAGGTAGAGGAAGATTAAGGTCCTGATTGACTTTACGTCGTAGAACCTCGATGGCTTTTTTGGTAGGTACTTTTGTGAAGAGGGAAGTCACATCCAAACTGCTTAGTTTCTTGTTACGGATGGAGAGGTTTCAGATGCGGTTGAGAAGGTCGCCTGAGTATTTAAGATGAGCGGTGCTGATGGTCTCCAGAAGGCAGGAAAGATGTTTGGCAAGAACTCCGGCTAGTTTGTGAGGATGGTCTGAGAGGAATATTGTGTTTATGGGTCTTGGGTAAACCATACATTTGTGCTGGTTTAGGGTTGCTTGGTAACAAGTACAGAAGTTTCTTCCCTTCTCTAGTGCGTTTGAGTATTTATCTGGTTTTGTATAGAAAATCTTTGGTTAGCGTCTCCCACTGTTGAGTGCTGATGGGTTCGTATGTAGATTGATCATTCAAAAGGTCCATCACTTTAGTGTTGTAGTCACTTGTGTTGAGTATGACGACTCCACCTCCTTTGTCGGCGGTGGTGACGATAATGTTGGGGTCGTTGGCGAGGTTCTTAAGGGCAGTGATGTATCGTCTAGGAAGATTAGAAGAAGAAGGTTCACACACTTCTATTCCAGTCAAGATACCAAGACCAAAAGAGGCATCATCATCGGGTTTTTCCTAAGAGCATACCGAATTTGTAGTCCTGAGTTTCTTGACAAGGAATGTACATACATTCACCAAACATTCACTGAGTTACATTTTCCTTCTTTTTTCATCAAAGACTGCAAGAAAAGAGCTCTTCAGATCATTAATTCTCCACGCATCAACACCACTCCCAACAAAGTAATAATTCTTCCCAACAGCCAGGTTGCACTAAACGTCTCAAAAGTACTTTCACAAGCTAACACCAGAGTCGCCATCGCTTCTAGCACTTCAATAAAGGATCTAACCAGGACAAAATCCAAGCACCACGAACTATACCCTGTGGAGGCTGTGACAAGATCTACGTAGGTGAAACAGCAAGAAACCTCGACACCCGCCTCAATGAACACATTTACGCATGTAGGAACGATAACTTGAACAACGCCTGTGTACAACACAGAAATTCCACCAATCATCTCATGAAATTCAGAGATGCCCAATTAGTGATCAAAGAAACTAATTTCCGCAGACGCAAGTGCCTCGAATCAGCACTGATCGCTGTTTCGAATACAATTAAACAAAACAACGGCAGCTTCACCATCTCCGAAGTCTTAGCAAGAATCCTCCTGAAAACAGTAAACCCTGCCATCACATAGTCTCTCCTGTTATACTACACAAAGCACATTACAGAGAGTGAACACTGAAACTACCTGCCTCTTTCCAGTCTATATTTGTCCAACCTATTTTTATGTTACCCAAGTAATAGCTTTTATATCCTTTTACTCATGTACGAATTAATTGCTCTATCATATTGTATTATTTTTGTCACTACTACTACTACTCCTACTACTACCACTAGTGAACATCGAAATGGTACCTCACTAGTATTGCACCTCACTCTGAGCCTTTATATACCCTCTGTGTTCATGTATTGTTTGTAATGGCTTGATAAAGCTCCTGGAGAGAGAAACGTTGCCACAATAAAATGTCACATTAGTTGCACTTGTGTCCTTTTACTTTACATATTGTCGGTAATTCTACCAACTTTATCAGTGGAAGGTAAATTGTCAAACGTTCAACAACAGTAGTGGGAGGTAAACTGCATAAGGTACAACAATAGTGGGGAGTAAACTGTGTAAGGTACAACAACAGTAGTGGGAAGTAAACTGTGTAAGGTACAACAGTAGTGTGAGGTAAACTGTATAAGGTACGACAACAGTAGTGGGAAGTAAACTGTGTAAGGTACAACAACAGTAGTGGGAAGTAAACTGTGTAAGGTACAACAGTAGTGTGAGGTAAACTGTATAAGGTACGACAACAGTAGTGGGAAGTAAACTGTGTAAGGTACAACAGTAGTGTGAGGTAAACTGTATAAGGTACGACAACAGTAGTGGGAAGTAAACTGTGTAAGGTACAACAGTAGTGTGAGGTAAACTGTATAAGGTACGACAACAGTAGTGTGAGGTAAACTGTGTAAGGTACAACAACAGCAGTGGAAAGTAAACTGTGTAAGGTACAACAGTAGTGTGAGGTAAACTGTGTAAGGTACAACGGTATTGTGAGATAAACTGTATAAGGTACAACAGTAGAGGGGGTAAATTATGCAAGGAACAACAACAGTAGTGGGAGGTAAAGTAAGTAACGTGCAACAGTAGTGGGAGGTATATTGTGTAAGATACAACAATAGTGGGGGTAAACTGTGTAAGGTACAACAGAAATTGGAGGTAAACTGTGATGTACAACAACAGTAGTGGTAGGTAAACTTTGTACGGTACAACAATAGTAGTGGGGGTAAACTGTGTAAGGTGTAACAGCAGTGGGAGGTAAACTGTGTAAGGTACAGCAACAAGAGTGGGAGGTAAATTGTTTAAGGAACAAGATAAGTGGGAGGAAAACTGTGTAAGGGACAACAGTAGTAGCGGGTAAACTGTGTAAGATACAACAGTAGTGGGGGTAAAGTGTGTAAGGCACAACGTGAGCAGTGTGAGGGAAACTGTGTAAGGTACAACAACAGCAGTGGGAGGTAAACTGTGTAAGGTGGCCCGGTGGCTAAAGCTCCCGCTTCACACACGGAGGGCCCGGGTTCGATTCCCGGCGGGTGGAAACATTTCGACACGTTTCCTTACACCTGTTGTCCTGTTCACCTAGCAGCAAATAGGTACCTGGGTGTTAGTCGACTGGTGTGGGTCGCATCCTGGGGGACAAGATTAAGGACCCCAAACAATAGCAGTGGGAGGTAAACTGTAAGGTACAACAGTAGTGGGAGGTAAACTGAATAAGGAACAACAACAGTAGTGGGCACAAAGTATGCAAGGTACAACAACAGTAGTGGGAGATAAACTGTGTAAAGTACAACAACAGTAGTGGGATAAGTACAGGTCAGCCATAGAAGTAGTTAGGTCTAAGGGAGGGATCCCAGTCATATGTAGCTTCTTGCCTAGAAAGGGAGTGGGCAATGAATGGATGTCTAGGGCAATTGGTATAAATTGATGGCTAGACAGGTACTGCAAGGAACTTGCAATCCCATTCATTGGTAACTGGGACCTATTCTTTGACAAGCGTGATATGTATGCAAGGGATGGGGTTCATCTCTCTGGAGTGGTTGCATTAGCCAATTCAATTGAGAGGGTAATTGATGACTTGTCTAGGAATTTAAACTGATAGATTATAGAGGTATGTGTGTTTGTGAGAAACAATCAGGCTGCAGCATTAGGGTTAAAAACAACAGTTATTACAGGGATACCTCAGGGATATGTTTAAAAGACAATATTCAAAATAAAGTTGCTAGTAATGGCAAATCAATTGATCAACAAACAAAGAGGGATAGTAGAGAGCAACGAGTGACTAGCTCCCTTAAAGTTTACTATACAAATAGTAAGAGTCTAAGAAATAAGATAGATGAGCTAAGATTACTTGCAAGTGTAGGTAATATAGATATTATTGGTATAACAGAGACCTGGTTCAACCTGAAAGATAGAGAAATGCCTTCTGAATGCAACACACAGGGTTATAAACTATTCCACACTGATAGGGTCAGCAGGAAGGGTGGTGGGGTGGCGATGTACGTCAGAGAAAATTTAAATTGTTGTCTTAGACATGATATAAGATTAGAGACATCGAACACAGAATCTGTTTGGCTACAGTTTCTCGAGGGACATGACAAATTAATTTTGGGTGTGATTTATAGGCCCCCAAACCTTGATAGGGAGTGCAGTAAGCTGTTATGGGACGAAATTCATAAGGCATCTAGATATGAAAATGTTGTTATAATGGGAGATTTTAACTTTAGACAAATTGATTGGAACAATATGACAGGAAATCTTGAGTCTAGTGACTTTCTTGATACAGTTCAGGATTGCTTTTTAGAACAGGTTGTGACAGAACCAACTAGAGGAAACAATCTGCTTGACTTGGTTCTTGCCAACAAAGATTCACTAATTAATAATCTTGAGGTTAATGATGAGCTTGGGGAAAGTGATCACAAATCACTTAGCTTCAATATATCATGGAATTACCCAGATAACTGCAATCAAATCTCTGTCCCAGATTTTCGCTTCGCCGACTTAATGGGACTGAAAAATTACCTGGGTGGGCTAAATTGGGATGTCCTGACTATGGGTCAGGTAGGTAATCTTGGTTGCCAATATGACGTTTTTCAGAGCATAGTTCTAGCTGCCCAGACAACTTTTGTTTCGAGTAGGGAAATTAGATCTAACAAAAATTATCCCAAATGGATGAACAGTAGATTAAAACATCTCATTGGTCAAAAGAGAGGCATATATAGGCGTATCAAAAGAGGGGATGAGCAGTTAAGAAATCAATATATTCAATTAAAGAGAGAAATAAAGAAAGGAATAAGAAAAGCAAAAAGGGATTATGAGGCTAAGGTCGCAAGGGATTCAAAGATTAACCTTAAAGGATTCTTTCAGGTATACAGAAGTAAAATTAGGGACAAGACTGGCCCACTTAAGAGTAACTCTGGTCAGATCACTGACAGTGATAAGGATATGTGTGAAATTCTAAATACCTACTTCCTCTCAGTTTTCACCCAGGAAAATACTAGCTATATTCCTGAAATAATAGATTATGTAGAACAGGATGATAATAAACTATGAACGATTGCGGTAACTAGTGACATGGTCCTCAGACAAATAGAGAAACTAAAACCTAACAAATCCCCAGGCCCTAATGAACTGTTTGCAGTGGTGTTAAAGGAATGTAAAGAGGAACTTAGCATACTTTTGTCTAATCTTTTTAACTTATCACTACAAACTTGCATAGTGCCTGATAAGTGGAAAATGGCATATGTAATACCTATTTACAAGGCAGGTGATAGTTTCTTGGCTTCGAACTATAGACCAATAAGCCTTACCTCCATAGTGGGAAAATTTATGGAATCAGTAATTGCCGAAGCAATTCGTAGCCATCTTGACAGGCACGGATTGATTAATGAATCTCAACACGGTTTTACAAAGGGGCGTTCCTGTCTTACGAATTTACTAACTTTTTTCACTAAGGTGTTTGAGGAGGTAGATCATAGTAATGAATATGATATTGTGTATATGGACTTCAGTAAGGCTTTCGATAGAGTTCCACACCAGAGGCTATTGAGGAAGCTTAAGGCACACGGAATAGGAGGAGAAATTTTTTCCTGGGTAGAGGCATGGTTGACAAATAGACAGCAGAGAGTTTGCATAAATGGGGAGAAATCAGAATGGGGGCACGTCACAAGCGGTGTTCCTCAGGGGTCAGTGTTAGGCCCGTTGTTGTTCGCAATTTATATAAACGACTTAAGAAATCGTAATGACACGATTGCAAATGAACCATTCCCCCGGCCGGGATTGAACCCGCGGTCATAGAGTCTCAAAACTCCAGCCCGTCGCGTTAGCCACTAGACCAGCTAGCCACAATAAGATTCATCCAACTAGGTATATTTCTACACCATAGGAAGGTTAGCACAGGCACTTCTGTGACCACAAATGCAAGTTTTTTACAGACGAATCTCCAGCTAGCGTGGCCGTGACGAACTCTAGCTCAAGTCCCTTCATTGCCGTCAACATGGTGTAGAAATATACCTAGTTGGATGAATCTTATTGTGGCTAGCTGGTCTAGTGGCTAACGCGACGGGCTGGAGTTTTGAGACTATGACCGCGGGTTCAATCCCGGCCGGGGGTATGGTTTACATAAACGACATAGATGAGGGAATAAATAGCGACATAAGCAAATTTGCTGATGACACCAAAATAGGCCGTCAAATTCAGTCTAATGAGGACATTAGAGCACTACAGGATGATTTGAGTAGACTGACGCAATGGTCGGAGAAGTAGCAGAAACAGTTTAATATTGACAAATGCAAAGTTCTAAATGTTGGACAAGTAAATAACCATGCCACATATAAACTAAATAATGTAGATCTTAATACTACTGATTGCGAAAAGGATTTAGGAGTTCTGGTTAGCAGTAACCTAAAACCAAGACAACAGTGCATTAGTGTTCGCAATAAAGCTACCAGAATTCCTGGCTTCATATTTAGATGTATAAATAATAGAAGTCCTCAGGTTGTTCTTCAACTCTATATATCCTTGGTTAGGCCTCATTTAGACTATGCTGCTCAGTTCTGGTCACCGTATTACAGAATGGATATAAATGCTCTGGAAAACGTACAAAGGAGGATGACAAAGATGATCCCATGTATCAGAAATCTTCCCTATGAGTTGGTAAGTCATCTGCAAAGTTTGTAGTCATCTGCAAAGTTGCTAGTCATCGGCAAAGTTGCTAGTCATCTGCAAAGTTGCTAGTCATCTGCAAAGTTTGTAGTCATCTGCAAAGGTGGTAGTCATCTGCAATGTTGCTAGTCATCTGCAAAGTTGGTAGTCATCTGCAAAGGTGGTAGTCATAAGAACATAAGAAAGAAGGAACACTGCAACAGGCCTACTGACCCATGCGGAGCAGGTCCATGTCCCCCCCCCCCGATTAGACCAATGACCCACCCCCCGGATTATCCCAATGACCCACCCAGTCTGATCATCCCAACTCAAGGATGGAGCACTGTACCAGACCCAGCAGCACAAGCTAGTCAGGTTCAACTCACACCCACCCACACCCACTCATGTATTTATCTAACCTATTTTTAAAACTACACAACGTTTTAGCCTCAATAACTGTACTCGGGAGTTTGTTCCACTCATCCACAACTCTATTACCAAACCAGTACTTTCCTATATCCTTCCTGAATCTGAATTTTTCCAACTTGAAACCATTGCTGCGAGTCCTGTCTTGGCTGGAAATTTTCAGCACACTATTTACATCCTCTTTATTTATTCCTGTTTCCCATTTATACACCTCGATCATATCCCCCCTGATTCTACGCCTTTCGAGAGAGTGCAGATTCAGGGTCTTCAGTCTATCCTCATAGGGAAAATTTCTAATACATGGGATCATCGTCATCCTCCTTTGTACGTTTTCCAGAGCATTTATATCCATTCTGTAATACGGTGACCAGAACTGTGCAGCATAGTCTAAATGAGGCCTAACCAAGGATATATAGAGTTGAAGAACAACCTGAGGACTTCTATTATTTATACTTCTAGATATGAAGCCAAGAATTCTGTTAGCTTTATTGCGAACACTAATGCACTGTTGTCTTGGTTTTAGGTTACTGCTAACCAGAACTCCTAAATCCTTTTCGCAATCAGTAGTATTAAGATCTACATTATTTAGTTTATATGTGGCATGGTTATCTACTTGTCCAACATTTTGAACTTTGCATTTGTCAATATTAAACTGTTTCTGCTACTTCTCCGACCATTGCGTCAGTCTACTCAAATCATCCTGTAGTGCTCTAATGTCCTCATTAGACTGAATTTGACGGCCTATTTTGGTGTCATCAGCAAATTTGCTTATGTCGCTATTTCTTCCCTCATCTATGTCGTTTATGTAAATTGTGAACAACAACGGGCCCAACACTGATCCCTGAGGAACGCCGCGTGTGACGTGCCCCCATTCTGATTTCTCCCCATTTAAGCAAACTCTATGCTGTCTATTTGTCAGCTATGCCTCTACCCAGGAAAAATTTCTCCTCCTATTCCGTGTGCCCTAAGTTTCCTCAATAGCCTCTGGTGTGGAACTCTATCGAAAGCCTTGCTGAAGTCCATATACACAATATCATATTCATTACCATGATCTACCTCCTCAAACACCTTAGTGAAAAAAGTTAGTAAATTCGTAAAACCGTGTTGAGAATCATTAATCAATCTGTGCCTGTCAAGATGGCTACGAATTGCTTCGGCAATTATTGATTCCATAAATTTTCCCACTATGGAGGTAAGGCTTATTGGTCTATAGTTCGAAACCAAGGACCTGTCACCTGCCTTGTAAATAGGTATTACATTTGCCATTTTCCACTTATCAGGCACTATGCAAGTTTGTAGTGATAAGTTAAAAAGATTAGACAAAAGTATGCTAAGTTCCTCTTTACATTCCTTTAACATCCTTGCAAACAGTTCATCAGGACCTGGGGATTTGTTAGGTTTTAGTTTCTCTATTTGTCTGAGGACCATGTCACTAGTTACCGCAATCGTACATAGTTTATCATCCTGATCTACGTAATCTATTATTTCAGGAATATTGCTAGTATTTTCCTGGGTGAAAACTGAGAGGAAGTAGGTATTTAGAATTTCACACATATCCTTAACACTGTCAGTGATCTGACCAGAGTTACTCTTAAGTGGGCCAATCTTGTCCCTAATCTTACTTCTGTATACCTGAAAGACTCCTTTAGGGTTAGTGTTTGAATCCCTTGCGACCTTAGCCTCATAATCCGTTTTTGCTTTTCTTATTCCTTTTTTTAATTCTCTCTTTAATTGAATATATTGGTTTCTTAACTGATCATCCCCTCTTTTGATACGCCTATATATGCCTCTCTTTTGACCAATGAGATGTTTTAATCTACTGCTCATCCATTTGGGATCATTTTTGTTTGATCTAATTTCCCTACTCGGAACAAAAGTTGTCTGGGCAGCTAGAACTATGCTCTGAAAAACGTCATATTGGCAACCAAGATCACCTACCTGACCCATAGTCAGGACATCCCAATTTAGCCCACCCAAGTAATTTTTCAGTCCCATGAAGTTGGCGAAGCGAAAATCTGGGACAGAGATTTGATTGCAGTTATCTGCAAAGTTAGTAGTCATCTGCAAAGAACAGTTTTTGAAAAATATTTTAGCTATGTGTAAGGTGTCATCGCTATGTATAGGGGTTCATAGCTATGTGTAAGGTGTCATAGCTATGTGTAAGGTGTCATAGCTATGTGTAAGGTGTCATAGCTATGTGTAAGGTGTCATAGCAATGTGTAAGGTGTCATAGCTATGTGTAAGGTGTCATAGCTATGTGTAAGGTGTCATAGCTATGTATAGGGGTCATAGCTATGTGTAAGGTGTCATAGCTATGTGTAAGGTGTCATAGCTATGTATAGGGGGTCATAGCTATGTGTAAGGTGTCATAGCTATGTGTAAGGTGTCATAGCTATGTATAGGGGTCATAGCTATGTGTAAGGTGTCATAGCAATGTGAAAGGTGTCATAGCAATGTGTAAGGTGTCATAGCAATGAGTAAGGTGTCATAGCTATGTGTAAGGTGTCATAGCTATGTGTAAGGTGTCATAACTATGTGTAAGGTGTCATAGCTATGTGTAAGGTGTCATAGCTATGGGTAAAGTGTCATAGCAATGTGTAAGGGGTCATAGCTATGTGTAAAGTGTCATAGCAATGTGTAAGGTGTCATAGGTATCTGTAAGGTGTCATAGCTATGTGTAAAGTGTCATAGCTATGTGCAAGGTGTCATAGCTATGTGTAAGGTGTCATAGCAATGTGTAAGGTGTCATAGCTATGTGTAAGGTGTCATAGCTATGTGTAAGGTGTCATAGCTATGTGTAAGGTGTCATAGCTATGTGTAAGGTGTCATAGCTATGTGTAAGGTGTCATAGCTATGTGTAAGGTGTCATAGCTATGTGAAAGGTGTCATAGCAATGTGTAAGGTGTCATAACAATGTGTAAGGTGTCATAGCTATGTGTAAGGTGTCATAGCTATGGGTAAAGTGTCATAACAATTTGTAATGGGTCATAGCTATGTGTAAAGTGTCATAGCTATGTGTAAGGTGTCATAGGTATCTGTAAGGTGTCATAGCTATGTGTAAAGTGTCATAGCTATGTGCAAGGTGTCATAGCTATGTGTAAGGTACCATAGCTATGTGTAAGGCGTCATAGCTGTGTGTAACGTGTCATAGCTACGTGTAAGGCGTCATAGCTACGTGTAAGGTGTCATAGGTACGTGTAAGGTGTCATAGGTACGTGTAAGGTGTCATTGCTGTGTGTATGGTGTCATAGCTGCGTGTAGTGTGTCATAGCTATGTGTAAGGTGTCATAGCTATGTGTAAGGTGTCATAGCTATGTGTAAGGTGTCATAGCTATGTGTAAGGTGTCATAGCTATGTGTAAGGTGTAATAGCTATGTGTAAGGTGTAATAGCTGTGTGTAAGGTATATCTATGTGTAATGTATCATAGCTATGTGTAAGGTATACCTATGTGTAAGGTGTCATAGCTATGTGTAAGGTGTCATAGCTGTGTGTAAGGTGTCATAGCTACGTGTAAGGTGTCATGGCTACGTGTAAGGTGTCATAGCTATGTGTAAGGTGTCATAGCTACGTTTAAGGTGTCATAGCTATGTGTAAGGTGCCATAGCTACGTGTAAGGTGTCATAGCTACGTGTAAGGTGTCATAGCTACGTGTAAGGTGTCATGGCTATGTGTAAGGTGAAATAGCTACGTGTAAGGTGTCATAGCTACGTGTAAGGTGCCATAGCTACGCGTAAGGTGTCATAGCTACGTGTAAGGTGTCATAGCTACGTGTAAGGTGTCATAGCTATGTGTAAGGTATATTTATGTGTAAGGTGTCATAGCTGTGAATGTGTCATAGCTATGTGTAAGGTGTCAATTATGTGTAAGGTGTCAATTATGTGTAAGGTGTCATAGCTGTGTGTAAGGTACAGCTATGTATAAGGTACCATAGCTGTGTGAAAGGTATCACAGCTATGTCTCATGTATCATAGCTATGTGTAAGGTATAGCTGTGTGTGAGGTATCATAACTATGTGTAAGGTGTCATAGCAATGTGTAAGGTGTCATAGCAATGTGTAAGGTGTCATAGCTATGTGTAAGGTGTCATAGCTATGTGTAATGTATCATAGCTATGTGTAAGGTGTCATAGCTATGTGTAAGGTGTCATAGCTATGTGTAAGGTGTCATAGCTATGTGTAAGGTGTCATAGCTATGTGTAAAGTGTCACAGCTATGTGTAAGGCGTCATAGCTATGTGTAAGGTGTCATAGCTATGTGTAATGTATCATAGATATGTGTAAGGTGTCATAGCTATGTGTAAGGTTTCACAGCTATGTGTAAGGCGTCATAGCTATGTGTAAGGTGTCTTAGCTATGTGTAAGGTGTCACAGCTATGTGTAAGGCGTCATAGCTATGTGTAAGGTGTCAT
This sequence comes from Cherax quadricarinatus, assembly GCF_038502225.1. NCBI lineage: Eukaryota > Metazoa > Arthropoda > Malacostraca > Decapoda > Parastacidae > Cherax > Cherax quadricarinatus. Next base: position 19,746,703 of record NC_091367.1, read on the forward strand.
AGCTATGTGTAAGGTGTCATAGCTATGTGTAAGGTGTCATAGCTATGTGTAAGGTGACATAGCTATGTACTCGCCTAGTTATACTCACATAGTTGAGATTGCAGGGGTCGAGTCCTAGCTCCTTGCCCCGCCTCTTCACTGGTCGCTACTAGGTCACTCTCCCTGAACCTTGAGCTTTATCATACCTCTGCTTAAAGCTATGTATGGATCCTGCCTCCACTACATCGCTTCCCAAACTAATCCACTTCCTGACTACTCTGTGGCTGAAGAAATTCTTCCTAACATCCCAGTGATTCATTTGTGTCTTCAACTTCCAACTGTGTCCCCTTGTTGCTGTGTCCAGTCTCTGGAACATCCTGTCTTTGTCTACCTTGTCAATTCCTCTCAGTATTTTGTATTTCGTTTTCTAGGTGTAAGGTATAATAATTATAAACCTGGATGTGTCAGATGTTTCCTTGGCTGCATGATGTGTCAGATGTTTCCTTGGCTGCATGATGTGTCAGATGTTTCCTTGGCTGCATGATGTGTCAGATGTTTCCTTGGCTGCATGATGTGTCAGATGTATCCTTGGCTGCATGATGTGTCAGATGTATCCTTGGCTGCATGATGTGTCAGACGTTTCCTTGGCTGCATGTGTCAGATGTATCCTTGGCTGCATGATGTGTCAGATGTATCCTTGGCTGCATGACGTGTCAGATGTTTCCTTGGCTGCATGACGTGTCAGATGTATCCTTGGCTGCATGATGTGTCAGATGTATCCTTGGCTGCATGATGTGTCAGACGTTTCCTTGGCTGCATGATGTGTCAGATGTTTCCTTGGCTGCATGATGTGTCAGACGTTTCCTTGGCTGCATGATGTGTCAGATGTATCCTTGGCTGCATGATGTGTCAGACGTTTCCTTGGCTGCATGTGTCAGATGTATCCTTGGCTGCATGATGTGTGAGATGTTTCCTTGCCTGCATGATGTGTCAGCTGTTTCCTTGGCTGCATGATGTGTCAGATGTTTCCTTGCCTGCATGATGTGTCAGATGTTTCCTTGGCTGCATGATGTGCCAGATGTTTCCTTGCTTTCATGATGTGTCAGATGTTTCCTTGGCTGCATGATGTGTCAGATGTTTCCTTGGCTGCATGATGTGCCAGATGTTTCCTTGGCTGCATGATGTGCCAGATGTTTCCTTGGCTGCATGATGTGCCAGATGTTTCCTTGCTTGCATGATGTGTCAGATGTTTCCTTGCCTGCATGATGTGTCAGATGTTTCCATGCCTGCATGATGTGTCAGATGTTTCCTTGCTTGCATGATGTGTCAGATGTTTCCTTGCTTGCATGATGTGCCAGATGTTTCCTTGCTTGCATGATGTGTCAGATGTTTCCTTGCCTGCATGATGTGTCAGATGTTTCCTTGCCTGCATGATGTGTCAGATGTTTCCTTGGCTGCATGATGTGCCAGATGTTTCCTTGGCTGCATGATGTGCCAGATGTTTCCTTGCCTGCATGATGTGTCAGATGTTTCCATGCCTGCATGATGTGTCAGATGTTTCCTTGGCTGCATGATGTGTCAGATGTTTCCATGCCTGCATGATGTGTCAGATGTTTCCTTGCCTGCATGATGTGTCAGATGTTTCCATGCCTGCATGATGTGTCAGATGTTTCCTTGGCTGCATGATGTGTCAGATGTTTCCTTGGCTGCATGATGTGTCAGATGTTTCCTTGGCTGCATGATGTGTCAGATGTTTCCTTGGCTGCATGATGTGCCAGATGTTTCCTTGCTTGCATGATGTGTCAGATGTTTCCTTGCCTGCATGATGTGTCAGATCTTTCCTTGGCTGCATGATGTGTCAGATGTTTCCTTGGCTGCATGATGTGTCAGATGTTTCCTTAGCTGCATGATGTGTCAGATGTTTCCTTGGCGGCATGATGTGTCAGATGTTTCCTTGGCTGCACGATGTGTCAGATGTTTCCTTGGCTGCACGATGTGTCAGATGTTTCCTTGGCTGCACGATGTGTCAGATGTTTCCTTGGCTGCATGATGTGTCAGATGTTTCCTTGGCTGCATGATGTGTCAGATGTTTCCTTGGCTGCATGATGTGTCAGATGTTTCCTTGGCTGCATGATGTGTCAGATGTTTCCTTGGCTGCATGATGTGTCAGATGTTTCCTTGGCTGCATGATGTGTCAGATGTTTCCTTGGCTGCATGATGTGTCAGATGTTTCCTTGGCTGCATGATGTGTCAGATGTTTCCTTGGCTGCATGATGTGTCAGATGTTTCCGTGGCTGCATGATGTGTCAGATGTTTCCTTGGCTGCATGATGTGTAAGATGTATCCTTGGCTGCATGATGTGTAAGATGTATCCTTGGCTGCATGATGTGTCAGATGTATCCTTGGCTGCATGATGTGTCAGATGTATCCTTGGCTGCATGATGTGTCAGATGTATCCTTGGCTGCATGATGTGCCAGATGTATCCTTGGCTGCATGATGTGTCAGATGTATCCTTGGCTGCATGTGTCAGATGTATCCTTGGCTGCATGTGTCAGATGTATCCTTGGCTGCATGTGTCAGATGTATCCTTGGCTGCATGATGTGTCAGATGTATCCTTGGCTGCATGATGTGTCAGATGTATCCTTGGCTGCATGATGTGTCAGATGTTTCCTTGGCTGCATAATGTGTCAGATGTTTCCTTGGCTGCATGATGTGTCAGATGTTTCCTTGGCTGCATGATGTGTCAGATGTTTCCTTGGCTGCATGATGTGCCAGATGTTTCCTTGCTTGCATGATGTGTCAGATGTTTCCTTGCCTGCATGATGTGTCAGATCTTTCCTTGGCTGCATGATGTGTCAGATGTTTCCTTGGCTGCACGATGTGTCAGATGTTTCCTTAGCGGCATGATGTGTCAGATGTTTCCTTGGCTGCATGATGTGTCAGATGTTTCCTTGGCTGCATGATGTGTCAGATGTTTCCTTGGCGGCATGATGTGTCAGATGTTTCCTTGGCTGCACGATGTGTCAGATGTTTCCTTGGCTGCACGATGTGTCAGATGTTTCCTTGGCTGCACGATGTGTCAGATGTTTCCTTGGCTGCATGATGTGTCAGATGTTTCCTTGGCTGCATGATGTGTCAGATGTTTCCTTGGCTGCATGATGTGTCAGATGTTTCCTTGGCTGCATGATGTGTCAGATGTTTCCTTGGCTGCATGATGTGTCAGCTGTTTACTTGGCTGCATGATGTGTCAGATGTTTCCTTGGCTGCATGATGTGTCAGATGTTTCCGTGGCTGCATGATGTGTCAGATGTTTCCTTGGCTGCATGATGTGTCAGATGTATCCTTGGCTGCATGATGTGTAAGATGTATCCTTGGCTGCATGATGTGTCAGATGTATCCTTGGCTGCATGATGTGTCAGATGTATCCTTGGCTGCATGATGTGTCAGATGTATCCTTGGCTGCATGATGTGCCAGATGTATCCTTGGCTGCATGTGTCAGATGTATCCTTGGCTGCATGTGTCAGATGTATCCTTGGCTGCATGATGTGTCAGATGTATCCTTGGCTGCATGTGTCAGATGTATCCTTGGCTGCATGATGTGTCAGATGTATCCTTGGCTGCATGATGTGTCAGATGTATCCTTGGCTGCATGATGTGTCAGATGTTTCCTTGGCTGCATAATGTGTCAGATGTTTCCTTGCCTGCATGATGTGTCAGATGTATCCTTGGCTGCATGATGTGTCAGATGTATCCTTGGCTGCATGATGTGTCAGATGTTTCCTTGGCTGCATGATGTGTCAGATGTTTCCTTGCCTGCATGATGTGTCAGATGTTTCCTTGGCTGCATGATGTGTCAGATGTTTCCTTGCCTGCATGATGTGTCAGATGTTTCCTTGGCTGCATGTGTCAGATGTTTCCTTGGCTGCATGTGTCAGATGTTTCCTTGGCTGCATGATGTGTCAGATGTTTCCTTGGCTGCATGATGTGTCAGATGTTTCCTTGGCTGCATGATGTGTCTGATGTTTCCTTGGCTGCATGATGTGTCAGATGTTTCCTTGGCTGCATGATGTGCCAGATGTTTCCTTGCTTTCATGATGTGTCAGATGTTTCCTTGGCTGCATGATGTGTCAGATGTTTCCTTGGCTGCATGATGTGCCAGATGTTTCCTTGGCTGCATGATGTGCCAGATGTTTCCTTGGCTGCATGATGTGCTAGATGTTTCCTTGCTTGCATGATGTGTCAGATGTTTCCTTGCCTGCATGATGTGTCAGATGTTTCCTTGCCTGCATGATGTGTCAGATGTTTCCTTGGCTGCATGATGTGCCAGATGTTTCCTTGCTTGCATGATGTGTCAGATGTTTCCTTGCCTGCATGATGTGTCAGATGTTTCCTTGCCTGCATGATGTGTCAGATGTTTCCTTGGCTGCATGATGTGCCAGATGTTTCCTTGGCTGCATGATGTGCCAGATGTTTCCTTGCTTGCATGATGTGTCAGATGTTTCCTTGCCTGCATGATGTGTCAGATGTTTCCTTGGCTGCATGTGTCAGATGTTTCCTTGGCTGCATGATGTGTCAGATGTTTCCTTGGCTGCATGATGTGCCAGATGTTTCCTTGCTTGCATGATGTGTCAGATGTTTCCTTGCCTGCATGATGTGTCAGACGTTTCCTTGGCTGCATGATGTGTCAGATGTTTCCTTGGCTGCATGATGTGTCAGATGTTTCCTTAGCGGCATGATGTGTCAGATGTTTCCTTGGCTGCATGATGTGTCAGATGTTTCCTTGGCTGCATGATGTGTCAGATGTTTCCTTGGCAGCATGATGTGTCAGATGTTTCCTTGGCTGCATGATGTGTCAGATGTTTCCTTGGCTGCACGATGTGTCAGATGTTTCCTTGGCTGCATGTGTCAGATGTTTCCTTGGCTGCATGATGTGTCAGATGTTTCCTTGGCTGCATGATGTGTCAGATGTTTCCTTGGCTGCATGATGTGTCAGATGTTTCCTTGGCTGCATGATGTGTCAGATGTTTCCTTGGCTGCATGATGTGTCAGATGTTTCCGTGGCTGCATGATGTGTCAGATGTTTCCTTGGCTGCATGATGTGTCAGATGTATCCTTGGCTGCATGATGTGTAAGATGTATCCTTGGCTGCATGATGTGTAAGATGTATCCTTGGCTGCATGATGTGTCAGATGTATCCTTGGCTGCATGATGTGTCAGATGTATCCTTGGCTGCATGATGTGTCAGATGTATCCTTGGCCGCATGATGTGTCAGATGTATCCTTGGCTGCATGATGTGTCAGATGTATCCTTGGCTGCATGTGTCAGATGTATCCTTGGCTGCATGATGTGTCAGATGTATCCTTGGCTGCATGATGTGTCAGATGTATCCTTGGCTGCATGATGTGTCAGATGTATCCTTGGCTGCATGTGTCAGATGTATCCTTGGCTGCATGATGTGTCAGATGTATCCTTGGCTGCATGATGTGTCAGATGTTTCCTTGGCTGCATGATGTGTCAGATGTTTCCTTGCCTGCATGATGTGTCAGATGTATCCTTGGCTGCATGATGTGTCAGATGTTTCCTTGGCTGCATGATGTGTCAGATGTATCCTTGGCTGCATGATGTGTCAGATGTATCCTTGGCTGCATGATGTGTCAGATGTTTCCTTGGCTGCATGATGTGTCAGATGTTTCCTTGCCTGCATGATGTGTCAGATGTTTCCTTGGCTGCATGATGTGTCAGATGTTTCCTTGCCTGCATGATGTGTCAGATGTTTCCTTGGCTGCATGTGTCAGATGTTTCCTTGGCTGCATGATGTGTCAGATGTTTCCTTGGCTGCATGATGTGTCAGATGTTTCCTTGGCTGCATGATGTGTCAGATGTTTCCTTGGCTGCATGATGTGTCAGATGTATCCTTGGCTGCATGATGTGTCAGATGTATCCTTGCCTGCATGATATGTCAGATGTTTCCTTGGCTGCATGATGTGGCAGGTGTTTCCTTGCCTGCATGATGTGTCAGATGTTTCCTTGGCTGCATGATGTGTCAGATGTTTCCTTGGCTGCATGATGTGTCAGATGTTTCCTTGGCTGCATGATGTGTCAGATGTTTCCTTGGCTGCATGATGTGTCAGATGTTTCCTTGGCTGCATGATGTGGCAGGTGTTTCCTTGCCTGCATGATGTGTCAGATGTATCCTTGCCTGCATGATATGTCAGATGTTTCCTTGGCTGCATGATGTGGCAGGTGTTTCCTTGCCTGCATGATGTGTCAGATGTTTCCTTGCCTTCATGATGTGTCAGATGTATCCTTGCCTGCATGATATGTCAGATGTTTCCTTGGCTGCATGATGTGTCAGATGTTTCCTTCGCTGCATGATGTGTCAGATGTTTCCTTGGCTGCATGATGTGTCAGATGTTTCATTAGCTGCAAGATGTGTCAGATGTCTCCTTAGCTGCATTGTAGACAGCCAAATGTAGACAGCCTGTACTGTCAGAGCACACAGCCTAGCCGTCTGCTCTGACTAGTTCATATTTCGCGGCATTCAGTGCTGCCCTCTGTAGGCCTACCTAGGTCGGTGGGAAGCACAGACCACCCTCTCTCACTCCTCGACCGACCGACGTGATAGTCACAGGTGCCCCCTCCACGGACTGGCTTGCGGTCACTCCCTCACACTGCCCGTTGTGTACTCACTCCTACCCGATTAAAGCCAATCTAGTCCACGGCTGTATCATTGCTACCTACGCTACCTTCATCGGCACTAAACCGCTGTTCAGCAGTAAGAACAGCGATAACAGTGGTGACAGCGGTGGGATCGTGAGGTGACGTCAGCAGACATCGTGACGTCATGAAGTCGGGCAGCATCGTGGGTGGCGTCGATGTGATGCGGGCAGCAGACCACAGCATGAGGCCTGGGACATCTGGTAACTCACGTGGCTTTGTAGGTCTACATGACATCGCCCACACCCACGTGACGTCGTGATCCACGTAGCTTCGAGTGGCCTCGGGCACTCGGATACACAGCACTGGCAATGAATTCATACGAAAAACAGCAGAAAACACAGCAGAGGGAGTGGGCAGTGGTGAGTGGTGTAAGGTAGGCTGGTGGCGAGGAGCGTGCGTGAGTGTATGGCAGGGCGGGCATCTGGCGGTTGCAGGATCTTTGCTCCAGATTCAACATTCACCAAGCGCCAGTAGCTCCACGCCACCCTGCGAGTAATGGTCTTGCTGAACGTACAAATCGCAAAGTCCTGGAGGTGCTCAGAGTAACCGTTAACCCAAGTTGTACTACATGGGATGAGGCTATCCCAGATGTTCAGTGTACATTAAATTCCTCCCTCAACAGCTCGATCGGTGAGACACCTCATTTTGCTTTGTATGGCTATGACAAGCGCTTACCATATGAAATTCTGTTTACTCCACCTAGACCTACTTACGATACTGATAACCCCAGTGTAGTAAAGATGAGGACGACGCAGCTCGTCTTCCAGCGGGTACGAGAGAACCTTATGAAAGCTACTGATAGGTTCACGTCTGAGCGCAATGCCCGCGCCAAGGAAAGCAAAGTGGAACCAGGTTGCAAAGTTATGTTGCTCAACCCAGTGCAGACCCCAGGTATGCACAAACTTGTCCCAAAGTTTGTGGGTCCTTACCGTGTCCTACGACAACTCCGTGGCAATAAGTTCGAGGTGAGGGAGATTGCTACGGGAACTATCAAGGAAGCCCACCTTGATCACATGAAGTATGTGGACCATATGCAGGCCGAAGCAGAGCTGGAGGCGCGTGCGTTGCAACGCCACGATCAGACTAATGTTAGGGACAAACCGTCTATCCCTTCTCCCACTACTACTGGTACGGAAGACGGCCCAGTAAGGCTCCATACTTATGGCCTGCGACCCAGGACAACAGTACATTTCTGTGACATTGACGTACCTACTGACTTGTCTGACTCCTACGCTAGTTATGCTAATTGTTTGCTTGCAGAAATGGGTATAAATGCACACACATTGTATAGCTAGTCGATAATAGAGTCAGGGTGGACAACATCATGTAATTATGTAAATACTTTTAGAAGGGTACCCAGAGTGTAATGAATTCCATGGATATAGTATTATTGTATGTATGTGCACCAGTGTTTTATAACTAAAGGAAAAAAAAAGCCTGTATTACGGTCAGGGCAGTGCTGCCCTCTGAGTTACATGTTACACCTTAGGAAATGCTACTGTCAGTCATTGTTTGCAGATGTGAGCGTGCAACAACGTTAGTAGACGAGTGGTCAACCGATGTTCAGCCCTGCGGACAACCTGTATATAGAAGATTTTAGTTCCAGTGCTGACGTCTCCGGGCTCTCTACTCGATGAAACAGCGCGGGCAAACCAGTTTTCTCTTCCCCTGGATGGGAGAGTTTTTTTTTTGCCTGTCGCATTTTTTTTGTCCATTTTTTATTTACTAGTGAGCGAAAGCCAGTCCCTCTCTGGGGTAGCTAGTGTAATTCCTTTATACCTATGGGCCCACCAGTATTGTCGCGTCGGGACGACGCGAGGTGCGTGGCCGAGCAAATGTAGACAGCCTGTACTGTCAGAGCACACAGCCTAGCCGTCTGCTCTGACTAGTTCATATTTCGCGGCATTCAGTGCTGCCCTCTGTAGGCCTACCTAGGTCGGTGGGAAGCAGAGACCATCCTCTCTCACTCCTCGACCGACCGACGTGATAGTCACAGGTGCCCCCTCCACGGACTGGCTTGCGGTCACTCCCTCACACTGCCCGTTGTGTACTCACTCCTACCCGATTAAAGCCAATCTAGTCCACGGCCGTATCATTGCTACCTACGCTACCTTCATCGGCACTAAACCGCTGTTCAGCAGTAAGAACAGCGATAACAGCATGATGTGTCAGATGTTTCCTTGGCTGCATGTGTCAGATGTTTCCTTGGCTGCATGATGTGTCAGATGTTTCCTTGGCTGCATGATGTGTCAGATGTTTCCTTGGCTGCGTGATGTGTCAGATGTTTCCTTAGCTGCAAGATGTGTCAGATGTCTCCTTACCTGCATGATGTGTCAGATGTTTCCTTGGCTGCATGATGTGTCAGATGTTTCCTTGGCTGCATGATGTGTCAGGTGTTTCCTTAGCTGCATGATGTGTCAGATGTTTCCTTGGCTGCATGATGTGTCAGATGTTTCCTTGGCTGCATGATGTGTCAGATGTTTCCTTGCCTGCATGTGTCAGATGTTTCCTTGGCTGCATGATGTGTCAGATGTTTCCTTATATGCAAGATGTGTCAGATGTTTCCTTGGCTGCATGATGTGTCAGATGTTTCCTTAGCTGCATGATGTGTCAGATGTTTCCTTGCCTGCATGATGTGTCAGATGTTTCCTTGCCTGCATGATGTGTCAGATGTTTCCTTGGCTGCATGATGTGTCAGATGTTTCCTTGCCTGCATGATGTGTCAGATGTTTCCTTGGCTGCATGATGTGTCAGGTGTTTCCTTGCCTGCATGATGTGTCAGATGTTTCCTTGGCTGCATGATGTGTCAGGTGTTTCCTTTGCTGCATGAGGTGTCAGCTGTTTCCTTGGCTGGATGTGTCAGGTGTTTCCTTGCCTGCATGATGTGTCAGGTGTTTCCTTGCCTGCATGATGTGTCAGGTGTTTCCTTGGCTGCATGATGTGTCAGATGTTTCCTTGGCTGCATGATGTGTCAGATGTTTCCTTGGCTGCATGATGTGTCAGATGTTTCTTTGGCTGCATGATGTGTCAGATGTTTCCTTGGCTGCATGATGTGTCAGATGTTTCTTTGGCTGCATGATGTGTCAGGTGTTTCCTTAGCTGCAAGATGTGTCAGATGTTTCCTTAGCTGCATGATGTGTCAGTTGTTTCCTTGGCTGCATGATGTGTCAGATGTTTCATTAGTCGCAAGATGTGTCAGATGTCTCCTTAGCTGCATGATGTGTCAGATGTTTCCTTGGCTGCATGATGTGTCAGATGTTTCCTTGGCTGCATGTGTCATATGTTTCCTTGGCTGCATGATGTGTCAGATGTTTCATTAGTCGCAAGATGTGTCAGATGTCTCCTTAGCTGCATGATGTGTCAGATGTTTCCTTGACTGCATGATGTGTCAGATGTTTCCTTGGCTGCATGATGTGTCAGATATTTCCTTGCCTGCATGTGTCAGATGTTTCCTTGGCTGCATGATGTGTCAGATGTTTCCTTGGCTGCATGTGTCAGATGTTTCATTGGCTGCATGATGTGTCAGATGTTTCCTTAGCTGCATGATGTGTCAGATGTTTCCTTGGCTGCATGATGTGTCAGATGTTTCCTTGGCTGCATGATGTGTCAGATGTTTCCTTGGCTGCATGATGTGTCAGGTGTTTCCTTGGCTGCATGATGTGTCAGATGTTTCCTTAGCTGCATGATGTGTCAGATGTTTCCTTGGCTGCATGATGTGTCAGATGTTTCCTTGGCTGCATGATGTGTCAGATGTTTCCTTGGCTGCAAGATGTGTCAGATGTTTCCTTGGCTGCATGATGTGTCAGATGTTTCCTTAGCTGCATGATGTGTCAGATGTTTCCTTGGCTGCATGATGTGTCAGATGTTTCCTTGGCTGCATGATGTGTCAGATGTTTCCTTGGCTGCATGATGTGTCAGATGTTTCCTTGGCTGCATGATGTGTCAGATGTTTCCTTAGCTGCAAGATGTGTCAGATGTTTCCTTGGCTGCATGATGTGTCAGATGTTTCCTTGGCTGCATGATGTGTCAGATGTTTCCTTGGCTGCATGATGTGTCAGATGTTTCCTTGGCTGCATGATGTGTCAGATGTTTCCTTGGCTGCATGATGTGTCAGATGTTTCCTTAGCTGCATGATGTGTCAGATGTTTCCTTGGCTGCATGATGTGTCAGATGTTTCCTTGGCTGCATGATGTGTCAGATGTTTCCTTGGCTGCATGATGTGTCAGGTGTTTCCTTAGCTGCAAGATGTGTCAGATGTTTCCTTGCCTGCATGATGTGTCAGATGTTTCCTTGGCTGCATGATGTGTCAGATGTTTCCTTGGCTGCATGATGTGTCAGGTGTTTCCTTGGCTGCATGATGTGTCAGATGTTTCCTTAGCTGCATGATGTGTCAGTTTCCTTGGCTGCATGATGTGTCAGATATTTCATTAGTTGCAAGATGTGTCAGATGTCTCCTTAGCTGCATGATGTGTCAGATGTTTCCTTGGCTGCATGATGTGTCAGATGTTTCCTTAGCTGCATGATGTGTCAGATGTTTCCTTGACTGCATGATGTGTCAGATGTTTCCTTGGCTGCATGATGTGTCAGATATTTCCTTGCCTGCATGTGTCAGATGTTTCCTTGGCTGCATGATGTGTCAGATGTTTCATTGGCTGCATGATGTGTCAGATGTTTCCTTGGCTGCATGATGTGTCAGATGTTTCCTTAGCTGCATGATGTGTCAGATGTTTCCTTGACTGCATGATGTGTCAGATGTTTCCTTGGCTGCATGATGTGTCAGATGTTTCCTTGGCTGCATGATGTGTCAGATGTTTCATTGGCTGCATGTGTCAGATGTTTCATTGGCTGCATGTGTCAGATGTTTCATTGGCTGCATGATGTGTCAGATGTTTCATTGGCTGCATGATGTGTCAGATGTTTCATTGGCTGCATGATATGTCAGATGTTTCCTTGGCTGCATGATATGTCAGATGTTTCCTTGGCTGCATGATGTGTCAGATGTTTCCTTAGCTGCATGATGTGTCAGATGTTTCCTTGGCTGCATGATGTGTCAGATGTTTCCTTGGCTGCATGATGTGTCAGATGTTTCCTTGGCTGCATGATGTGTCAGATGTTTCCTTGGCTGCACGATATGTCAGATGTTTCCTTGGCTGCATGATGTGTCAGATGTTTCCTTGGCTGCATGATGTGTCAGATGTTTCCTTGGCTGCATGATGTGTCAGATGTTTCCTTGGCTGCATGATGTGTCAGATGTTTCCTTGGCTGCATGATGTGTCAGATGTTTCCTTGGCTGCATGATGTGTCAGATGTTTCCTTGGCTGCATGATGTGTCAGATGTTTCCTTGGCTGCATGATGTGTCAGATGTTTCCTTAGCTGCATGATGTGTCAGATGTTTCCTTGGCTGCATGATGTGTCAGATGTTTCCTTGGCTGCACGATGTGTCAGATGTTTCCTTGGCTGCATGTGTTAGATGTTTCCTTGGCTGCATGATGTGTCAGATGTTTCCTTGGCTGCATGATGTGTCAGATGTTTCCTTGGCTGCACGATATGTCAGATGTTTCCTTGGCTGCATGATGTGTCAGATGTTTCCTTGGCTGCATGATGTGTCAGATGTTTCCTTGGCTGCATGATGTGTCAGATGTTTCCTTGGCTGCATGATGTGTCAGATGTTTCCTTGGCTGCATGATGTGTCAGATGTTTCCTTGGCTGCATGATGTGTCAGATGTTTCCTTGGCTGCATGATGTGTCAGATGTTTCCTTGGCTGCATGATGTGTCAGATGTTTCCTTGGCTGCATGATGTGTCAGATGTTTCCTTGGCTGCATGATGTGTCAGATGTTTCCTTGGCTGCATGATGTGTCAGATGTTTCCTTGGCTGCATGATGTGTCAGATGTTTCCTTGGCTGCATGATGTGTCAGATGTTTCCTTGGCTGCATGATGTGTCAGATGTTTCCTTGGCTGCATGTGTTAGATGTTTCCTTGGCTGCATGATGTGTCAGGTGTTTCCTTGCCTGCATGATGTGTCAGATGTTTCCTTGGCTGCATGATGTGTCAGATGTTTCCTTGCCTGCATGATGTGTCAGATGTTTCCTTGCCTGCATGATGTGTCAGATGTTTCCTTGCCTGCATGATGTGTCAGGTGTTTCCTTGCCTGCATGATGTGTCAGATGTTTCCTTGGCTGCATGATGTGTCAGATGTTTCCTTGGCTGCATGTGTTAGATGTTTCCTTGGCTGCATGATGTGTCAGGTGTTTCCTTGCCTGCATGATGTGTCAGATGTTTCCTTGGCTGCATGATGTGTCAGATGTTTCCTTGCCTGCATGATGTGTCAGATGTTTCCTTGCCTGCATGATGTGTCAGATGTTTCCTTGCCTGCATGATGTGTCAGGTGTTTCCTTGCCTGCATGATGTGTCAGATGTTTCCTTGGCTGCATGATGTGTCAGATGTTTCCTTGGCTGCATGATGTGTCAGACGTTTCCTAAGCTGCATGATGTGTCAGATGTTTCCTAAGCTGCATGATGTGTCAGATGTTTCCTTAGCTGCATGATGTGTCAGATGTTTCCTTGGCTGCATGATGTGTCAGATGTTTCCTTAGCTGCATGATGTGTCAGATGTTTCCTTAGCTGCATGTGTCAGACGTTTCCTAAGCTGCATGATGTGTCAGATGTTTCCTTAGCTGCATGATGTGTCAGATGTTTCCTTAGCTGCATGATGTGTCAGATGTTTCCTTAGCTGCATGTGTCAGATGTTTCCTTAGCTGCATGATGTGTCAGATGTTTCCTTAGCTGCATGATGTGTCAGACGTTTCCTTAGCTGCATGATGTGTCAGATGTTTCCTTGGCTGCATGATGTGTCAGATGTTTCCTTGGCTGCATGATGTGTCAGATGTTTCCTTGGCTGCATGATGTGTCAGATGTTTCCTTAGCTGCATGATGTGTCAGATGTTTCCTTAGCTGCATGATGTGTCAGATGTTTCCTTAGCTGCATGATGTGTCAGATGTTTCCTTAGCTGCATGATGTGTCAGACGTTCCCCGAGTCTTCAGTAACATTATATATAAGAGAGAAACCATTGAAATCCAATATTTTTCTGACATTATTTTTTTATGAATCGAATAAATGCATTTTTTCGTATGTTTCTCTAAATTGCTTTTAAATTTTTGATTACAAGATAATTGAAGCAAGAAAAACACATTAAGTAGTGACTAATTGGTCGAGAATATATGGAGATAATCCCATAGGAATTTTGAATTTTCTCTTAGAATCTTAGATACAGTTCTTTAAATATCGTTAAAATATTATTTAATTCTGACTCTTAAAGAATGGGTCACGCCTCTGAGGTTGGTAGGCCTGAAAAAGAAACGTTAACAGCCTTATTCATGCAGTTTCTGTCACTGGAAGCAGGTGACCCTCCGAACTGGAACATCTCCGACATTCTTCTGAGTGGAAGCTCTGTGTCTTCCACCTCCTGGTTTCCCTTGAATCCCGTCTGAAATGTTTCTTTGTTCACACTCTAACAGCACGTTATACATGAAAACCAGTTGCCTCCAATCACTCCTATCTAACACGCTTTCACTTGCCTGTTGGATGTTCAAGTCCCTAGCACTCAAAACTCTCCTAAGCCTCCATCCCTTCCAGAGGCAGGCTCTTCAAGTACTTCCCTCTACCCCAGATTTGTATGCCCTCCTAGCCACATATCTCTATATGTGGGCACCACCTCAGTATTTTCCCCTCTGCCCTTTGAATTTGAATTTTGGTAACCCGACATCTTCTAACCTTTAAGCTCAAAATTCTCTGCATAATATTTACTATACACATTACCTTCAAAAACAATGCCTTTACTGTCGCCTTTAGCTTCCTCCTCTCTACATTTAAATCCATATTTCACAAACACACAAGAGTGTTGGTAGCACTTTACTCCTATATATGGATATATACACGTAACAGGCGCTGAAAGAACAAATGAAGTGCCGACTTTGGACACTTAGCAAAACGTCAACATTCCTTGGCAATCCAAACCATACCACGGGTGGGGATTGAACCCGCGGTCAGAGAGTCTCATAACTCCAGACCGTCGCGTTAGTCACTACGGTTCCTTGGCAATGATATCCGATTTAATTTTAGCTCTGTTTATATTAGATTTCACTAATATGCTTAATAAGGACACTGAAATCGATGCACAGGGACACTTAAGAACTATTTTGATTAAGAAACAAGTATAAAAAATCAGTAAATTTCCCAACTAAAATAACTAACTAAAGTAACTTGCCACGTGTCTCCTATCCAGTGAATTTCCCAACTAACTAAAATAACTAACTAGAGTAACTTGCCACGTGTCTCCTATCCAGTAAATTTCCCAACTAAAATAACTAACTAAAGTAACTTGCCACGTGTCTCCTATCCAGTGAATTTCCCAACTAACTAAAATAACTAACTAGAGTAACTTGCCACGTGTCTCCTATCCAGTAAATTTCCCAACTAAAATAACTAACTAAAGTAACTTGCCACGTGTCTCCTATCCAGTGAATTTCCCAACTAAAATAACTAACTAGAGTAACTTGCCACGTGTCTCCTATCCAGTAAATTTCCCAACTAAAATAACTAACTAGAGTAACTTGCCACGTGTCTCCTATCCAGTGAATTTCCCAACTAACTAAAATAACTAACTAGAGTAACTTGCCACGTGTCTCCTATCCAGCCACGTACATCCTTGCCGGCTACGGCCACCCTTTCATACCCTCCCATCGATGCCCACAGTCACTGTCGTCTTCTCCTCTCCCTTCACTGCCCTTGCTCAAAGCCTCTCAACTATCACATTAACTTACACCATCATCCTATCACTACATCTGCCTTTCCTAAGCTCATATTTTCTCCTAACAAGCCTTAGGTTCTCTTATCTAATTACTAGAAACGACTCGGTGCAAATAGCTCAGTTCACTGAATCATCCATCTTCCCTATTTTCTTCCTCTACCTTGGATTAAATTTTACCCTACTAGATGATATTTTAGATTTTTGTTTTTGGCAATGATGTGCCACAACTAGATTATTTTGCACCCAATATCCATCCTGTGAACGGAAATGCAAGACCATATGTGTATACAAAAGGCCTAGAAACTAGGCCTCCAAGAATGTTAACAGGAAACATCTAGATTTATATCTACAGTTGTCTTATCTGCTGCAAGTAAATTTAGAATATTTGCTTAATATGTATGGTATCGTATTTTCATTATTAAAATACCTTGACTTATCACATGGGTTATTACTCACGAATTAGTAAAAATACAAATTGCAAAGAAATCAGGGAACGGATGGGGTTTGAACCATGGCGAGTGCTAAAATTCACAGGCCAGTGCGCTAACCACTGGGCCAGCTGGTAACAATAAGATTCATCCAACTAGGTATATTTCCCTGACTTGTTTGCAATCGTATTACAATTTCGTGAGTCAGAAATAAAGTTTATCATTATTATTATTATTACGGGTGACATCTCTCTAGTTACAAGTGTTGTCAGTCAGGTGTTGGTCGCTGGTGAGAACGTTGAGAGGAAGAGCTTACGGTTTGTATACACCAAGCGGGAATGATTATTATTCCCGTTTAGTTTGGACCAATTGCATGCTTGCAATTCTAGAGTATTTTTGTAACTGTTAATTCAGTGACACGTATGTGTCACTTAATTAACAGGTACTGTGAACTCCTACAAGTATATGTATATATTTGTAGGAGTTCACAGTACTCCAGTACTTTCTTTTATCTCATTTTGTTTATGTCTCGCTGGAAGACCACGTCACAATAACACACTGTTCACTATACATTCCTGTAATGCTGTTACCACGCATAGATGTGTCTGTCGTTGAACTTTCATCCTTCTGTATAAATGTAAGTAATACTAACATTTATATTCATTACATGCTTTATCAGTATTCAATGTTATGAGTATGTTAAATAGGTCGAAAATTATTTTTATTTTATCATTTAGCTATGTCATTTTAGCTATGTCATTTTATTTCTTATGCCTACTAGCATTTTGTATTTCTTTTATAATAAATAATGATTTAACTATTGCTAAGCTTCGACTTCTAGTGTTAATATAATATCAATTGATGTTATTACAGTTAGTGAGGGAGATGTGACTAGTTACTTTCTATAAAGATCACAGAGTTTACGAGTCTATTTCTCTAAGTGATAATTATCACTGGCATTAAGGACAATAATGATAATTATAGGCTTAGAACAGACCTAAGAATGAGCAGCAACCCGTAACACCTAAGAGATCTTGGGTGTCTTGCGGGTGTTGATCTGCAGTTCCTGAGTATTATGAGAGTTTTGAGCTAAAGGTACTGGCTTCTTGGGTGTTTCCATAAAAACTCATAGGCCTCTGGAAGTTGTTGATCTCTAACTCCTGAATCTTTAGAAGTGTTGAGTTATGGCTCCTTGAGCTGTTAAGAGTTGTGTTGCATCTCCTCTGACTATTGAATGTTTTGACGTACAGCGTCGATGTCTGTTGGGGCTGTGGTATGTGATACATGGGACACACTACTCAGATAGCTACTAAAACAAGTATAATTTACATTCTCGTAATCTTACACAGGCTAACTGAAGATGTTGGTGGAAGAGGCCGGTCAGGACTGGCTTAACTTACTTTAGTGAAGGATATAGCAGTGGTAGTAGCGGCAGTAACTGAGAAGAAGAGTGCAATGACACAGACAATAACCATCTTCTGCCACACAGATCGTTCTCTACAAAAGCACGTCATTCTATAAAGATCAAGGAAACAAAAATTGAATTGTTTTAGAGAAAATTAAAATAATGCTGCTTGTTTAATTCAATTAACGTAGATGATATAATTAATAACATATTGTACCCTAAAAAGAGACTTCACAGAATAAAAGTTAATATTACGAAATTAAATTTTACATAAATCATTGAAACTATTGTTTATTAAATTAAAATGACAAAATCGACGAGATGATGAATATGAAACATCTGCGAGATTTTTGTAAAGACATTTAACCAACGAATGTAATACAGAGACATAAGAAAGAAGTGATATTGTCGTGTGAACGATGAAGTATTAGTAAGACAGTAGTGATCACATCAGAGTGCTTGATAGTGGAGATGTTATTTGACGGTTGTGTAAGTACTGGTCAAGTTTAACGTGCCACAATGGTGGCACGTTAAACTTGTGGTCAGTCATGTAGGAAGTTCTGTGGATTGCGAGGTGTAGTGTCGTAAATAAAACCCTAAAGTTTCTCTGTACCAAGATAAACCATACCACGGGCGGGGCTAGAACCCGCGATCAGAGTCTCAAAACCCAGACAGTCACGTTAGCCACTGGACCAGCTAGCAACAATAAGATTCATCCAACTAGGTATATTTATACACCATAGGAAGGTTAACATAGGCACCACTGAGACCACAAATGCAAGTTTTTACAGACGAATCTTCAGCTAGCGTGGCCGTGACGAACTCTACCTGAAGTCCCCTCAAAGCCGTCAACTTGACTCACGAAATCGTAATGACACGTGGTATGGTTTGTTTGAGGGGACTTGAGCTAGAGTTCGTCACGGCCTCGTTAGCTAGAGATACGTCTGTAAAAAACTTGCATTTGTGGTCACAGTGGTGCCTATGTTAACCTTCCTATGGTGTAGAAATATACTTAGTTGGATGAATCTTATTGTGGCTAGCTGGTCAAGTGGCTAACGCGACGGTCTGGAGATTTGAGACTGATAGTGGGTTCTAACCCCACCCGTGGTATTTTTTTTTTAATTAGTAACCCTGCACCTCGTCCTAATTTCCAAACTACGGGTTCTCTGCATTATATTCACAACGCAAATTACCCCTCAGACAAGCCATCTCCACTCCTCCACTTCCTCACTCATCTAATAGCATTGGCGTTATAACTATACTCTCATTCATTTCCCTCTTTGCTTTCACAGATAGCGTTCTTTGTCTCCACAAACTCTTCAGTGCACATCTCACCTTTTTCCCCTCATCAATTCTATGATTCGCCTCATCTTTCATAGACCCATCTGCTGACAAGTCCACTCCCAAATATCTATATATATTCACTTCCTCCATACTCCCTCCAATCTGATATCTGTCCTTCAACCAAATTTTTTCTTACCCTCGTCGCTTTACTCATTCCTACGTTCACTTTTAATTTCCTTTTTTTACATACCCTATCAAACTTATTCTTCAGAATCTCCGTAAAACACAGTGTCATCAGCAAAGAGCAACTGTGACAACTCCCACTTTGTGTTAGATTCTTTATCTTTTAAATCCCACTCCCATTTTTATTATTATTATTATTACTATTATTATTATTATTATACATACATACATACTCTAACCTGACCCTCACTCTCGTAAAAACTCTTCACTGCTTTCATTAACCTGCTTCCTATTCCATGCATTTGAAACTTATGCAGCATTGGACCCCTCCCCCCTCTCCACCAAATCCATTTGGCGGGTCGCCATCTGGAGAAGACCCTGGCTGGAAGAACCTACATGAATGAACCAAATCCATAAATGCCATAAAAACCTTTTTACCGTTTTTTAATACTATTCTCATGTATGTTTCAGTGTAAACGCTTGGTCTGCACATCCCTAAAGCCTCCTTGTTCATCTGTAATCCTGCATTCCATTATACTCGTCTTTCGATAATTCTACCATATACTTTACCATGTATATTCAACAGGCTAATTCCTCCTATAATTTTTGCACACTTTCCTCCTGTTGAGGCCGTATAACAACTTTAGATTAGATTTGACCTTTGATGCTATGTCATTATCTTAGTGCTGCTGGGTCTCTCTCCTCATCCATGCATATTCGTTTCTTGCTCTTTGGCTAAACCCCTTGCTTGCACGAGTACTTTGCTTTCTATACTTTTTCCATGTCCTAGTAGACTTACACTTGACTTTGGCCTCTCGACACCTCTGGGTAAACCATGGGTTCACTCTGTTCTTCTCAGTGTTTCTATTGCCCTTTGGGACATAATTCTCCTCTTTCTCCCTACACTTTGTGGCCACGTGTTTCACTTACTGTTTGTCCCTATAGTTCTCTTTCCCATTATACCTCACGCAGGAATTTCCTCATATCTGTGTAGCCCCTTTTTGAAGTTTGGCTTCTCCCCTCTTTGTCCTGCTTCACTCTCCACTGTTACCTCAACAAGGTATATGAAAGTCATAACCATGTGATCACTAGCGATGTGGGGCCTTTCATGTGTAATATCCCATATGTCTGCACTGCTCAAGGTAAATACAAGGTCCAGCCTTGCTGGCTCAACCTCTCCCCGTTCTTTGGTTGCGTCCTTAACATGTTGATGCATTATGTTGCCTAGTACCACTTCCAGCATCTTAGTCCTCTACATTTCTGGTCCCCCATGTAGCTCCAGGTTTTCCTATTCAATCTAATTGTGGCTGAAATTTCCCATAACGAGTAACTTTTCCCTGCCCATGTGGGCCCTTCTGGCTACCTTGGCTAGTATGTCCACTGTCGCTTGGTTGCTCACATTGTACTCTTGTCTTGGTCTCTTGCTGTTCAATTGCAGGTTGTACATCACTGTTATCATCTCTGGACCCCCAGTCTGAAGTGTTCCTGCTATGTAGTCATCCGCTTCCCATCTGTCCATTCCTTAAAACTTGTTATTGATGAGCAGAACAACTCGTCTTTTCCTTCTGTTCCCTTTGTCTTTCTTCAGGATTTGATACAGTTGGGAAGATCGTGTATGTTGTCATCCCCGTGAGCATTGTCTCCATGAGTGTTATGATGTCCAGTGATACCTCATTGATCTGTTGTTGCTACCCCTCATTCTTATTTGTTATTCCATCTGCATTGATTTACCATACCTTTAGCTTCCTTTCCAGTACTGTATTCTAGGTGTGGGAGTGGTTGGTGTGGGTTGGAGGTGCAGAAAGCAGAGTGGGATATAATGGAATGTTGCTGTGATGATGGTATTTGTGTTAGGAAGGGGCAACTGTTGGTGTTGAGTGTGACTTGTTTCTGTTTATTGTATTCGGTTAGTGAGAGTTGGTAGAGGTTGAGAGGGTTTGTGGCTGGTTTTGCGGGCATTGTGTGTCATCTTCTTACCCTCTCTCTTAGTTGTTCCTGTTCTTTTCATGTCCCATTGTAACCGAGGTACACTTGCAGGAGTCCATTAAATGTGATGTCTGCTGTAGGACCCTGTTTCATATGATTTCTGTCTTGAATGTCAATATGACTGCGAATTTTTCTCCCTTGAATACCCCCAAGTCTGAAAATTTATCAGCTGGGACATGTCCTCCTCTCCTGTTAATGCAATGATATTCTTAGGTCCTCCTTTCAGTCTCCTGTAGCCCATGAACAATTAGTGACCTTTCCCTCTCCTCTTCTCATTTATTTTTCTTTCATATTTCTAGATCTGATTTAAGCATCTCATTTGTTGTTTATCTTACCATCTCCCAGATATCCCAGAGCCCTGAAATTGCTTCTGCAAGAGCCTTCTTAGCTCCATTCCCTCTTGCTCATTTCGGCCATCTCTATATCCCTCTTCAGGACTTCCAGTTCCTCCACTAAGCCTTGTATCCTTGTCTCAGTAGCTACAGCTCATAACTCCCACTCGTACTCTTTGCAGACATCTCTAACATTGTATAGCAAAGCTCATTTAGCCTTTTTTTTTCCCACACTTGCTCCATTTTGCTATTGAGCCTTCCTGCCCACCCTTCCTTCTCAGGCTAGCCATCCTCAGTTCCTTTTATCTTCATCCTACCATTGGGGATCCCATTTTATATCCTGTTGGAATGCACTAACTTCCATGGTCAGTAAACTTTGTGTGTGGTGTGTATGTATGTGTGCTTGCATGTGGACCTTCGTGTGCTCTTTTGTGAATGCATGTGTGTATTAGTGTGTGTGTGTAAGATAGAGTGATATTATAGGTTTGCATGTAAGTGCTAGTTTGTTCGAGTGTGTGTGCATGTGTTCCTGTTTGCATGTGTGTGTGTGTGTGTGTGTGTGTGTGTGTGTGTGTGTGTGTGTGTATCTGTCTGTCCTTACCTAATTGTTGATGCAGGGATCGATTCATAGCTCCTGGCCCTGCCTCTTCCATGATTGCTACTACATCCACTGTCTCCCTGCTCCATGAGTTTCATCATACCTCTTCTTATTGCTATATTTATGGATCCTGCCTCCATTACAGCATTCTCCAGATTGTTCGAGTCCTGACAACTCTATGACTGAAGTAGTATTTCCTCACATCCCTGTGACTTATCTAGGTTTTGAACTTCGAGTTGTTTCCCTTTGTTGCTGTGTCATGTCCCCCATCCTAACCCTCCTTTCCAGCAGTGTTGTTAGGTTGAGTTCTCTTATCCTATCCTTGTAGGACAAACCCCCTCAGCTCCGGGACTAGTCCTGTTGCAAACCCTTGCACACTCTCTAATTTCTTGATGTGTTTCTTGAGGTGTGGGTTCCATACTAGTGCTTAACATTCCGATGTGGGTCTGACGTAAACGGTGTACAGTGTCGTGAATGACTCCTTATTTAGATGACGAAACGCTATTCTCAGAATCACGAGGCGCCCAGACGAAACAGCAGTTACTTGGTTGATATGTGTCTCAGGAGATGTGCTCGGTATGATGCTCGCCCGAAGATCCTTTTCCTTGATTGAGTTTTGCAGCCTATGACTTCTTAAACTGTATTCATTCTGCGATCTTCTTCGTCCTATCCCAAGTTTCATAACTTTGTACTTGCTGGGGTTAAACTCCAGGAGCTATTTTCAGACCAGGCTTGCAGCCTCTCCAGATCCCTTTGCAGGCTTACCTGATCCTCATCCACTTGTATTCTCCTTATTAGTTTCACATCATCTGCGAACAGGTACACCTCTAACTATCCCTTCCGTTAAGTCACTCACATATACAAAAAACAGCACTGGACCAAAGACTGACTCTTGTGGAACCCCTCTCGATGCATTCATCCACTCTGACACCTCGTCTCGTACCGACACATGTTTCCTTCCTGTCACGTATTCCCTGATCCACTACAGTACTTTCTCTTCTATTCCTGCCTGCTCCTCTAGCTTTTCAACAAGTCTCGTGTGTGGTACTGCGTCGAAAACCTTCTTACATTCCAAAAATATGCACTCGACTCATCCCTCTCTCTCCTGCATTACTTCTATCTTGTTATAGAGCTCCAAGAGGTTTGTGATGTACGATTTTCCTTTGAAACGGTGCTGGTTGTCACGTAAGAGTCCATTACTTTCGAGGTGCTCCTCCACTCTTTTCCTAATAATCTTCTTTGTGATTTTTCATACGATACATGTCAGCGACATTGGTCTGTAATTTAGTGCAGCGTGTCTGTCTCCTTAAAAATCGGGACTACATTTCCTGTCCTCGATAGATAAATTTATTGAAGATTGTTATGGTTGCAGAGGTCGAGTCACAGCTCCTGGCCCCGCCTTTTCACTGGTCGCTACTAGGTCACTTCCTGCTATATGAGTTTTATCATACCTCTTCTTAAAGCTATGTATGAATTCTGCCTCCACTACATCACTTCCCAAACTATTCCACTTCCTGACAACTCTGTGACTGAAGAAATACTTCCTAACATCTCTGTGATTGATCTGTGTCCTCAACTTTCAATTGTGACCCTTTGTAGTTGTGTCCCATCTCTGGAACATTCTGTCTCTGTCCACCTTGTCGATTCCTCTCAGCATTTTATATGCCGTTATCATATCCTCCCAATCTCTCCTGTCCTCTAGTGTCGTCAGGTCGATTTCCCTTAACCTCTCCTCGTAGGATATACCTCTTAGCTCCGGGACTAGTCTTGTTGCAACCCTTTGCACTTTCTCTAATTCCCTTACATGCTTGGCTAGGTGTGGGTTCCATACTGGTCCTGCATACTCCAATATAGTTCTGACATACACGGTGTACAGGGTCCTGAACGATTCCTTATTGAGATGTCGGAATGCAATTCTTAGGTTTGCTAGGTGCCCGTGTGCTGCAGCAGTTATTTGGTAGATGTGCGCCTAAGGAGATGTGCCCTATGCTATACTTTGATGTTGTCAGTCTGTAGCATGCCTGAGTGGCCTCAGTATTCTATTGTGGAGGGAGCTGATAGCATTATCTATTGCAGTTGAAGACTGGTTCTCAAGTGAAACAATATGGTCATTTCCTAGGCAGTTCCTGAAGGGATCAAAGCCTAGTGGTCTTAGGTTGGGTTTCGGGTGGGTGGGTATGCGGAATGGTGAGGTCTGAAGCTTTATTATGACAGGAATGTGGTCTGACTCAACATTACCGCCTGGTATGACTTCGCAGTGGAATAGGTCGCAGTCTCTGTTGGTTAATACTTCGTCAGGAGTGCCCAGGTGGGGGATCACACTTGTCTTTAAAAATGGGCCCTGGAATGTTAAGTTTCTTGCCGTAAATATACTGAAGAGCTGTTTACACTTTTGGTCACCTAGTGGTTGAGCGGCGCCACGGTTGAAGAGAGCGGGAGTGATGGGCATCGAAATCCCCTGCTAGGACTGTAGGGAGATTCCTACTAAGCAACCGGTGAAGGGGAAGGGACTATGTAAGGCTGTCTGGGAGGGAAGTAACTCATTCCTACTAATAGTCGTCCACTTGAGGTCGTCATTTCTATCGCAATGATGCTGTCCTCATCGACATGAATGTTACGGGAGTCATGTCCCAGCTTCACTAAGACGGCCACTCCACTGAAGGGTCCCCTGGATTTCTCTAGTGATGAGTATCCACGCAGCTTTATATGTTGGTCTGGCCTGGCTGCTGTCTCGTTCAGGAGGATAACGTCTGGATTTTGGTTGCATAGTTCTGTTTCTAGGAGGTAGCGGTTGTTGAAGAAGTGCTGTTGTTGAAGAAGTGGATGTTAAATTGTAAAACAGTAATCCCCATTATTTAGTGTGTTTTGCGTTGCTGCTGCGTGCAGAATATTGTGGTCTGAGGTTATAGCCACCTGATGTTTGCATGCTGTCCCTGTTCAATTCGTTGGTGGTAGGAGGGCTATAGTTCTGATTGGTTCGCTGAGAACAGAAATGTTAGTCCTCGTCAATACTGCTGGTGTTGGTTACACTAACTGGCGAATCAGACTCGTCATCTGTTTCTAGGGACACGTCAGCTGCCTCGTTCCCGAAATGCCCTGGGGTCATCATTCCCATCCATCTCGGGGATGGGATATATTGGGTTCTCTTCGTGGTTGAGTTGAGCTGGATCTCCAGCGGATGCATCATTCAGAGCAGTAGCAGAACCTGATTGGTCATTAAGGTCAGCCTCTACGGCGGCGGATTGTGCAGCAGCAACTGGTGCAGGTGCAGTAATTTCTTCCTTTCTGGGGGGGGGGGTTAGGCGTGGGTGTTGGAGGGTACATACACCCTGGTTGGTGGGGAGGAACTCATTAATGAGCAAACTATCTCGGACGATTATAGCTGAGGCTCGTTTTGCTAACAACAACTCGATGATGATGGTAGAGCAGAGCTGGTCATCGTCCGGCGACATGTCACGAGCCATTATGTACGTCAAAGTCCCTTTCATTACGCCTTCTTGTATGGTCCCTGGAGAGATAGGGAAGGAGAGTGGATCTTGGGCTTGTTGCATGCCGGGGTTAGGTTGAGGGGTTGGGAAGGGCAGGAGGTCCATACATTGTTATTGTTGGTGGAGGTGGCAGTAGGTGACCTGGCAGTAGGTGCCCTGGCAGTAGGTGCTCTGCTACAGCTCGGTAGATTGGGGATGGATACTTGGGACAGCATTGGTGATGTCGGTGGAATAGTTTTCTTCTCATTCGCCAGTTTCTTGCCTTCCAGAATTTTCTGGACTTTGGATTTCCTAACAGGGCAGTTAGGGGAGACAGCATGGTGTTTCTCTCCACAAAGGGTACACTTGGGTTTGTTCCTGTTGGTGCACTCTCTGTAAACACTTTCTCCTGAGCAGATACTGCAGACTGTTTTTCACTGATGCATTTGTTTATATTGTGGCCGAAACCATAGCACTTGAAGCAATGAGTGATGTTTACAAACTTTTCCATAGATATTTGGTCAGGTACGAGTTTGGTACCATAGCATCTCAACCCGTTGACACAGATGAATTTGGCTTCCTCTGGTGTCTCCAGAATTTCAGGTGCTGCTGTTTAAGAGTTCTTTGCAAACTTATAAGCCTTGAGGACGCTGATCTCGGAGTTTGCTCTGTTTATCTCCTCCACGAGTTCAGCAGTATTTTCACACATGAAGCTGTTGATGCGTGCAACAAACACAGCGCTGGGCCTGGAAGCTGTCTTGGGGAATGGGGATGATACCCATAGTGATGAGTTTGTCAAGAACATCTTTCTGGAGTAATTGGAGAAGCTTCCCTTCCAAGGAGATCAGTAGTACTGCACCAGAGTCTGGAACATATCCACCGGTGCAACCGTGGCATTAGTACAAATGCATTCTATAATTTCCTTTTTGGACTTCTGGCCATCAGTGACCCGAAGTCTGACTCTTATATTGGGCATGTTGCCCAGTTCAGGTAGGGCTGTTCCAGATAATATGCTTGAAAAAAATAAGAACTTTCCTAAGTACCCTACATTTGTACTTCAGCTGACTTATGAAGGTCAGCCCATAACAAAGCCTACCATCGAGGAAGTGAGAGGGACGGGACACAAGGCAATAATCGACTGGAGTTTAAAATACCACACGGGTTACTGAATAGTCATCTTGTCTTATTCTCCTGGGTCCTTTGCCTTCTATATTTCTTCCATTCCCTAGCACACTTGGTTTTTGCCTCCCTGCACCTTTGGGTAAACCATGGGCTCAACCTGGCTTTTTCATTATTCCTGTTGCCCTTGGGTACAAACCTCTCCTCAGCCTCCTTGCATTTTGTTGCTACATATTCCATCATGTCATTAACTGGCTTCCCTGCCAGTTCTCTGTCCCACTTAACCCCGTTCAGGAAGTTTCCTCATTCCTGTGTAGTCCCCTTTCTTGTAGTTTGGCTTCATTCATCCTGGCCTTCCTGCTTCTCCCTCCACTTGTAGCTCTACTGTGTATTCGAAGCTTAAAACCACATGGGGTCTTTCATATGTGATGTCCTCGATATCTGCACTACTCAAGGTGAATACTAAGTCCAGCCTTGCTGGTTCATCCTCTCCTCTCTCTCTTGTAGTGTCCCTTACGTGTTGGCACATGAAGTTTTCCAGTACCACCTCCATCATCTTAGCCCTCCATGTATCTTGGCCCCCATGTGGGTCCAAGTTCTCCCAATCGATCTCCTTGTGGTTAAAGTCACCCATGATCAGGAGCTTTGCCCTGCATGCATGAGCTCTTCTGGCCACTCTAGCCAGTGTGTCAACCATCGCTCTATTGCTCTCGTCGTACTCTTGCCTTGGCCTCCTACTGTTCTGTGGTGGGTTATACATCACTGCTATTACCACCTTGGGACCTCCAGAGTGAAGCGTTCCCGCTATGTAATCACTTTCTTCGCTGTCTCCTCTCTCCAGCTCATCAAAATTCCAGCGATTTTTGATCAGCAATGCCACTCCTCCACCCCCCCTGTTCCCTCTGTCTTTCCTCAGGATTTGGTATCCCCTTGGAAAGATGGCATCTGTTATCATACCTGTAAGCTTGGTTTCTGTGAGAGCTATGATGTCCGGTGATGCTTCTTTGACTCTTTCATGCCACTCCTCCCACTTATTTGTTATTCCATCAGCGTTTGTGTACCATATCTTCAGTTTCCTTTCCAACACTGTGGTTTGGGGGGCCTGTGAGGGTGGGAGACCTGGTGGCATACTGTGGGATTCTATAGGTCGGTGTTGGGTGGAGGCTGTGGGTATGGATTGTAGTGTGTTGGGATGGTGTGATAGGTTGTATGGTTCTGAGAATAGTTGTGTGTGTGCTTGCCCTTGCTGTTCTGTTCTGCTCTGACCTCTGCTGGTTCCATCCTTGTCTCTTTTCCTAGCTCCTTTCGCTTTTTTGTCCTCTCCCTCAGCTGCTGTCGTTCTGATTTTGTTCTGTCTCTGTCTAGGAACACCCTCTTGTACTCTTCCGAGTATTTCAATCGTGGTTTCTCTTGGAGGATCCTGTTCCGCACTGTTTCCGTCCTGAGAATCAGCTTGATTGGTCGGTTTCTCCCCTTCGAGTACCCCCCTATTCTCTGAAAATTTACAATCTCGTCCATCTCTTCACCTATTTCCGTGATGATTTTCTCAATCTCCTTTCTTTCTTCCTGCTGCCTTTCAGTGTGTGTCCTTTCCTCTCTCTCCTGAAGCCCATGGATAAACACTGATTTTGCCCTTTCCTCCTCCCATTGCCTCACCCTCTGTGACTCTGGATCCTACCTGTATGTGGTCAGTTTCTCCCTTGATTTTTCCAGTGGCTCTTGATAGCATGGTTGTGCCTCAGCATTCGACCTCGCAGCTTCATATGCTGTGTCTTCTCTGGTCACTGCCCCTGTAACTCGCTTCAGCCTATTTATCTCAACTTCTAGGACCCTTATCTTGGCTACTGCAGTTTCGACTTGTGCCTCCCAATTCTTTGTCTCCTTCTCCAACCTCTTTTCCAATTTCACAGAGAGCTCTTTCTCCATTTTTTCAGAAAGCTCTCCTAATTTTCTCTCCCAATCTTGTTCCATCCTTTTCCACTGCTCCTCCATCCACTCCTCCCTACCAGAACCATTCTCATCTGATCCTTGGTTCCTGCGAGTCCCCACCATTTTTTTTTTTTTTTTGTGAGAGAAGAGAGAAGGGAAAGGTAGAAGGAGAGAGAGAGGGGAAGAGTGAGAAGGGAAAGGGGGAGAGAGAGTGTGTGTGTGTGTGTGTGTGTGTGTGTGTGTGTGTGTGTGTGTGTGTGTGTGTGTGTGTGTGTGTGTGTGTGTGTGTGTGTGTCTAAGTGGTGAACCCATATCAATGTCATACATTTACTTAAATACATCATAATATAAAATCAAAGTGAAGTACAACAATTTACAGAATTTTGATTAAATTCGCAGAATAAAGATCAGTGATTAATTTTTTTTTCGAATCTTGGAGCCACTGAAGCAAATATTACTGAATAATGAGTCACAAAACCTAGTCACAAGGAGTCATTCTCGCCCTAAAAATTTGCTTCCTTTCTTCAGTAAAGCATTAAGATGGAGGATCATAATGAAGATAATCTTGATTACGATTTCACTAAATCTTTTGTTGCATTTAAAGGCGATTTACTAAGACTCTTATTTGAGGTATTTACCTGGAGTTTACCTGGAGAGAGTTCCGGGGGTCAACGCCCCCGCGGCCCGGTCTGAGACCAGGCCTCCTGGTGGATCAGAGCCTGATCAACCAGGCTGTTGCTGCTGGCTGCACGCAAACCAACATACGAGCCACAGCCCGGCTGATCCGGAACTGACTTTAGGTGCTTGTCCAGTGCCAGCTTGAAGACTGCCAGGGGTCTGTTGGTAATCCCCCTTATGTGTGCTGGGAGGCAGTTGAACAGTCTCGGGCCCCTGACACTTATTGTATGGTCTCTTAACGTGCTAGTGACACCCCTGCTTTTCATTGGGGGAATGGTGCATCGTCTGCCAAGTCTTTTGCTTTCGTAGTGGGTGATTTTCGTGTGCAAGTTCGGTACTAGTCCCTCTAGGATTTTCCAGGTGTATATAATCATGTATCTCTCCCTCCTGCGTTCCAGGGAATACAGGTTTAGGAACCTCAAGCGCTCCCAATAATTGAGGTGTTTTATCTCCGTTATGCGCGCCGTGAAAGTTCTCTGTACATTTTCTAGGTCGGCAATTTCACCTGCCTTGAAAGGTGCTGTTAGTGTGCAGCAATATTCCAGCCTAGATAGAACAAGTGACCTGAAGAGTGTCATCATGGGCTTGGCCTCCCTAGTTTTGAAGGTTCTCATTATCCATCCTGTCATTTTTCTAGCAGATGCGATTGATACAATGTTATGGTCCTTGAAGGTGAGATCCTCCGACATGATCACTCCCAGGTCTTTGACGTTGGTGTTTCGCTCTATTTTGTGGCCAGAATTTGTTTTGTACTCTGATGAAGATTTAATTTCCTCATGTTTACCATATCTGAGTAATTGAAATTTCTCATCGTTGAACTTCATATTGTTTTCTGCAGCCCACTGAAAGATTTGGTTGATGTCTGCCTGGAGCTTTGCAGTGTCTGCAATGGAAGACACTGTCATGCAGATTCGGGTGTCATCTGCAAAGGAAGACACGGTGCTGTGGCTGACATCCTTGTCTATGTCGGATATAAGGATGAGGAACAAGATGGGAGCGAGTACTGTGCCTTGTGGAACAGAGCTTTTCACCGTAGCTGCCTCGGACTTTACTCTGTTGACGACTACTCTCTGTGTTCTGTTAGTGAGGAAATTATAGATCCATCGACCGACTTTTCCTGTTATTCCTTTAGCACGCATTTTGTGCGCTATTACGCCATGGTCACACTTGTCGAAGGCTTTTGCAAAGTCTGTATATATTACATCTGCATTCTTTTTGTCTTCTAGTGCATTTAGGACCTTGTCGTAGTGGTCCAATAGTTGAGACAGACAGGAGCGACCTGTTCTAAACCCATGTTGCCCTGGGTTGTGTAACTGATGGGTTTCTAGATGGGTGGTGATCTTGCTTCTTAGGACCCTTTCGAAGATTTTTATGATATGGGATGTTAGTGCTATTGGTCTGTAGTTCTTTGCTGTTGCTTTACTGCCCCCTTTGTGGAGTGGGGCTATGTCTGTTGTTTTTAGTAACTGTGGGACGACCCCCGTGTCCATGCTCCCTCTCCATAGGATGGAAAAGGCTCGTGATAGGGGCTTCTTGCAGTTCTTGATGAACACAGAGTTCCATGAGTCTGGCCCTGGGGCAGAGTGCATGGGCATGTCATTTATCGCCTGTTCGAAGTCATTTGGCGTCAGGATAACATCGGATAGGCTTGTGTTAATCAAATTTTGTGGCTCTCTCATAAAAAATTCATTTTGATCTTCGACTCTCAGTCTGGTTAGCGGCTTGCTAAAAACTGAGTCATATTGGGACTTGAGTAGCTCACTCATTTCCTTGTTGTCATCTGTGTAGGACCCATCTTGTTTAAGTAGGGGCCCAATACTGGACGTTGTTCTCGATTTTGATTTGGCATAGGAGAAGAAATACTTTGGGTTTCTTTCGATTTCATTTATGGCTTTTAGTTCTTCCCGCGATTCCTGACTCCTAAAGGATTCTTTTAGCTTAAGTTCGATGCTTGCTATTTCTCTGACCAGTGTCTCCCTACGCATTTCAGATATATTGACCTCTTTTAGCCGCTCTGTTATTCTTTTCCGTCGCCTGTAAAGGGAGCGCCTGTCTCTTTCTGTTTTACATCTACTCCTCCTTTTTCTTAGAGGAATAAGCCTTGTGCATACATCGAGTGCTACCGAGTTAATCTGTTCTAGGCATAAGTTGGGGTCTGTGTTGCTTAGTATATCTTCCCAGCTTATATCGGTTAGGACTTGGTTTACTTGGTCCCACTTTATGTTTTTGTTATTGAAGTTGAATTTGGTGAATGCTCCCTCGTGACTAATCTCATTATGTCGGTCTGGGGCTCCGCGCATACATGACTGAACCTCAATTATGTTGTGATCTGAGTATATTGTTTTTGATATGGTGATATTTCTTATCAGATCATCATTGTTAGTGAAGATGAGGTCTAGTGTATTCTCCAGTCTAGTAGGCTCTATTATTTGCTGGTTTAAATTGAATTTTGTGCAGAGATTTAAAAGCTCGCGTGAGTGTGAGTTTTCATCAGAGCTGCCTCCTGGTGTTATTACTGCAACAATATTATTTGCTATATTCCTCCATTTTAGGTGCCTTAAGTTGAAATCCCCCAGGAGCAAGATGTTGGGTGCAGGAGCTGGAAGGTTTTCCAGACAGTGGTCAATTTTTAACAGCTGTTCCTGGAATTGCTGGGATGTTGCATCCGGAGGCTTGTAGACTATCACAATGACTAGGTTTTGGTTCTCGACCTTTACTGCTAAAACTTCCACTACATCATTTGAGGCATTTAGCAGTTCTGTGCAAACAAGTGACTCTGCAATGTACAGGCCAACCCCCCCCCTTTTGCCTGTTCACTCTGTCACATCTGTATAGGTTGTAACCTGGGATCCATATTTCGTTGTCCAAGTGATCCTTTATGTGGGTCTCAGTGAAAGCCGCGAACATTGCCTTTGCCTCTGCAAGCAGTCCACGGATGAAAGGTATTTTGTTGTTTGTTGCTGGCTTTAGACCCTGTATATTTGCAAAGAAGAATGTTATCGGACTGGTGGTATTGTTGGTACTGGGGGGGGATTTTTTTTCCGGCATTAGTATCTGTATCTGTTGGTTTGGAGTGGAGGCCATCGACTGTGGTTCCACTCCAGGAATGACTGGATTTGGTGTACGATTTCTGCCATTTCCTGCCAGTTTTTTTTCCTTCCTGGCACTAAAAAACCTCTCCCTCTTGAGTGGCTGTGGCTACCCAGGTTTTCCCATGGCCTGGATGTTTTGTATCTTTTTGTCCCCTTTAGATGGTATGCCTGGCAATTTAAGTTATAGCACAGTCTTTCCTGTACTGAAGAGGTACACAGTTCAGGGTGAAAAAGCTTACAGGAAGGGAGTTTGCATTTTCCTGTTGTCATATGGGCATGGCATTTCCTAGGGTGGTCATAGTTGCACGTCCCATCTGTTTTTCCAGATTTCCCATGCCAGCAGATACCGAGTGCATAGTATGTGCACAGGCATGGTTTCCGTTTGCCTTGGGTTTCTGTGACTGTATTCCCTGTTGGTGCATGTTTCCCTGTCTTACTTCTATCCTCCCTAGCACCAACAATGGAGCTCCCACCATTTGTTTTTGGTAATATATCCTCACTATTGCTAGTGGAGTCCTCTTGTTTGCTATTTCCTGCGGTATTTCTAGTTTGCAATATTGGTTTTATCTTATCTTTGACTACACTTGTTTCCCTACTATGGCTCCAGTATTATGGACTGAGAATAACTTGCAGTCTTAATGTAAACTATTTATATATATATATTTTGTTAGTTATTTATACAGATTAAAAAGAATATATGTATGTGTATATGTATATATACATGTATATATACATGAATATATATATGTTGATTTTTTTTTTTTAGATAATAGACCCCCGTCTCTTATTTTATACTAATAAAAATTAAACTTATGTGCCCAGTTAAGTAATTAAAGTTGAGAGGTGATATTGTTGTTACTCACTGTTGTTTGAAGCTCCGTCACTCACTGTTGTTTAAAGCTCCGTCACTCACTGTTGTTTGAAGCTCCGTCACTCACTGATGTTTGAAGCTCCGTCACTCACTGTTGTTTAAAGCTCCGTCACTCACTGTTGTTTGAAGCTCCGTCACTCACTGATGTTTGAAGCTCCGTCACTCACTGATGTTTGAAGCTCCGTCACTCACTGATGTTTGAAGCTCCGTCACTCACTGCTGTTTGAAGCTCCGTCACTCACTGCTGTTTGAAGCTCCGTCACTCACTGCTGTTTGAAACTCCGTCACTCACTGCTGTTTGAAGCTCCGTCACTCACTGCTGTTTGAAGCTCCGTCACTCACTGTTGTTTGAAGCTCCGTCACTCACTGCTGTTTGAAGCTCCGTCACTCACTGTTGTTTGAAGCTACGTCACTCACTGCTGTTTGAAGCTCCGTCACTCACTGTTGTTTGAGCTCCGCACTCACTGTGTTTGAAGCTCCGTCACTGCTGTTTGAAGATCCGTCACTCACTGCTGTTTGAAGCTCCGTCACTCACTGCTGTTTGAAGCTGCTGCTTTTGAAGCTCCGTCACTCACTGCTGTTTGAAGCTCCGTCACTCACTGCTGTTTGAAGCTCCGTCACTCACTGTTGTTTGAAGCTACGTCACTCACTGCTGTTTGAAGCTCCGTCACTCACTGTTGTTTGAGGCTACGTCACTGCTGTTTGAAGCTCCGTCACTCACTGCTGTTTGAAGCTCCGTCACTCATTGCTGTTTGAAGCTCCGTCACTCACTGTTGTTTGAAGCTCCGTCACTCACTGTTGTTTGAAGCTCCGTCACTCACTGCTGTTTGAAGCTCCGTCACTCACTGCTGTTTGAAGCTCCGTCACTCACTGCTGTTTGAAGCTCCGTCACTCACTGCTGTTTGAAGCTCCGTCACTCACTGCTGTTTGAAGCTCCGTCACTCACTGCTGTTTGAAGCTCCGTCACTCACTGCTGTTTGAAGCTCCGTCACTCACTGCTGTTTGAAGCTCCGGCACTCACTGCTGTTTGAAGCTCCGGCACTCACTGCTGTTTGAAGCTCCGTCACTCACTGCTGTTTGAAGCTCCGTCACTCACTGTTGTTTGAAGCTCCGTCACTCACTGCTGTTTGAAGCTCCGTTACTCTGCGCTGTCTGTAGCTACCGTCACTGAACTTTCCTCAGCTCCCGTCACTCAGTACTGGTGCTGTGCTGTCTGCATCAACACTGTGGCTGGTACATATCACGGACAGTGGTCCAATATAGCCAGTAGATGGAATTATCAAGCACGTACGTCACCTGCGATAACCAGGTGGAGTTGCCAGGTACAAAGTAACTCTGAGGTGACCACGTGCGGTGATCCAATTTTTCTGAATAATTACTATATATAAAATAAACCTACGAATTATGTAAAATAATAAGATAATTCCGTATTATTACTGAAAATTGCTACCCCGTATTAATACTCCAAATCACATCAATTTGAAATATATTAAAATAGAATGCGTGCCTACACTACTTAAAGCGATACCATACAACATACACTAAGTCACTTAGGAATACATTGGAAAGGCACACAGAAAAACCATATGGTTTATATCAGAGTTATTTATAAAGAACAAAACACAAATAACCAGCAAATAGGAGAGAGAAGCTCATGACGATGTTTTGTGTCCGACCTGGACCATTTACAGTCACACGTTTCGCTCTCCAGGAGCTTTCTTAAGCCGTTACGAAAAATATGTAGACAATAGAGGTATATATACATATAGAGTGAAGTGTAAAACCTAACATAATCGTTGCAGGTGGTGGTGGTAGTAGTAGTAGTAGTAGTAATACTTGTTGTGGTAGTAGTAGTTGTAGCAGCTATGTGATATTGGGCTTATTGTTTGGAGGAGATGAAGCTGCCTTCATTCTGTTTGTGTTAGGAAAAGCAATTAATGATGATTCAAGGCATTTGCGTCTATGGAAATTGGGTTCTCTGATCACTAGGGAGGCGTCGTTAAATTTCTTCAGGTGGTTGGTAGAATTCCAATGTTGTAGGCACGAATTCTTCAAGTTGTCATTCCTACATTCATTTGTGTGTTCACTGAGTCATGTTTCAAGTTTTCTTGCTGTCTCACCTACATATATTCTGTCACATCCTCCACAGGGGATAGTATAGGATTTTAAATTTGTTATGTGTGGTATAAACCTTGGTAATAGATACCGAAAGTTGGTCTAGAAAAACATAGCAGTGGTGACGTATACCTTGCTCAGTGGTGAGGTGTGCTTTTCTAGAGTCGTATCGTGTACCTTGCTCGGTGGGTTACTTTGTTCAGAGGTGGTGTGTCTAGTTTGCTCTCTGTGAATCTGAACCAAGATGTCCTCCATTGAGCAACTTTACAAGCAGCTTAAGGAACAGCTGAGGGATTGACGGAGGAAAACAAGAGGATTCGTAGTAATCCTCGTATTGTGAATCCTCAGTTCAGGAAAGGAACCTGGACAGTTGCTGGACAGCATGGAACGAACCTGAGGATCAAGAAGACGGATGGAGTGGCAGAAACGACAAGAAACCAGGAGATTACTGTGGAAACTTCGAACCCATTTTCTGTGCTACCCGAGGATTGTTGTCTACTGGGAATGTCACAATGAACACCAAGGAAGCACTGGCAGATGAGGGTGAGTTCACCCTAGAAATCCCAGTGAAGACCATTCCAATGAAGACCGTCGAGACTGTCATGACAGACACCGCCAGTGAAGGTCAGAATATTGTTTAAGTTGGGGACAGTCAGGTTAAGTTTATGGATAGGGATTTTTGTTTTAGAGATAGGAAGAGGAAGCAGAGGGTATACTTTCCTGGGGCTGGGATGGAGGATATTGTTAACCGTCTAGACATCATGAAAGGTAGTGAGAGCAAGCCTATTATCTGCCTCATTGTGGAAGGCAACGATGTTGGCAGACGTAGTAGTGAGGTCCTGATTAGTAGGTACAGATCACCAACTGAGATAATTAAGAAGAAGGGAGGGAGCCCTGTGATATGTGGCATTTTTCCAAGGAGAGGAGTCGGAAATGAATGGTTGTCCAGGGCAATTGGTGTCGATTGCTTGCTGGACAAACATTGTAAGAAAATGCAGTAACATCCATAGACAACAGGGACCTTTCCTATGGCAGAAATAACATGCATATCAGGGATGGGGTTCACTTATCTAGTCTTGGAGTGGGAGCACTAGCCAATGCAGTGGAGGGAGCTGTTAAGAATTTAAACTAGAAATAGTGGTATGGGTTTTTGTGGGAACGCAATGAATTCTCAGTGTAGTGATAGTTTGAGTTTAAGGGAAAGTTATAGGGAGAATGAGATAGGGTTATTGGAGAATATTGGAAAGACAGTGGCACTAGTGACAAGGACAGTAATGGGAATAGTAGAGGAACAGAAATGAGCAGGAAGAAAAGAGGAGGGAGAGTTTCTAAATTTATATAATACAAAAAGTCGTTGAGCTAGAAATAAGATGGACGAGCTGAGATTTGTGGAAAAGTTTTCTTCAGGAGGGAGGTACCAGCCCCTTTCAGCCCTCTGAGGGACTCAGCCCTCCAGAGGGGCTGATGGCATCTTCCTTCTACAAAGACACTTTAACTGAAACATATGATTGTCATGGTCATGTGACGTCTTTGCAAGACCAGTGTTGCAACCAGTGTGAGTTAACGAGAGTAATAATCTTTGTACCGCAACAGGATAGGTACAGGCAACCTTCTACCTCATTTTATTCACATGTAGGACATAATGAACCCTAAGTCATTGAGACATCAAGAAATAAAGCATTTGTGTTGCAAATTGTTGCAGTTTGACAAGGAAGGCAAATCTGCTTGTATCAGCGAGTCCTTTATGTAGAGAGATGCCAAACGCAGTGGTGGTGGGAGCGGGGCAGGGGAAGCATTAACGCTGGGATAACGAACAAAGAACACTGATCCATGCATTTTTGTGCATAAAAGAATCTCAAAGGACACAGCAAAACACTTACAGAGAAGTGAGAACAGCTTCTTTAGTGATATGTTAGTTTTTTTGGTTTAATATGTTTATTATGCACCCCATACCCATCTTGTGGGCGGTAGTCAAAAGATTACAGAGGTACATAATTGCTCCAGGGACTGGACTACAGACTGTGATCCATAGACCAATCTTGATGAACAGTGTAAACAAAGAGTGTTGCGAATTTCCCAACGGAGTGGAAAACAGTGCAACATTCTTCAGAAGGATAACCGGGTGCAACTACAGGTCAGCTACAAATACCCAGGTACATCTGATAAACATGTCATGGGTAGGTCGGCTGCACAGCAGATATCCAATTCATATCTTATTTGACGGTACCATTACTCGGTGATTCGAGGGCCATTGAGCCCACACCAATCAGTTTCTGAGATATGCTGAATAACACCCCTTAGGGGTAATTATAATTATACAACCCATTTCTTTTAACAGCCCAATGGTGTTTATATCGAAGACTCCAAGAACTTTCTGGCAATGGCTGCGGAACAGTATAGTCGTCAACAAGCTAAGTCCCATTACAGTTCACTTATTAAATGATTTGCTTGTTTGTATGTAAACCTCCACAAGATTTGTTGCAAGGGCTGATAACTTTGATGTTTTTCCATAAGTAAGATGTGGTTTAATATGAAAAATCGGGACATGACTGCCGAATGTCACATTCAGGGTTTTAAATTGTTCGATGTAAACAGAAGTATTGGAAAATGAGGTGGGGTGGCACTATGTCCGAGGTCGCTTGAACTGCTGCATAAAAAAAAGGGGAATAAAGTCTCAAGTAACACATACAGAGTCTGTCTGGTAGTGGTAGAAGTCACAGAGAGATTGAGACACTTATGCAGCCGGAAGTACCGGCAAACCTCTAATGAATGACTTATGCAGCATATGGGAATCTTTATTCAGGAAACGTTTCGCCACACAGTGGCTTCATCAGTCCAATACAAAGAGGAAGGCGTAAGGAGAGGAGGAGTATGAGGTAATCAGTCCCTCAGCCTGGAGTCGATGTGTTCAGTCCATCAATCTTGTAGAATGTACAGCATAGGGCCGTAGACGTGGCTTATATACTGTAGTATGCTGCATAAGTGTCTCAATCTTCAACTTGTCGGTTTTTCAAACCATTCATCACAACTGTCAGACACTGCAGCATCATGGGATCTTGTTACAAAGAATTCTTCAACACTTGTTCAACCTTTGGACGAAGACCTACTTCGACTAGTGGATGGTACCACTATGACCCCGCCTCCGCCTGCTTCACCTCACCTCACTACAGCATATAAGCCACGTCTACGGCCCTATGCTGTACATTCTACAAGATTGATGGACTGAACACATCGACTCCAGGCTGAGGGACTGATTACCTCATACTCCTCCTCTCCTTACGCCTTCCTCTTTGTATTGGACTGATGAAGCCACTGTGTGGCGAAACGTTTCCTGAATAAAAATTCCCATATTCTGCATATGTGTCTCAATCTTCAACTTGTCGGTTTTTCAAACCATTCATCACAAGTCACAGAGAGGCATGAAAAATTGATTTAGGCCTGATATACAGTTCCCCAAACTTGGATAGGGACCAAGGGAGACTGCTTTGGGATGAAATTGTTAGGGCCGCTAGGCACAATAACATAATTAAAGGTGACTAACTTTAGTCAGAGTGATTGGAATTCCTTAACTGCGAATTTAGTCTAACGACTTCTTATAAGTAATTCAGGAGTTTGTTACAGAACCTACAAGGGAAAATAACCTGTGACTTGGTTCTGGCAGACAAGGAAACCCTTAGGTAAGTGAAGCCTAACCTTTAGGCTACGACTGCTGCACCTCACCTGCCTACAGTATATAAGCCACTTCTTCGCACATATGCTGTATTCTTTTCAAGATTGATGGACTGATTACATCGACTCAAGGCTGAGGGACTGATTACCTCAAACTCCACCTGTTCTTCACCATTGTCCTTTGTATGGATTGACTTGTTGGTTCCGTGAACCATTCATCTACACATCTGTT
The DNA here is from genome assembly GCF_038502225.1 of Cherax quadricarinatus. Lineage (NCBI taxonomy): Eukaryota > Metazoa > Arthropoda > Malacostraca > Decapoda > Parastacidae > Cherax > Cherax quadricarinatus. The sequence continues at coordinate 19,785,606 of NC_091367.1, forward strand.
TGTAACTTGATAAAGCCCTCTGTGTGGGCGAAACGTTGTCAATAAAGGATCGCATTATATCAGTATATGTGTTTATTTTCCCAGTACTTAGTCATACAGAATGCAAAAAGAGCTTGGGAGTTATGGTAACCAGAAACCTTAATCCAATCAGCAGTGCCTAAGTGTACATAATAAGGCATACAGATTACTGGAGTTTTTATCAAGAAGTATTAGCAGCAGAAGTCCAGCGGTTATACAACAGCTCTAATCATTAGTTAGTAAGGCATGTGCGACAGTTAGATATCTTTATTCCGAAACGTTTCGGAATAAACATACCTAACTGTTGCATGGGTGTCTCAGCAACCAGTCAGTATTCGTAATTAGATACATAGCGATATAAATTAGTTAGAAAATATCCAGCAAAGGAAAAATTAATACATAGCATAAGAAATCTTCCGTATGAAGAAAGATTAAAGTCCTTAAAGTACATTCACTTGTGAGACGAAGAATGAGGGGAGACATAACTGAAGTGTATAAGTGGATGATGGGAATTAACAAAGGGGATATAAATAAGGTCTTGAGGATATCTCTCCAAGAGAGAACCCGCAGTAATGGATTCAAATTAGATAAGTTTAGATTTGGAAAGGATATAGGAAAGTATTGGACTGGAAATAGAGTAGTTGATGGGTGGAACAGTCATTGTAGTGGGATATTGAAGCTGTAACTTTGGGTAGCTTCAAAGATATGTTAGAAAAATACACGAGTAAGAGGGGATGGATTTAAGTGGAATTTACATACGAGTTCAAAGGGTTATCAAAGCTTATTGACAACGTAGCACTGAAAATGAGTCTGGCAAATATATTTGTTAGTGGGATGTATTTGAAAAGGTCCTGCCAGAAATAGGCCAGTATTCCTCATGTTCTTATGTTATTATATCCTCAGTATTATAATTATATTACCTTTATTTATGCCGCCCTCGTTGATATCTCCTTCCACTCTACGTCTCTCAACAGAGTGAAGAGTCAAGGTTCCAAGTTTATCTTCATATGGTAGATTCCTTATACAGTGAATTATCTTAGTCATCCTGTGTATGTACTCCAATGAATTAATATTTATCCTGTAGTTAGGAGACCAGATTTGATGCCCTTTTAGTGATGTATGGAGCTGTAAAATAACTTTTGGAGTCCTGTTACTTATACTTCTTGAAATAAATCCAAGTAATGTTACCCTTATTGTGCACACTTAGGCAATGTTCTCTTAGATTTAGATTTCTGCTTGCCATGTCTCCCAAGTCTTTTTCACAGCCTGTGTGATCAAGCTCTACTTCACCTAGTTAATAACTTCGAAAGTTATTTTCATTCCCAAGGACTGAACTACATCTACCACTTTTTGGACGAAGATATTGATTTGTCCAAACCTCCTGGAGATCATTGGTTTCCTCCGCAGAATCAATCATTCTGTCTATTTTTGTATCATCAGCAAATTTATTCATGTCATTTGTAATTCATTCATCAAGGTCATTAATGTAAATAATGAACAACAATGGGCCTAAAACTGATCCTTGTGGAACGCCACTAGTGACCAGTCCCCCATTCAGATTTGACCCCATTGACGGAAACTCTGCTTTCTATTGGTAAGCCGTGCCTCGATCCATGTTAGAGCTTTGTCTCTTATGCCATGAACTGCCACTTTCCTTAAGTCTTTTGTGAAGTATTCTGTCGAAGGTTATAATGAAATCCCAAAAAACAATATGTCCTTTATGGTTATCTACTGCCTTACATGCTTTACTGAAGACCGTCAGTATATTTAGGAGGCAAGAACGACTTCTTGTTAATCATGCTGTGATTCATTAATCAAGTTACTCTCATCAAGGTAACTTCTAATAATGTCAAGTATTACTAATTCTAATAATTTGCCCACTATAGACGTCAAGCTTATTGGACGGTAATTTGATGGAATGGACTAATCCCCTGATTTAAATATGGGAATTACATTAGCCATCTTCCACATCTAACACAACAACAGTCTGGATGAAAATATTACACACACTTGTTAGCGGCTCGTTCCAATATGAATTCTTTAATTACCCTTGAAAATAATTCATCAGGGCCGGGGACTTGGTTCACTTTATCTACTTGTTTCATAACCATTTCCCTCATGACAGTAATATCACTTAATTTTTCCTCAGAAACTTAATAATTGCTTATTGCTGGGATATCACTTATGTCTTTTGGAGTAAAAACTGACAAGAAATGACAGTTAAATAGACAACACATTTCCTGTTCATTATCAGTAAGCTGTCCAACCCCAGTTTTCACCTTCGTCCTATACACTTGAAAAAACCTTTTTGGATTACTCTAATACATTAGCAACCTTAATTTTATAGTCACGTTTAGCCTTTCTAATAAATTCCTATTATTATTATTATTATTATCAAAAAGAAGCGCTAAGCCACAAGGGCTATACAGCAATAAATTCCTATAAATTCCTCTTTTCTCTTGTATTTACCCACTTGGGATCGTTATTATTTTACCTAATTTCTCTCTGGGAAATATATGTACTCTGTACATATTGTATATTGTTAAGAAAATAGTCATCAATGCAGATACCTTCATTATCGAAAGTATGATCATGGTGAATAAAATTATTAGCTAGATGACCTCAGTCGGGATTAGAGAGGTGTTCCTTAAGTCAGCAGAACGAAAGTCGCAATGCCAGGCTCAAGAGATCCATGTTCTTATGTTAGTGGGAAGAATTGTAAAGGACCTGCCTAGTATGGGCCAACAGGCCTGCTGCAGTGTTTCTCCTTTCTTATGTTCTTATGTTCTTATCTCTTGCACCAAGATCGTCAAGTTATCTCCAGATTATTTACGAGGGTCTCTTCATTTGACAAGACTAGGTCGATTATTATTATTATAATCAAGGGGGAAGCACTAAACCCGTAGGATTATACAGCGCCTATGGGGGGATGGAAGGCATTCAGGCTTAATTCAGGGAACTGGAGCACAGATCCAATTCCCTAGATCAAGAGCCCCTCACCAGCGTCAAGGAGCCTTCCTTGAGGGGAAGACTAGGTCGAGCAAATTATTTCTGGCAGGTTCTGTTAAACAATCTTTCAGCAAGCAGTCCTGAACTACTACTAATTGTCACTGGACTTCAGATTACCAGCCCAAGAAGTCCAGTCCAGTTAAAATTTTCTATAATTAGTATGATATGTCTAGAAGCCTGGTCTAGAAGTCCCAAACAAGTCTCCCTCTATTGCTTTATAATTCAAGAGGTCGGTAGTTTCCAGAAATTTCACCCATATAAATTCTTTTACTAATCTGTTTTTATACCTGTTTTTACGCAACAATTTATATTTTCTCGTACATATAATGATACTCCACCTCTTCCCAGTGAACAATTTAACCCTTCAGTATGGCAGTCGGCAATCACGTAGAGACGCTTTAAATTCTACCATGTTTCAATTACAATTGAATGTCAAATATGCCTCTGTTGCCCATACAAGTTCACACCATAAATGGTCATTTCAAATTACAGCTCAGTAGCTCCTGCACCAACACCTCTGCTACTCCCTCGATGACTCAGCACCGGACAGAAGACACCAACTGAACCAAAGACTTGCTGTACTCCAGTTATAGAGAGTCTTCGATGATTATAGCTGTCACTTACAGTGAAGATAGCTCACAGTGCCCTTGTCATAGGGCTGCACCCGCAATAGGGCTGTAAACGGTATTCTCTTGACACGAAGAAGGCTCACCTTGCCCTTGTCATAGGGCTGCACCCGCAATAGAGCTGTAAACGGTATTCTCTTGACACGAAGAAGGCTCACCTTGCCCTTGTCATAGAGCTGCTCCCGCAATAGGGCTGTACACGGTACTTCAGCTGATCTGAAGAAGGCTCACCTTGCCCTTGTCACTGGGCTGCACCCGCAATAAGGCTGTAAATGGTATATCACTCGGACAGACTCCGACACTGCCGGAGCTACTGCCGGGCATCCACATGGAGAAGACCCGTGCCAGGGCCTGTCCTGGCGAACCTACATACGCTGTACCTTGACGGCTTGACAAAGTTTCTGAAGAGTGAATCATTGCCACAATAATATTTCTCATCAGTGGCATCTGTGTCATTTTACCTAACAGTATTTCACTTTTTTTTTATGTGGAATTGATATTTGTGACGGACTTTTGATCCAAGGAATTAGACTTGTCTCCCCTTGCCTGAATAGAATTTGAGTGCCTTCCTTCCCATTTGGGTTTATTAGTTTTCCTTAATTGAAATATAACAAAGGTGAACGGCATCAATCTTCAATGGTTGATACATTGTATGAAATGGATGAAACGTTTCCTAGGGCGGGGGGGGGGGGGGTTCTGGTCAAATTTAATGCCGATGTGTGTTCCTCAAAGAAAATAATCTCTCGATGCAAAGTTGTGCGTTATCATGCGCCACTTTTGGTTGTTATTACTTGACTCACTTGGCCCAGTGGCTAACGCGTCGGTCTGGAGTTTTATGACACTGATCGCGTGTTCTAACCCCACCCGTGATTTTTTTTTTTTTTTAATATAGCTGTTAGACATGTGGGGGGATTTTCACGAGTACAGAATCTCGAATTAACTTTCCACTCACACACTGGGGAGAACTCTACACACAAAAACTAAAACTTACTGATGTAATGTATCTTCGAGTTTTGTGGTACTTTAAACACCCTTCGATCACTATGTAACTTCTTCAGTGCCCGAAGTCTCAGCTCAACTACGGGATCCTGGATTAGTAACACATGGTTCCTCAATATTACGAAAATTTAAACCACTCATGCAGTTCTCATACACTCATACAGTTCTCATACACTCGTACAGTTCTCATACACTCGTACAGTTCTCATACACTCATACAGTTCTCATACACTCATACAGTTCTCATACACGTCTCATACACTCATACAGTTCTCATACAGTTCTCATACACTCATACAGTTCTCATACACTCATACAGTTCTCATACACTCATACAGTTCTCATACACTCATACAGTTCTCATACACGTCTCATACACTCATACAGTTCTCATACAGTTCTCATACACTCATACAGTTCTCATACACTCATACAGTTCTCATACACTCATACAGTTCTCATACACTCATACAGTTCTCATACACTCATACAGTTCTCATACAGTTCTCATACACTCATACATTCTCATACACTCATACAGTTCTCATACAGTTCTCATACACTCATACAGTTCTCATACACTCGTACAGTTCTCATACACTCGTACAGTTCTCATACACTCGTACAGTTCTCATACACTCATACAGTTCTCATACACTCGTACAGTTCTCATACACTCATACAGTTCTCATACACTCATACAGTTCTCATACACTCATACAGGTCTCATACACTCATACAGTTCTCATACACTCATACAGTTCTCATACAGTTCTCATACACTCATACAGTTCTCATACACTCATACAGTTCTCATACAGTTCTCATACACTCATACAGTTCTCATACACTCATACAGGTCTCATGCACTCATACAGTTCTCATACACTCATACAGTTCTCATACAGTTCTCATACACTCATACAGTTCTCATACAGTCCACTATGTGGACTGTTTGAGAACTGGACTCTACCGCTTGACTTTGTAAGTAGTGCTAATTATACATTCATCACATAATTAGATAAATGATTACACTTACCCATTTATTCCATAAGTGATATAACCTAACGCCTTCGTAGAGGAAACCAGAAAACTGGCCGACATTTAGCAACCTCATCTGCTGTGTTATAACTCACACTGCAAGAGCTTAAATAATTGCAGTGCACGAGGTAGTCACCATGTCGTCCAGCAGTGCACGAGGTAGTCACCATGTAGTCCAGCAGTGCACGAGGTAGTCACCATGTCGTCCAGCAGTGCACGAGGTAGTCACCATGTCGTCCAGCAGTGCACGAGGTAGTCACCATGTCGTCCAGCAGTGCACGAGGTAGTCACCATGTCGTCCAGCAGTGCACGAGGTAGTCACCATGTCGTCCAGCAGTGCACGAGGTAGTCACCATGTAGTCCAGCAGTGCACGAGGTAGTCACCATGTCGTCCAGCAGTGCACGAGGTAGCCACCATGTCGTCCAGCAGTGCACGAGGTAGCCACCATGTCGTCCAGCAGTGCACGAGGTAGTCACCATGTCGTCCAGCAGTGCACGAGGTAGCCACCATGTCGTCCAGCAGTGCACGAGGTAGTCACCATGTCGTCCAGCAGTGCACGAGGTAGTCACCATGTAGTCCAGCAGTGCACGAGGTAGTCACCATGTCGTCCAGCAGTGCACGAGGTAGCCACTATGTAGTCCAGCAGTGCACGAGGTAGTCACCATGTAGTCCAGCAGTGCACGAGGTAGCCACCATGTAGTCCAGCAGTGCACGAGGTAGTCACCATGTCGTCCAGCAGTGCAGAGGTAGTCACCATGTCGTCCAGCAGTGCACGAGGTAGTCACCATGTCGTCCAGCAGTGCACGAGGTAGTCACCATGTAGTCCAGCAGTGCACGAGGTAGTCACCATGTCGTCCAGCAGTGCACGAGGTAGTCACCATGTAGTCCAGCAGTGCACGAGGTAGTCACCATGTCGTCCAGCAGTGCACGAGGTAGCCACCATGTCGTCCAGCAGTGCACGAGGTAGTCACCATGTAGTCCAGCAGTGCACGAGGTAGTCACCATGTCGTCCAGCAGTGCACGAGGTAGTCACCATGTCGTCCAGCAGTGCACGAGGTAGTCACCATGTCGTCCTGCAGTGCACGAGGTAGCCACCATGTCGTCCAGCAGTGCACGAGGTAGCCACCATGTCGTCCAGCAGTGCACGAGGTAGTCACCATGTCGTCCAGCAGTGCACGAGGTAGTCACCATGTAGTCCAGCAGTGCACGAGGTAGTCACCATGTCGTCCAGCAGTGCACGAGGTAGTCACCATGTCGTCCAGCAGTGCACGAGGTAGTCACCATGTCGTCCTGCAGTGCACGAGGTAGCCACCATGTCGTCCAGCAGTGCACGAGGTAGTCACCATGTCGTCCAGCAGTGCAGAGGTAGTCACCATGTCGTCCAGCAGTGCACGAGGTAGCCACCATGTCGTCCAGCAGTGCACGAGGTAGTCACCATGTCGTCCAGCAGTGCACGAGGTAGTCACCATGTAGTCCAGCAGTGCACGAGGTAGTCACCATGTCGTCCAGCAGCGCACGAGGTAGTCACCATGTCGTCCAGCAGTGCACGAGGTAGTCACCATGTCGTCCAGCAGTGCACGAGGTAGTCACCATGTAGTCCAGCAGTGCACGAGGTAGTCACCATGTCGTCCAGCAGTGCACGAGGTAGTCACCATGTCGTCCAGCAGTGCACGAGGTAGTCACCATGTCGTCCAGCAGTGCACGAGGTAGTCACCATGTAGTCCAGCAGTGCACGAGGTAGCCACCATGTCGTCCAGCAGTGCACGAGGTAGCCACCATGTCGTCCAGCAGTGCACGAGGTAGTCACCATGTAGTCCAGCAGTGCACGAGGTAGCCACCATGTAGTCCAGCAGTGCACGAGGTAGCCACCATGTCGTCCAGCAGTGCACGAGGTAGTCACCATGTCGTCCAGCAGTGCACGAGGTAGTCACCATGTCGTCCAGCAGTGCACGAGGTAGTCACCATGTCGTCCAGCAGTGCACGAGGTAGCCACCATGTCGTCCAGCAGTGCACGAGGTAGTCACCATGTAGTCCAGCAGTGTACGAGGTAGTCACCATGTCGTCCAGCAGTGCACGAGGTAGCCACCATGTCGTCCAGCAGTGCACGAGGTAGTCACCATGTAGTCCAGCAGTGCACGAGGTAGTCACCATGTAGTCCAGCAGTGCACGAGGTAGTCACCATGTCGTACATAGTCTACCTTCAAAGTCGTGTTATCAACATTTACTTATTTACTGTACTTGTCTAAAGAAAAGTTTGGATTGATTTTGGCCAGTATAAGTCTTCACTTAGATTTTTTGAAATAAATTGGAAAATTTGATTAGTTTCAAGCCTTCCATGCTGTTACCTATATCATGGAATTCATGGATACCTTACAGGAATCGTGCAGTAATTGAAATACATTTAGTTACGATTTATCATAGTGGGCGGAGAGTGCATATGTTCCTGTGTTGACAGTGAGACACGCAAAGACTACGAAACACTAGCAGTAAAAATTCTACATGTAAACCACACAATAACTAAATTCTGTAAATTCAACATTGTAATCCTTAAAGAGAATAAACTTTGAATTTGAATTGAATTGAGTGTTTGTGAGCCTGTGTGGTGCTGGGTGATCGTGGCTCAACCTCCTGCTGCTGCTGCTGCCACTAATCCTGCTTCAGGGACGGTGGTCTGCGTCCTTTAAAGATCAAGTGGGACTTAGTGAGGAAATCGCATTTGCAACACCTGTCGTTTTTATATAAGAACATAAGAAAGAAGGAACACTGCAGCAGGCCTACTGGCCCATGCGAGGCAGGTCCAAGTCTCCTACCGGCTTAAGCCAATGCCCCAACCTAGTCAGGGCAGGTCACATTGTCTTGCTTGAAGAGGATGGAGGCTTGGATGAAGGTAAAGTAAAATATTTTAGGAACTGTAAACTAAGCAATTGCAAAGCTCTGAGTCATTGTTCACAACTCATTTACAAATAAATGTGCGCATGTGTGCGCGCGTGCACACACACACACAGACACAGACACAGACATAGGGACAGCGAGCGCGCTAGTCACGCCTTCCGTGCTCCGGGAATATAAGTGTTTTTGAGGGCTACCTAAGTGTTCTGCAAGGGTTGCTAAGTGTGTCAGGGTAGTAAACAATCCTAGAAGTGATTTTAAATCTGCCTGAACCACATAAGTGTGGGGAGAGCCACAATTTTGTAAGTGATCTAGAAAATAAAAACGTTGTGGCGCAGTGGGCAGGCTAGTGTGTAAGGCGACATTGTCAAGTGTCACCCAAGAAAGATAATAAAGTGAAACAATCGTGTGACCAGTGAAAGAAATACAGTGAATAGGGTACATTATTAACGAGAAGAAATTGAGGTGGATCTACGCCAGGACGTACATCGAGCTGGACAATCTACAGTGCTACAGCTGCACTACAAGTACTGTATCACCTATGAGTGGTTGTTTGGGTGTGGGGTTCCAGGTTCCAATTAACCGCCAAGCTGAATGTGAATGGTCTAACTCTCATAGCACGATAAAGAATAGGCACTCAAGTATTCAATAAGGTTTAGCAAATGGTAATCCATTGAACAAGGCGATTAACTCACTATAAGCAGGTCGAGCATAGGCAACACTGTAAGGGTGGGAGTCAGGTCACAAGAGGTTGTGGAAGCAAGCGACAACTGAGAATCTACATTACACTCCAAGCACAAGCCACCTACTTTTCAGACACATAAACCCACACATAATTCGACACATAATTACACACACACACACACACAACCACACACACACACACACACAAGCACACACACACACACACACACACAAACACACACACACACACACACACACACACACACACACACACACACACACACACACACACCACACACACACACATCCAGACACACATACACTCCCCCCCTCACCACCGACATCTCACTACTTCCCCTGTTCCCTCCCCTCCCTCGATCACCCTCCCCTCCCCCGGTCACCCTAAACCCTCCCCACCCCTCCCCACTCCGCTCCCACGTAGCCACAGTTCCTCCACTACTTCCCCCCCCCCACACTCTGGCATACACACTACTAACCTAACATACAGAACTACATAGGTTTCCCACTCTGAGGCAATCAGGATAAAACAAAAATGGGTTGCCAGAGAGCAACAAGAAAAACCAAGGGACAGGAGGAAGAAACTGCAAAGGAAGATTGGGCAGCAGAGCTCATAAAAAGGGATCATGAATGGGAAAAGAAACTAGAAGAACTTAGCATGAGAATGGAAGAGAGGATAGATATGGAAAGCAGGAAGTGGGAGGTGCATGTCAAAGCAGCAGAAGCTAGGATACAGAGTTTAGAAGAGGAATTGAAAAATCTGAAACAGCCTAAAGAACTAAAGAACATTTTGGGATTGACAAAAGAGACTGCTACCTCAGCCACAAGTAAGGGGACTGTAGGGAAAGAAGGGGCACAACTGCATGGAGATGCTCTATCAGAGGAGACTGTAGCAAATGAAAGAGCTAAGCTTTATGTGGAGGCCCTAACAGACAACAACAGAGCCCAATGAAAGCCGAGAAGGGAAAATGACAGTCCACTGAGCCCAAGTACATTAGCCAGTGAAACTGATGAAGGGAAAGGTGCAGTGGAGGAAACCAAATTAAATGAGGGGATACACAGGGATATGCAGTGGGAGAATGAAAGGGTGAGGTCAGTCTTTGTGTATGGGCTCCAGGAAGTCGAAGGGGAAACATATGAAGCAAGAAAACAAGGGGAAAAAAAGCAATTGAAAGCATCATGAAAGCAATAGGAGAAGACAATATGACCCAGCTGGAAAATTTTCAGAGAATAGGGGGGTTTGTAAAAAAAAGAACCCGGCCAGTGAGTGACCTTCAAGGCAGAAGCTACTCGGACCAGGATCCTGCAGGAGAAAGCACGATTAAGGGACATGACGGCATACAGGAAGGTGTATCTCGACCGCGACAGAACACAAGAAGGCAGAAACTGAGAGAAATGGTACAAAGGCGAAAGGAGGAAAAAGAGGGGATGGAGAAGACAGACAGGAGATCCCAGACCCAGGAAGAAGATCAAATACAGCCCCCCTCACAACTTCCTATAGAAGCCTCCCAACCAGGTCAACCCCAATGCAACCAAACACTCTAAATCAAAACACCCATGCCACATCCAATGCCCCCACCCACTACATTACAAACTCCACCCCCACAGCAACAACCCATAGTTCCTTACCAGGTCTCCCACTTCCCCAACCCCAATATACCTCCCAGACCACAGTCTTAGAAAAGAAGTTGAAGGTGTGGTATACAAATGCAGATGGAATAACAAACAACTATGAGGAGTGGCACGAAAGAATCAAAGAGACATCCCCAGACATAATAGCACTCACAGAAACAAAACTCACCAGAATAATAACAGATTCAATCTTTCCATCCGGATATCAAATCCTCAGGAAAGACAGAGAGGAGAGGGGGAGGAGTTGCACTGCTCATTAAAAACCAGTGGGGTTTTGAGAAAATGGAAGGAATGGATGGCACGGGCGAAAGGGACTACTTAGTAGGAACAATCCAGTCTGAGGGACATAAGGTGATAATTGCAGTAATGTACAACCCACCACAGAACTGCAGGAGGCCAAGAGAAGAATACGACGAGAGCAACACTAGCCGAGGTGGCCAGGAGAGCACACATGGGGGGAGCAAAGTTACTAGTTATGGGTGATTTCAATCACAAGGAGATTGACTGGGAAAACCTGGAGCCCCATGGGGGTCCCGAAACATGGAGAGCCAAGATGATGGATGTGGTACTGGAAAACCTCATGCATCAACATGTTAGAGACACTACCAGAGAGAGAGGAGAGGATGAACCAGCACGGTTGGACCTTGTATTCACCATGAGTAGTTCGGACATCGAGGGTATCATGTATGAAAGGCCCCTGGGAGCTAGTGATCATGTGGTTCTGTGCTTCGACTACATAGTTGAGCTCCAAGTGGAGAGAGTAGCAGGAATAGGCTGGGAAAAAACAAACTACAAAAGGGGGAACTACTCACGCATGAGGAACTTCCTTCAAGACATTCAGTGGGAGAGGGAACTGACAGGAAAACCAGTACAAGAAATGATGGACTATGTAGCAACAAAATGCAAGGAGGCAGGAGAGGTTTGTTCCCAAGGGAAACAGAAATAATGGGAAGAACATAACGAGTCCTTGGTTCACCCAAAGGTGTAGGGAGGCAAAAACTAGGTGTACTAGAGAATGGAAAAGGTACAGAAGACAGAGAACTCAGGAAAATAAAGAAATCAGCCGAAGAGCCAGAAATGAATATGCACAGATAAGAAGGGAGGCTCAGAGACAATATGAAAATGACATAGCATCAAAAGTAAAGACTGACGCGAAGCTGTTGTACAGCCACATCAGGAGGAAAACAACAGTCAAGGACCAGGTAATCAGACTGAGGAAGGGTGATGGGGAATTCACAAGAAACGACCGAGAGGTTTGTCAGGAGCTCAACACAAGGTTTAAAGAGGTATTTACAATGGAAACCAGTAGGACTCCAAGAAATCAGAACAGGGGGGCACACCAGCAAGTGCTGGATGAGGTACATATAACCAAGGAGGAGGTGAAGAAGCTGCTATGCGAACTTGACACCTCAAAGGCGGTGGGACCAGACAACATCTCTCCATGGGTCCTTAAAGAGGGAGCAGATATATTGTGTGAGCCATTAACCAAGATCTTCAACACATCATTTGAAACTGGGCAACTCCCTGAGGTATGGAAAATGGCAAATGTAGTCCCAATTTTTAAAAAGGGAGACAGACATGAGGCACTAAACTACAGACCTGTATCACTAACGTGTATAGTATGCAAGGCCATGGAGAAGATCATCAGGAGGAGAGTGGTGGGGCACCTGGAAAGAAACAAGTGTATAATTGACAACCAGCACGGTTTCAGGGAAGGAAAATCCTGTGTCACAAACCTACTAGAGTTTTATGACAAGGTGACAGAAGTAAGACAAGAGAGAGAGGGGTGGATCGACTGCATATTTTTGGACTGCAAGAAGGCCTTCGACACAGTTCCTCACAAGAGGTTACTGCAAAAGCTAGAGGACCAGGCACACACAACAGGAAAGGCACTGCAATGGATCAGAGAATATCTGACAGGGAGGCAACAACGAGTCATGGTACGCGACGAGGTGTCACAGTGGGCGCCTGTGACAAGCGGGGTTCCACAGGGGTCAGTCCTAGGACCTGTGCTGTTCTTGGTATATGTGAACGACATAACGGAAGGGATAGACTCAGAAGTGTCCTTGTTTGCAGATGATGTGAAGTTAATGAGAAGAATCAAATCGGACGAGGATCAGGCAGGACTACAAAGAGACCTGGACAGGCTACAAGCCTGGTCCAGCAACTGGCTCCTTGAATTTAACCCTGCCAAATGCAAAGTTATGAAGATTGGGGAAGGACAAAGAAGACCGCAGACACAATATAGTTTAGATGGCCAAAGACTGCAAACCTCACTCAAGGAAAAAGATCTGGGGGTGAGTATAACACCGAGCATATCTCCTGAGGCGCACATCAATCAGATAACTGCTGCAGCATACGGGCGCCTGGCAAACCTACGGATAGCGTTCCGATACCTCAGTAAGGATTCGTTTAAGACTCTGTATACCATCTACATCAGGCCCATACTGGAGTATGCAGCACCAGTTTGGAATCCACACCTAGTCAAGCACGTCAAGAAATTAGAGAAAGTGCAAAGGTTTGCAACAAGACTAGTCCCAGAGCTACGGGGATTGTCCTAAGAAGAAAGGTTGAGGGAAATCGGCCTGACGACACTGGAGGACAGGAGGGTCAGGGGAGACATGATAACGACATATAAAATACTGCGCGGAATAGACGAGGTGGACAAAGACGGGATGTTCCAGAGATGGGACACAGACACAAGAGGTCACAATTGGAAATTGAAGACTCAGATGAATCAAAGGGATGTTAGGAAGTATTTCTTCAGTCATAGAGTAGTCAGGCCGTGGAATAGCCTAGAAAGTGATGTAGTGGAGGCAGGAACCATACATAGTTTTAAGGCGAGGTATGATAGAGCTCATGGGGCAGGGAGAGAGAGGACCTAGTAGCAATCAGCGAAGAGGCGGGGCCAGGAGCTGTGACTCGACCCCTGCAACCTCAAATAGGTGAGTACACACACACACACATTCAGTGAACTCCAAAAGATATTTTAGAACGCTTAACAACTCGCAAAAACCGAAATTATTTACTAACATTAGCTACCACAACCCAGGACAACACGGGTTTAGTGCAGGTCAGTCCTGCCTGTCCCAGCTACTGGACCACTATGACAAGGTCCTGGATGCTGTAGAGGATAAACAAAATACAGATGTATTATACACAGACTTTGCAAAAGCTTTCGACAAGTGTGACCATGGTGTAATAACACACAAAATGCGTGATAAAGGAATAGCGGGAAAAGTAGGAAGATGAATCTACAACTTCCTGACAAATAGAACACAAAGAGTAATAGTAAACAGAGTAAACTCCCAGGGAGCCATGGTAAAAAGCTCTGTTCCACAAGGCACAGTACTCACTCCCATTGTATGTCTCATCCTCATTTCTGACAGACAGAGACGTAAGCCATAGCTCCGTGTCTTCCTTTGCGGATGACACCCGGATCACCATGGCAGTGACCTCCATCGAAGACACTGCGAGACTCCAAGCGGACATCAACCAAATCTTCGAATGGGTCACTCAAAACAGTATGAAGTTCAACGAGGAGAAATTTCAACTACTCAGATATGGAAAACTTGAAGAAATTAAAAATGAGTCAGGGTATACCACAAATTCTAACCATACAATAGAGCAGAAAAGTAATGTGAAGGACCTGGGAGTGATAATGTCAGAGGATCTCTTCTTCAAAGACCACAACAATGCATCTACCTCATCCACTAGGAAAATGATAGGATGGATAATGAGAACCTTCAAAACTAGGGACACCAAGCCCATGATGATTCTCTTCAAATCGCTTGTGCTCTGTAGGCTGGAATACTGCTGTACACTTACGGCCCCTTCAAGGCTGGCGATATTGCAGACCTGGAGAGTGTACAAAACTTTCACGGCACACGTAAGTGCGATAAGGCACCTAAATTACTGAGAACGGTTGAAGGTCCTTGATCTGTATTCCCTGGAACGCAGGCGAGAGAGATACATGATAATATACACTTGGGAAGTCCTGGAGGGATTGGTACCAAACCTGCACACGAAAATCACTCCATATGAAAGCAAAAGACTCGGCAGGAGATGCAACATTTCTCCGATGAAAAGCAGGGGCGCAACGAGTACACAGAGACAACACAATAATTGTCTGGAGCCCAAGACTGTTCAATTGCCTCCCATCATACATAAAGGGGATTACCAATAGACCCCTGGCTGTCTTCAAGAAGGCACTGGACAGGCACCTAAAGTCAGTACCTGACCAACCGGGCTGTGGTTCCTACGTCAGCTTGTGTGCGGCCAGCAGTAACAGCCTGGTTCATCAGACCATGATCCACCATGAGGTCTGGTCTCAGACCGGGCCGCGGGGGCGTTGACCCCCGAAACCCTCTCCAGGTAAACTACGTAAACCAGTCCACAGAACGAATCCACCTTGAGCACCCTGCATCAAAGTACACGGGTTAGCTTTTGCTGGGCTCCCATTATTATGTCTAGGGTCTTGCTGTGTGGCAGAAGTACTGTGTACGTGTGTGTGTGTGTGTGTGTGTGTGTGTGTGTGTGTGTGTGTGTGTGTGTGTGTGTGTGTGTTAGTGTGTGTGTGTGTTATATATATATATATATATATATATATATATATATATATATATATATATATATATATATGTATATATATATATATATATATGCAATAAGATCACAGTAAACAGGTGATTTCAAAATATGCAAAACAACCACTCTGAAAGAATAGAGAAATTCCAAGCGCTTTCGTGACTACTCACATTATCAAGGAACTATGAAAGTGAAGCATCCAAGGAAGCTATATAAGGGGTCGGCCAGCACCTCACTATCAGATCCCACAACGGTTAAACACGTGACGCGCGGCGAGCCAACTTGGATAGGTCCTTTGCAAAACTCACCCCCAAGCTATTTATTTGTCCAGTGTATTATTAAATTCTTCCCAAATTCTATTAATTATAAATGGATCTAATTTATATAAACCAAAGGAAATATTCATATTATTGTCAAAACTGCTTTTTATGAAACAAGATTCAATTATATTCCTGTCGACCATGGACTTGCTTGATACTACTTTCTCAACTTTTTGAAAATCAATTGGATGGTTAAAATCTCTTACATGAATAAATAGAGCATTGGAATCTTGTCCAGTTCTAATGCTATATTTATGTTGTTTTAATCTTAGTTCGAGATTTTTACCAGTTTGACCGTAATAAACTTTATCGCAAATTTTACAAGGAATCTTATAGACACATCCATCAGCATTTTGGGGGGAATTCTTAATCAAAAGTTTTTTTACTGTATCAAGATTTTTGAATACAACTTTAATATTAAAAGTCTTAAGAAGAGAAGGCATATCAACCAAGTTTTCATGGTAAGGGAGAACCAACATATTTTTAGTTGAATAAGGCTGGTTGCCCTTTTTTGGATTATAAAAAGTGTTCCTAGCAACTTTAAAAGATTTATCAATTACATTTCTTGGGTATTTTAAATCATTACCTATTTCATAAATTTTGGATATTTCCTCATCTATGAACTCAGGACTACAAATTCGTAAAGCTCTCAAAAACATTGATGAGAAAACAGACAGTTTGACTCTATCTTGATGCGAGGAATAATAGTGGACATAGGAACAGTTATTTGTAGGTTTTCTGTAAATTTTAAATTTGAATTCATTATTACCCTTAATAATTAAAACATCTAGAAAAGGCAATGAGTTATTTTCTTCAAACTCAACAGTAAAGTTTATAGAATGGGCTAAGCTATTTAATTTTCCAAGAAAATGGTATATATCTACATTTTTGGGCATAAGACACAAAATATCATCAACATATCTGAACCATTTAGCTCTATTAGGGAGGATTGTGTTTAGCAACCTTGTTTCAAAAAATTCCATGTATAGGTTACTAAGAACAGGTGAAAGAGGATTTCCCATTGCCATACCAAACTTCTGAGTGTAAAACTTATCATTAAATACAAATTTTGCATCAACAATGCAAAGTTTAATAAGTTTAATGATAGTAGGAACTGGCAATGGTAAATCATAGTTAACGAGTTCTTCAGATAAGAAACTTAATAAATCATCAACAGGAACTTTCGTAAACAAGGAAGTAACATCAAAACTAACCATGTTAAAATCATTTAAGTCAGTCAAGGAGCTTAATTTATCAACCAAGTCTATGTTGTTTTTAACATTAAAGTTAGAAATTTTGCCAACAATAGGGCTCAAAATATCAACAAGCCATTTGGATAATTTATATGAAACTGACCCTATGGAGCTAATAATTGGTCTGACTGGATTCCCTGGTTTGTGTGTTTTTATTAGTCCATACATGTAAGGTAAAGATGGATTAGTGGAAGTAAATTGTTTGACTAATTCATCTTTGCCTTTCAGTAGAAGTTTTATTGTTTTATTGAAATTGCTGTTAACGGTTTCTAGGGGATTTTTCCTAAGTTTAGAATAGGTTTCAGTATCATCTAAGAGATTATTCATTTTTTCTTGGTAATCATTTTCTTTCATAATTACTATTGCATTTATTTTGTCTGCTTTAGTAAGGCGCAAATTTTTATTGTTATTAAGTTTATCATAAGACTTAAAGAATCTTTGAGGGCAATTGGGAATGTTTGGTTTTAACATAGAGCTGTATACCATTCCTTTACTAATATTAATTTCATCAGAGGATAAATCAGAAAATTTCTCAAAGTTACAAAAGGCTTTTGCAATTTCAACATTATTAAGTTTTTTTGAAGTTGCTAAACTTAGGCCAAAACCTAGAGCAGCAGTTGTATGTTTGTCTAAAATTTCATCTGATAAGTTAATTACAAAATTGTTATTAGCATGCTTTGTCCAATCACTATTTTCAATTAAAATGTCTAATTTTCTTTGTAGTTTGCTCTTGAGTTCATTACAAATTCTTCTGAGTTTATTATAGCAATGATCCAACATACTGTGTTTCCATTCTGATGGAATGGCCTGATTAAAAGAGTATTTTTTGTTTCTCAATATTTTGAATGCTTCCTTCTCCTGTATTTTAGTTATTTCAATATGTTTCTGAAGAATAATTCTCATAAAATCATCAAAAGGACGATCTCTCATGTCAAGGAGTCTATTGGGTAAAAGAGACTTGGGCAGAACTTGTTCATTTAAACAATTTTTTAAAAAATTAAGTCGAATTTTTAACTTGTGGGACTTGATCAGTGCAGAAGAAAACTGTGAAACAAAAGATATATGATTAGGAAAGTTTATCGAGAACATTCTGAAGAGTCGTGTGGTATCCATTAATGCAATAAGATCACAGTAAACAGGTGATTTCAGAATATGCAAAACAACCACTCTGAAAGAATAGAGAAATTCCAAGCGCTTTCGTGACTACTCACATTATCAAGGAACTATGAAAGTGAAGCATCCAAGGAAGCTATATAAGGGGTCCGGCCAGCACCTCACTATCAGATCCCACAACGGTTAAACACGTGACGCGCGGCGAGCCAACTTGGATAGGTCCTTTGCAAAACTCACCCCCAAGCTATTTATTTGTCCAGTGTATTATTAAATTCTTCCCAAATTCTATTAATTATAAATGGATCTAATTTATATAAACCAAAGGAAATATTCATATTATTGTCAAAACTGCTTTTTATGAAACAAGATTCAATTATATTCCTGTCGACCATGGACTTGCTTGATACTACTTTCTCAACTTTCTGAAAATCAATTGGATGGTTAAAATCTCTTACATGAATAAATAGAGCATTGGAATCTTGTCCAGTTCTAATGCTATATTTATGTTGTTTTAATCTTAGTTCGAGATTTTTACCAGTTTGACCGTAATAAACTTTATCGCAAATTTTACAAGGAATCTTATAGACACATCAATCAGCATTTTGGGGGGAATTCTTAATCAAAAGTTTTTTTACTGTATCAAGATTTTTGAATACAACTTTAATATTAAAAGTCTTAAGAAGAGAAGGCATATCAACCAAGTTTTCATGGTAAGGGAGAACTTGGTTGATAAATTAAGCTCCTTGACTGACTTAAATGATTTTAACATGGTTAGTTTTGATGTTACTTCCTTGTTTACGAAAGTTCCTGTTGATGATTTATTAAGTTTCTTATCTGAAGAACTCATTAACTATGATTTACCATTGCCAGTTCCTACTATCATTAAACTTATTAAACTTTGCATTGTTGATGCAAAATTTGTATTTAATGATAAGTTTTACACTCAGAAGTTTGGTATGGCAATGGGAAATCCTCTTTCACCTGTTCTTAGTAACCTATACATGGAATTTTTTGAAACAAGGTTGCTTAACACAATCCTCCCTAATAGAGCTAAATGGTTCAGATATGTTGATGATATTTTGTGTCTTATGCCCAAAAATGTAGATATACACCATTTTCTTGGAAAATTAAATAGCTTAGCCCATTCTATAAACTTTACTGTTGAGTTTGAAGAAAATAACTCATTGCCTTTTCTAGATGTTTTAATTATTAAGGGTAATAATGAATTCAAATTTAAAATTTACAGAAAACCTACAAATAACTGTTCCTATGTCCACTATTATTCCTCGCATCAAGATAGAGTCAAACTGTCTGTTTTCTCATCAATGTTTTTGAGAGCTTTACGAAATTGTAGTCCTGAGTTCATAGATGAGGAAATATCCAAAATTTATGAAATAGGTAATGATTTAAAATACCCAAGAAATGTAATTGATAAATCTTTTAAAGTTGCTAGGAACACTTTTTATAATCCAAAAAAGGGCAACCAGCCTTATTCAACTAAAAATATGTTGGTTCTCCCTTACCATGAAAACTTTGTTGATATGCCTTCTCTTCTTAAGACTTTTAATATTAAAGTTGTATTCAAAAATCTTGATACAGTAAAAAAAACTTTTGATTAAGAATTCCCCCCAAAATGCTGATGGATGTGTCTATAAGATTCCTTGTAAAATTTGCGATAAAGTTTATTACGGTCAAACTGGTAAAAATCTCGAACTAAGATTAAAACAACATAAATATAGCATTAGAACTGGACAAGATTCCAATGCTCTATTTATTCATGTAAGAGATTTTAACCATCCAATTGATTTTCAGAAAGTTGAGAAAGTAGTATCAAGCAAGTCCATGGTCGACAGGAATATAATTGAATCTTGTTTCATAAAAAGCAGTTTTGACAATAATATGAATATTTCCTTTGGTTTATATAAATTAGATCCATTTATAATTAATAGAATTTGGGAAGAATTTAATAATACACTGGACAAATAAATAGCTTGGGGGTGAGTTTTGCAAAGGACCTATCCAAGTTGGCTCGCCGCGCGTCACGTGTTTAACCGTTGTGGGATCTGATAGTGAGGTGCTGGCCGGACCCCTTATATAGCTTCCTTGGATGCTTCACTTTCATAGTTCCTTGATAATGTGAGTAGTCACGAAAGCGCTTGGAATTTCTCTATTCTTTCAGAGTGGTTGTTTTGCATATATATATATATATATATATATATATATATATATATATATATATATATATATATATATATATATATATATATATATATATATATATATTTAACAAGTCGGCCGTCTCCCACCGAGGCAGGGTAACCCAAAAGGAAAGAAAATCCCAAAAAAGAAAATATTTTCATCATTCAAGTCAGAGGTGCTCAGTTAGAAGTATATACGTCACAACATATCCGAATATCCCGAACTCCTTTAGAGTGCAGGCATTGTACTTCCCATTTCCAGGACTCAAGTCCGGCTTTATAAAAATAACCGGTTTCCCTGAATCCCTTCACTAATTATTACCCTGCTCACACTCCAACAGATCGTCAGGTCCCAAATACCATTCGTCTCCATTCACTCCTGTCAAACACACTCATGCACGCCTGCTGGAAGTCCAAGCCCCTCGCCCACAACACCTCCTTTACCCCCTCCCGCAGAACCTTTTCGAGGACGACCCCTACCCCGCAGTCCTTCCCCTACAAGTTTAAATGCTCTCCATGTCATTCTATATTGATCCATTCTCTCTAAATGACCAAACCACCTCAACAAACCCTCTTCAGCCCTCTGACTAATACTTTTATTAACTCCACACCTTCTTTTAATTTCCACACTCCAAATTTTCTGCATAATATTTACACCACACATTACCCTTAGACAGGACATCTCCACTGCCTACAACCGTCTCCTCGCTGCTGCATTTACCACCCAAGCTTCACATTCATATAAGAGTGTTGGTACTACTACACTTTCGTACATTCCCTTCTTTGCCTCCACAGATAATGTTTTTTGTCTCCACATATACCTCAATGCACCACTCACATTTTTTCCCTCATCAATTCTATGATTAACCTCATCCTTCATAAATCCATCCACCGACACATCAACTCCCAAGTATCTGAAAACATTCACTTCTTCCATACTCCTCCTCCCCAATTTGATATCCAATTTTTCTTTATCTAAATCATTTGATACCCTCATCACCTTACTCTTTTCTATGTTCGCTTTCAACTTTCTACCTTTACACACACTCCCAAACTCATCCACTAACCTTGGCAATTTTTCTTTAGAATCTCCCATAAGCACAGTATCATCAGCAAAAAGCAACTGTGTCAATTCCGATTTTGTATTTGATTCCCCATAATTTAATTCCACCCCTCTCCCGAACACCCTAGCATTTACTTCTTTTACAACCCCATCTATAAATATATTAAACAACCATGGTGGCATTACACATCCCTGTCTAAGACCTGCTTTTACTGGGAAGTATTCTCCCTCTCTTCTACACACCCTAACCTGAGCCTCACTATCCTCATAAAAACTCTTTACAGCATTTAGTAACTTACCACCTATTCCATATACTTGCAACATCTGCCACATTGCTCCCCTATCCACTATTACATGCTTTTTCTAAATCCATAAATGCAATAAAAACTTCCCTACCTTTATCTAAATACTGTTCACATATATGCTTCAATGTAAACACTTGATCTACACATCCCCTACCCACTCTAAAACCACCTTGCTCATCCGCAATCCTACATTCTGTCTTACCTCTAATTCTTTCAATAATAACCCTACCGTACACTTTTCCTGGTATACTCAGTAAAATAATTCCTCTATAATTTTTACAGTGTCTTTTGTCCCCCTTCCCTTTATATAAAGGGACTATACATGCTCTCCGCCAATCCTTAGGTACCTTCCCCTCTTTCATACATTTATTAAACAAAAATACCAACAACTCCAGCACTATATCCTCCCCTGCTTTTAACATTTCTGTCATGATCCCATCAGTTCCAGCTGCTTTACCCCCTTTCATTCTATGTAATGCCTCACGTACCTCCACCACACTTACATTCTGCTCTTCTTCACTCCTAAAAGATGGTATACCTCCCTGGCCAGTGCATGAAATTACCGCCTCCCTTTCTTCGTCGACATTTAAAAGTTCCTCAAAGTATTCTCGCCATCTACCCAAAACTTCCATCTCCCCATCTACTAACTCTCCTTCTCTGTTTTTAACTGACAAATCCATTCGTTCCCTAGGCTTTCTTAACTTGTTTAACTCACTCCAAAATTTTTTCTTATTTTCATTAAAATTTCTTGACAGTGCCTCTCTCACTCTATCATCTGCTCTCCTTTTGCACTCTCTCACCACTCTCTTCACCTTTCTTTTATTCTCCATATACTCTACTCTTCTTATAATACTTCTGCTTTGTAAAAACCTCTCATAAGCTACCTTTTTCTCTTTTATCACACCCTTTATTTCATCATTCCACCAATCACTCCTCTTTCCTCCTGCACCCACCCTCCTATAACCACAAACTTCTGCCCCACATTCTAATACTGCATTTTTAAAACTGTTCCAACCCTCTTCAACTCCCCCACTACTCATCTTTGCACTAGCCCACCTTTCTGCCAATAGTTGCTTATATCTCACCCGAACTCCCTCCTCCCTTAGTTTATACACTTTCACCTCCCTCTTACTTGTTGTCATTTTCCTCTTGTCCCATCTGCCTCTTACTCTAGCTGTAGTTACAACTAAATAATGATCAGATATATCAGTTGCCCCTCTATGAACAAGTATATCCTGGAGCCTACCCATCAACCTTTTATCCACCAATACATCTTACAAACTACTTTCATTACGTGTTATATCATACCTTGTATATTTATTTATCCTCTTCTTCATAAAATATGTATTACTTATTACCAAGCCACTTTCTACACATAGCTCAATTAAAGGCTCCCCATTTTCATTTACCCCTGGCACCCCAAATTTACCTACTACTCCCTCCTCAACATTTTTACCCACTTTAGCATTGAAATCCCCAACCACCATTACTCTCACACTTGGTTCAAAACTCCCCACGCATTCACTCAACATTTCCCAAAATCTCTCTCTCTCCTCTACACTTCTCTCTTCTCCAGGTGCATACACGCTTACTATAACCCATTTTTTAAATTCAATCTTTATTTTACTCCACATAATCCTAGAATTAATACATTTATAGTCCTTTTCCTGCCATAGCTTATCCTTCAACATTATTGCTACTCCTTCTTTAGCTCTAACTCTATTTGAAACCCCTGTCCTAATCCCATTTATTCCTCTCCATTGAAACTCTCCCACCCCTTCAACTTTGTTTCACTTAAAGCCAGAACATCCAGCTTCTTCTCATTCATAACATCCACAATCATCTCTTTCTTATCATTTGCACAACATCCACGCACATTCAGACTTCCCACTTTGACAATTTTCTTCTTCTTATTCTTTTTAGTAATCTTTACAGGAAAAGGGGTTATTAGCCCATTGTTCCCGGCATTTTAGTTGACTTTTACAACACGCATGGCTTACGGAAGAAAGATTCTTATTCCACTTCCCCAGGGATATAAAAGGAAAAGTAATAAGAACAAGAACTATTAAGATAAAATCGAAGAAAACTCAGATGAGTGTGTATAAATAAACGTGTACATGTATGTGTAGTGTTACCTAAGTGTAAGTAGAAGTAGCAAGACGTACCTAAATCTTGCATATTTATGAGACAGACAAAAGACACCAGCAATCCTACCATTATGTAAAACAATTACAGGTTTTCATTGTACACTCACTTGGCAGGACGGTAGTACCTCCCTGGGTGGTTGCTGTCTACCAACCTACTACCACAGGACGGTAGTACCTCCCTGGGTGGTTGCTGTCTACCACCCTACTACCACAGGACGGTAGTACCTCCCTGGGTGGTTGCTGTCTACCAACCTACTACCACAGGACGGTAGTACCTCCCTGGGCGTTTGCTGTCTACCAACCTACTACCACAAGACGGTAGTACCTCCCTGTGTGGTTGCTGTCTACCAACCTACTACCACAGGACGGTAGTACCTCCCTGGGCGGTTGCTGTCTACCAACCTACTACCACAGGACGGTAGTACCTCCCTGTGTGGTTGCTGTCTACCAACCTATTACCACAGGAAGGTAGTACCTCCCTGGGTGGTTGCTGTCTACCAACCTACTACCACAGGACGGTAGTACCTCCCTGGGTGGTTGCTGTCTACCAACCTACTACCACAGGACGGTAGTACCTCCCTGGGTGGTTGCTGTCTACCAACCTACTACCACAGGACGGTAGTACCTCCCTGGGTGGTTGCTGTCTACCATCCTACTACCACAGGACGGTAGTACCTCCCTGGGTGGTTGCTGTCTACCAACCTACTACCACAGGACGGTAGTACCTCCCTGGGTGGTTGCTGTCTACCATCCTACTACCACATGAAGGTAGTACCTCCCTGGGTGGTTGCTGTCTACCATCCTACTACCACAGGACGGTAGTACCTCCCTGGGTGGTTGCTGTCTACCAACCTACTACCACAGGACGGTAGTACCTCCCTGGGTGGTTGCTGTCTACCATCCTACTACCACAGGACGGTAGTACCTCCCTGGGTGGTTGCTGTCTACCATCCTACTACCACAGGACGGTAGTACCTCCCTGAGTGGTTGTTGTCTACCAACCTACTACCACAGGACGGTAGTACCTCCCTGGGTGGTTGCTGTCTACCAACCTACTACCACAGGACGGTAGTACCTCCCTGGGTGGTTGCTGTCTACCATCCTACTACCACAGGACGGTAGTACCTCCCTGGGTGGTTGCTGTCTACCAACCTACTACCACAGGAAGGTAGTACCTCCCTGGGTGGTTGCTGTCTACCAACCTACTACCACAGGAAGGTAGTACCTCCCTGGGTGGTTGCTGTCTACCAACCTACTACCACAGGGTGGTAGTACCTCCCTGGGTGGTTGCTGTCTACCAACCTACTACCACAGGACGGTAGTACCTCCCTGGGTGGTTGCTGTCTACCAACCTACTACCACAGGACGGTAGTACCTCCCTGGGTGGTTGTTGTCTACCAACCTACTACCACAGGACGGTAGTACCTCCCTGGGTGGTTGCTGTCTACCAACCTACTACCACAGGACGGTAGTACCTCCCTGGGTGGTTGCTGTCTACCATCCTACTACCACAGGACGGTAGTACCTCCCTGGGTGGTTGCTGTCTACCAACCTACTACCACAGGGTGGTAGTACCTCCCTGGGTGGTTGCTGTCTACCAACCTACTACCACAGGACGGTAGTACCTCCCTGGGTGGTTGCTGTCTACCAACCTACTACCACAGGACGGTAGTACCTCCCTGGGTGGTTGCTGTCTACCATCCTACTACCACAGGACGGTAGTACCTCCCTGGGTGGTTGCTGTCTACCAACCTACTACCACAGGGTGGTAGTACCTCCCTGGGTGGTTGCTGTCTACCAACCTACTACCACAGGACGGTAGTACCTCCCTGGGTGGTTGCTGTCTACCAACCTACTACCACAGGACGGTAGTACCTCCCTGGGTGGTTGTTGTCTACCAACCTACTACCACAGGACGGTAGTACCTCCCTGGGTGGTTGCTGTCTACCAACCTACTACCACAGGACGGTAGTACCTCCCTGGGTGGTTGCTGTCTACCATCCTACTACCACAGGACGGTAGTACCTCCCTGGGTGGTTGCTGTCTACCAACCTACTACCACAGGAAGGTAGTACCTCCCTGGGTGGTTGCTGTCTACCAACCTACTACCACAGGGTGGTAGTACCTCCCTGGGTGGTTGCTGTCTACCAACCTACTACAACAGGGTGGTAGTACCTCCCTGGGTGGTTGCTGTCTACCAACCTACTACCACAGGACAGTAGTACCTCCCTGGGTGGTTGCTGTCTACCAACCTACTACCACAGGACAGTAGTACCTCCCTGGGTGGTTGCTGTCTACCAACCTACTACCACAGGACGGTAGTACCTCCCTGGGTGGTTGCTGTCTACCATCCTACTACCACAGGACGGTAGTACCTCCCTGGGTGGTTGTTGTCTACCAACCTACTACCACAGGACGGTAGTACCACCCTGGGTGGTTGCTGTCTACCAACCTACTACCACAGGACGGTAGTACCTCCCTGGGTGGTTGCTGTCTACCATCCTACTACCACAGGACGGTAGTACCTCCCTGGGTGGTTGTTGTCTACCAACCTACTACCACAGGACGGTAGTACCACCCTGGGTGGTTGCTGTCTACCAACCTACTACCACAGGGTGGTAGTACCTCCCTGGGTGGTTGCTGTCTACCAACCTACTACCACAGGACGGTAGTACCTCCCTGGGTGGTTGCTGTCTACCATCCTACTACCACAGGACGGTAGTACCTCCCTGGGTGGTTGCTGTCTACCAACCTACTACCACAGGACGGTAGTACCTCCCTGGGTGGTTGCTGTCTACCAACCTACTACCACAGGACGGTAGTACCACCCTGGGTGGTTGCTGTCTACCAACCTACTACCACAGGACGGTAGTACCTCCCTGGGTGGTTGTTGTCTACCAACCTACTACCACAGGACGGTAGTACCTCCCTGGGCGGTTGCTGTCTACGAACCTACTACCACAGGACGGTAGTACCTCCCTGGGTGGTTGCTGTCTACCAACCTACTACCTAGGTAGTAGGTTGCAGTTTCTAAAGTGTTTGTCAAAATTTTAATACCGATCACTGCAGAGTTTCACTTAACTTGTGTGATTTATTTTGTTGATTAATATTGTTAGAATTATTTTGTTGATTAATGTTGTTAGAATTATTTTGTTGATTAATGTTGTTAGAATTATTTTGTTGATTAATATTGTTAGAATTATTTTGTTGATTAATATTGTTAGAATTATTTTGTTGATTAATATTGTTAGAATTATTTTGTTGATTAATGTTGTTAGAATTATTTTGTTGATTAATATTGTTAGAATTATTTTGTTGATTAATATTGTTAGAATTATTTTGTTGATTAATATTGTTAGAATTATTTTGTTGATATTGTTAGAATTATTTTGTTGATTAATATTGTTAGAATTATTTTGTTGATTAATGTTGTTAGAATTATTTTGTTGATTAATATTGTTAGAATTATTTTGTTGATTAATGTTGTTAGAATTATTTTGTTGATTAATATTGTTAGAATTATTTTGTTGATTAATATTGTTAGAATTATTTTGTTGATTAATATTGTTAGAATTATTTTGTTGATATTGTTAGAATTATTTTGTTGATTAATATTGTTAGAATCATTTTGTTGATTAATATTGTTAGAATTATTTTGTTGATTAATATTGTTAGAATTATTTTGTTGATTAATATTGTTAGAATTATTTTGTTGTTAGTATTGTTAGAATTATTTTGTTGATTAATATTGTTAGAATTATTTTGTTGATTAATATTGTTAGAATTATTTTGTTGATTAATATTGTTAGAATTATTTTGTTGATTAATATTGTTAGAATTATTTTGTTGATTAATATTGTTAGAATTATTTTGTTGTTAGTATTGTTAGAATTATTTTGTTGATTAATATTGTTAGAATTATTTAGTTGATTAATATTGTTAGAATTATTTTGTTGATTAATATTGTTAGAATTATTTTGTTGATTAATATTGTTAGAATTATTTTGTTGATTAATATTTTTAGAATTATTTTGTTGATTAATATTGTTAGAATTATTTTGTTGATTAATATTGTTAGAATTATTTAGTTGATTAATATTGTTAGAATTATTTTGTTGATTAATATTGTTAGAATTATTTAGTTGATTAATATTGTTAGAATTATTTTGTTGATTAATATTGTTAGAATTATTTAGTTGATTAATATTGTTAGAATTATTTTGTTGATTAATATTGTTAGAATTATTTTGTTGATTAATATTGTTAGAATTATTTTGTTGATTAATATTGTTAGAATTATTTTGTTGATTAATATTTTTAGAACTATTTTGTTGATTAATATTGTTAGAATTATTTTGTTGATTAATATTGTTAGAATTATTTTGTTGATTAATATTGTTAGAATCATTTTGTTGATTAATATTGTTAGAATTATTTTGATTAATATTATTATTTTGTTGATTAATATTGTTAGAATTATTTTGTTGATTAATATTGTTATTATTACTTTGCTCGTGTGGTATTATATTACCGACTTTTAATTAACGTGTTTCTTAGAAAGCAAATAATTTATACATGTGTTTTAACTGGCTACAATGTGCATAATAACCACAATGAAAAAAAATAATGAAATTCCAAGGTTGGTCTTGATTTTTCACTTTATCAAGGCGTAGTAACATTAAAGGACAAAAGACGTATGAGACTTGTTTATGACCTTAAAAATTCGCTGAATATGAAAGTGTAATGAAGTTTCATTATTATTTAAACTAATTTATATAACCTTGAACTTATATTCATATTGAAATCAGCACTATGTTTAATGGAAGTTGATTTAATTATATTTGCCTCAGCCAGGGACTTGCTTAATACAACTTTCTCAGTATTTTGAAAATCAATTGGGTAGTTAACATCTTTCATGTGAATAAACAGAACATTTGACATAAGCACTTAAAAAAAAATACCGCGGGAAGGGATTGAACTCGTGGCGTGTGAGTCGTAAAACTCCAGGCCAGCGTGTATGAATATTATTGTAACCTGCTGGCCCACTGGCTTATGAGTTGGCCTGGAGTTTTACGACTTACCCGCCACGAGTTCCATCCCCACCCGTGGTATTGTTTGCTTACAATCGTGTCAATAAGATTTCGTACTTACAGTACTGAACAGTCTCAGGTAATGTGGTAAGTGACCCGGAAAGAATACCAAGAGTTATATACATTTAGCTGCCACTTACGAAGTGGTTGGTAACCAACAGTAATCATCAGTCTTAGGGCGGCTGACAAGAAAATAAATTAGGCATTTTTAATGTTTTCCCTCGTCATTATCTTCCTTTCAAAGCAAAAAAAAAAAAGCATTTCACACTAAATTTCGAAACTTATGGAATTCATTTAAAGGTCCCATCTTGTTCCTAATCCTCAGATCAAACATAAACAGAGATGTAACCCAGAATACCAATTCTTTCTTTGCTCATGAGACCATAATTTTTGTGACTTGTCTATCGAGGACACTGCAGATTTCCAATATGCAGATCAGTGACGACAAATTTCAATTACTCTATGGAAAACGAGAAGATACAAAAACTGAATCGGTGTATAGAACAAATTCTAACCATACAATAGATCGAAAAAATAATGTGAAGGACTTGTGAGTGATCATGTCGTAGAATCTCACTGCCAAAGATCGCCAAGTCTGCTCGGGAAATGATAGAATGGATAACGAGAACCTTCAAAAGTATGGATTTAAAGCCAATAATGATTCTCTTTAATCACTTGGTCTCTCTAGGCTGGAGTACTTATGTACACTAACGACCACTTTCAAGGCAGGCGAAATTGCAGACCTAGAGACTATACAAACAAAAATTTTACTGGACATATGAGTACAATAAAACACCTAAATTACTAGAAATGGTTTAAGTTTCTTGACTTGTACTCCTTGGAACGCGGGCGAGAAAGATACATCATAATTTACACCTGGCAAATCCTAGAGGAACTAGTCCCAAATCTGCGCACGGAAATCACTCTCCACAAAAGCGATAGATTCGGCAGGTGGTGCAACATCCCACCAATGAAAAGCAGGGGCGCCATGAGTACACCAAGATATAACACAGTAAGTGTCAGGGGCCCAAGACTGTTCAACTTCCTCCTAACACACATAAGAAGGATAACCAAAACACACCTGGTTGTCTTCGAGAGGGAACTGGACACACACGTATAGTCAGTACCTGACCAGCCAGGCTGTGGTTTGTACGTTGGAGTAAGTTTGTCCAGCAGTAACAGCCTGGTTGATCAGGCCCTGACCCACTGAGCCGTTGACTCCCGGAACACCCTCCAGGTATACTCCAGGTATAGTCTACAATGACCTCAAACTCCCCCCCCCCCACAAGAAAACGAAATTTTGAGAAGGAAAGGAAGTTGATCTTCGGAAAAACAAGAAGAAAAATAATAACAAAATTAATATCACAGATATTTAAACGTATTTAGGGTATTTTGGGAAAGCTGATTTCGAAAATGTCAGTAGGTCTTCCAGACTGGCTCTAGTGTGTGAGATATTATATACCTACCCTCAGTTAACGGGGAACTTGGCCATTACGTGTATAAGTAGTGACAATTTGTATATATAGATACACAAATAACCCGCACATAAAAGAGAGAAGCTTACGACGACGTTTCGGTCCGACTTGGACCATTGACAAAGTCACACTGACTTTGTCAATGGTCCAAGTCGGATCGAAACGTCGTCGTAAGCTTCTCTCTTTTATGTGCGGGTTATTTGTGTATCGTTCCAGTCACGGTATTGTGCCTTTTGTTATTTATGTATATATAGATAATTTTAATAGAGATTGAAATTTTATTTTTCAGTTATTTAATAGTTAATGAAAGAAGTTGCAATAACGATCATGTGAGAATGTTGTAATTTTTGTTATTTTATCCAGATAAACATGAAGTCTTCACGAAGAGTCTGAATGAACAATCCCAGTGCATTTTGTTACAATTTGTGGCGAATACTTTTTACAAAACAAAGAAAAAAATCAAAGATTTCGTAAAACAAGCTTATTTTGCTTATTTTGGAGTGGCACTTGGGGAACAAGACAAGTTTGGGCCTCCCCATATGATCTGCAATAACTATGTAGAATGCTTACGACTGTGGAAAATAGGCAAAGAAAACTTGGGTGTGCCTATGGTGTAGAGAACCGAGGAACCACCATCATTATTGTTATTTTTGTATGGTGGTAGAGAGCCGAGGAACCACCATCATTATTGTTATTTTTGTATGGTGGTAGAGAGCCGAGGAACCACCATCATTATTGTTATTTTTGTATGGTGGTAGAGAGCCGAGGAACCACCATCATTATTGTTATTTTTGTATGGTGGTAGAGAGCCGAGGAACCACCATCATTATTGTTATTTTTGTATGGTGGTAGAGAGCCGAGGAACCACCATCATTATTGTTATTTTTGTTAGAGAGCCGAGGAACCACCATCATTATTGTTATTTTTGTATGGTGGTAGAGAGCCGAGGAACCACCATCATTATTGTATGGTGGTAGAGAGCCGAGGAACCACCATCATTATTGTTATTTTTGTATGGTGGTAGAGAGCCGAGGAACCACCATCATTATTGTTATTTTTGTATGGTGGTAGAGAGCCGAGGAACCACCATCATTATTGTTATTTTTGTATGGTGGTAGAGAGCCGAGGAACCACCAGGAACCACCATCATTATTGTTATTTTTGTATGGTGGTAGAGAGCCGATCATTATTGTTATTTTTGTATGGTGGTAGAGAGCCGAGGAACCACCATCATTATTGTTATTTTTGTATGGTGGTAGAGAGCCGAGGAACCACCATCATTATTGTTATTTTTGTATGGTGGTAGAGAGCCGAGGAACCACCATCATTATTGTTATTTTTGTATGGTGGTAGAGAGCCGAGGAACCACCATCATTATTGTTATTTTTGTATGGTGGTAGAGAGCCGGGGAACCACCATCATTATTGTTATTTTTGTATGGTGGTAGAGAGCCGAGGAACCACCATCATTATTGTTATTTTTGTATGGTGAATGTGAAAGGTTTCAATCGACAAAGTCAAGTGGAAATATCCTGATTTGGAGTCAGCAAGGATCACTGTTTGTAGATCATTGGTTCAGAGAACCGACATGTTGATAAATTAGACACATGTGCAACTCTTGGGTATCTTTATTGAGGAAACGTTTCGCCACACAGTGGCTTCATCAGTCCATACAAAGGAGAATCTTGAAGAACAGGAGGAGAATGAGGAAATCAGTCCCTCAACCTTGAGTCGATGTGGTCGATTCAAGATTGATGGACTGACCACATCGACTCAAGGTTGAGGGACTGATTACCTCATTCTCCTCCTGTTCTTCAAGATTCTCCTTTGTATGGACTGATGAAGCCACTGTGTGGCGAAACGTTTCCTCAATAAAGTTACCCAAGAGTTGCACATGAGTAATTTATCAAGGATCACTGTGACTCACAGTTAAGACGTTACCTTACCAGTGTTTACAACACTGCCTCACCTTCCACTGCCAGATGCTAAAACTCACAGTTTAGGATGTAACACAGGTGATAACAGTGGAAGTGGATATGAAGTAAGTATTTCAACACACCAAAAGTTCTCCCAAGAAGAACTCAGTCATCTGATACGTGACATCAGTCTGTCAAAGCAAGCATCTGAACTTTTCTCGTCTAGATTGAAAGAACTGTCTACAACATGAAGTTAAAAATAAAAGCTTATCGGACAAGAGGGGTTCAACTCCTTCCAAACTTCAACCAAGATGGAGAACTTGTATACTGCAATAACATCCCTGGACGACTTCTTTGTATGGGTCTAGAATATCGACCAGGAGTCTGGTGGTTGTTTATAGATAGCTCCATTAAATCTCGAAATGTGTCTTATTGCACACTGGTAACCAATATGCATCTCTTCCAATACCTCAGTCAAGTATCTTTGGGAAGTTGAATCACCACCACTAGATGCAGACCAAACGAAATGTAAACTTTGCCAGATGGACTATTGTCACACCTTGCGTCATTATGTACTAGTGTGTGTGTGTGTGTGTGTGTGTGTGTGTGTGTGTGTGTGTGTGTGTGTGTGTATACTCGCCTAGTTGTACTCACCTAGTTGAGGTTGCGGGGGTCGAGTCCGAGCTCCTGGCCCCGCCTCTTCACTGATCGCTACTAGGTCACTCTCCCTGAGCCGTGAGCTTTATCATACCTCTGCTTAAAGCTATGTATGGATCCTGCCTCCACTACATCGCTTCCCAAACTATTCCACTTACTGACTACTCTGTGGCTGAAGAAATACTTCCTAACATCCCTGTGATTCATCTGTGTCTTCAGCTTCCAACTGTGTCCCCTTGTTACTGTGTCCAATCTCTGGAACATCCTGTCTTTGTCCACCTTGTCAATTCCTCTCAGTATTTTGTATGTCGTTATCATGTCCCCCCTATCTCTCCTGTCCTCCAGTGTCGTCAGGTTGATTTCCCTTAACCTCTCCTCGTAGGACATACCTCTTAGCTCTGGGACTAGTCTTGTTGCAAACCTTTGCACTTTCTCTAGTTTCTTCACGTGCTTGGCTAGGTGTGGGTTCCAAACTGGTGCCGCATACTCCAATATGGGCCTAACATACACGGTGTACAGGGTCCTGAATGATTCTTTATTAAGATGTCGGAATGCTGTTCTGAGGTTTGCTAGGCGCCCATATGCTGCAGCAGTTATTTGGTTGATGTGCGCTTCAGGAGATGTGCCTGGTGTTATACTCACCCCAAGATCTTTTTCCTTGAGTGAGGTTTGTAGTCTCTGACCCCCTAGACTGTACTCCGTCTGCGGCCTTCTTTGCCCATCCCCAATCTTCATGACTTTGCACTTGGTGGGATTGAACTCCAGGAGCCAATTGCTGGACCAGGTCTGCAGCCTGTCCAGATCCCTTTGTAGTTCTGCCTGGTCTTCGATCGAGTGAATTCTTCTCATCAACTTCACGTCATCTGCAAACAGGGACACCTCAGAGTCTATTCCTTCCGTCATGTCGTTCACAAATACCAGAAACAGCACTGGTCCTAGGACTGACCCCTGCGGGACCCCGCTGGTCACAGGTGCCCACTCTGACACCTCGCCACGTACCATGACTCGCTGCTGTCTTCCTGACAAGTATTCCCTGATCCATTGAAGTGCCTTCCCTGTTATCCCTGCTTGGTCCTCCAGTTTTTGCACCAATCTCTTGTGTGGAACTGTGTCAAACGCCTTTTTGCAGTCCAAGAAAATGCAATCCACCCACCCCTCTCTCTCTTGTCTTACTGCTGTCACCATGTCATAGAACTCCAGTAGGTTTGTGACACAGGATTTCCCGTCCCTGAAACCATGTTGGCTGCTGTTGATGAGATCATTCCTTTCTAGGTGTTCCACCACTCTTCTCCTGATAATCTTCTCCATGATTTTGCATACTATACATATCAGTGACACTGGTCTGTAGTTTAATGTTTCATGTCTGTCTCCTTTTTTTAAAGATTGGGACTACATTTGCTGTCTTCCATGCCTCAGGCAATCTCCCTGTTTCGATAGATGTATTGAATATTGTTAGGGGTACACTTAGCGCCTCTGCTCCCTCTCTCAATACCCATGGGGAGATGTTATCTGGCCCCATTGCCTTTGAGGTATCTAGCTCACTCAGAAGCCTCTTCACTTCTTCCTCGGTTGTGTGCACTGTGTCCAGCACTTGGTGGTGTGCCCCACCTCTCCGTCTTTCTGGAGTCCCTTCTGTCTCCTCTGTGAACACTTCTTTGAATCTCTTGTTGAGTTCTTCACATACTTCACGGTCATTTCTTGTTGTCTCTCCTCCTTCCTTCCTTAGCCTGATTACCTGGTCCTTGACTGTTATTTTCCTCCTGATGTGGCTGTACAACAGTTTCGGGTCAGATTTGGCTTTCGCTGCTATGTCATTTTCATATTGTCTTTGGGCCTCCCTTCTTATCTGTGCATATTCGTTTCTGGCTCTACGACTGTTCTCCTTATTCTCCTGGGTCCTTTGCCTTCTATATTTCTTCCATTCCCTAGCACACTTGGTTTTTGCCTCCCTGCACCTTTGGGTAAACCATGGGCTCATCCTGGCTTTTTCATTAATCCTGTTACCCTTGGGTACAAACCTCTCCTCAGCCTCCTTGCATTTTGTTGCTACATATTCCATCATCTCATTAACTGGCTTCCCTGCCAGTTCTCTGTCCCACTGAACCCCGTTCAGGTAGTTCCTCATTCCTGTGTAGTCCCCTTTCTTGTAGTTTGGCTTCATTCGTCCTGGCCTTCCTGCTTCTCCCTCCACTTGTAGCTCTACTGTGTATTCGAAGCTTAAAACCACATGGTCACTGGCCCCAAGGGGTCTTTCATATGTGATGTCCTCGATATCTGCACTACTCAAGGTGAATACTAAGTCCAGCCTTGCTGGTTCATCCTCTCCTCTCTCTCTTGTAGTGTCCCTTACGTGTTGGCACATGAAGTTTTCCAATACCACCTCCATTATCTTAGCCCTCCATGTATCTTGGCCCCCATGTGGGTCCAAGTTCTCCCAATCGATCTCCTTGTGGTTAAAGTCACCCATGATCAGGAGCTTTGCCCTGCATGCATGAGCTCTTCTGGCCACTCTAGCCAGTGTGTCAACCATCGCTGTATTGCTCTCGTCGTACTCTTGCCTTGGCCTCCTGCTGTTCTGTGGTGGGTTATACATCACTGCTATTACCACCTTGGGACCTCCAGAGTGAAGTGTTCCCACTATGTAATCACTTTCTTCTCCGCTGTCTCCTCTCTCCAGCTCATCAAAATTCCAGCGATTTTTGATCAGCAACGCCACTCCTCCACCCCCCCTGTTCCCTCTGTCTTTCCTCAGGATTTGGTATCCCGTTGGAAAGATGGCATCTGTTATCATACCTGTAAGCTTGGTTTCTGTGAGAGCTATGATGTCCGGTGATGCTTCTTTGACTCTTTCATGCCACTCCTCCCACTTATTTGTTATTCCATCAGCGTTTGTGTGTGTGTGTGTGTGTGTGTGTGTGTGTGTGTGTGTGTGTGTGTGTGTATACTCACCTAGTTGAGGTTGCGGGGGTCGAGTCCAAGCTCCTGGCCCCGCCTCTTCACTGGTCGCTACTAGGTCACTCTCCCTGAACCATGAGCTTTATCATACCTCTGCTTAAAGCTATGTATGAATCCTGCCTCCACTACATCGCTTCCTAAACTATTCCACTTCCTGACTACTCTGTGGCTAAAGAAATACTTCCTAACATCCCTGTGATTCATCTGTGTCTTCAGCTTCCAACTGTGTCCCCGTGTTGCTGTGTCCAGTCTCTGGAACATCCTGTCTTTGTCCACCTTGTCAATTCCTCTCAGTATTTTGTAAGTCGTTATCATGTTCCCCCTATCTCTCCTGTCCTCCAGTGTCGTCAGGTTGATTTCCCTTAACCTCTCCTCGTTGGACATACCTCTTAGCTCTGGGACTAGTCTTGTTGCAAACCTTTGCACTTTCTTTACATGCTTGGCTAGGTGTGGGTTCCAAACTGGTGCCGCATACTCCAATATGGGCCTAACGTACACGGTGTACAGGGTCCTGAACGATTCCTTATTAAGATGTCGGAATGCTGTTCTGAGGTTTGCTAGGTGCCCATATGATGCAGCAGTTATTTGGTTGATGTGCGCTTCAGGAGATGTGCCTGGTGTTATACTCACCCCAAGATCTTTTTCCTTGAGTGAGGTTTGTAGTCTCTTGCCCTAAACTGTACTCCGCCTGCGGTCTTCTTTGCCCTTCCCCAATCTTCATGACTTTGCACTTGGTGGGATTGAACTCCAGGAGCCAATTGCTGGACCAGGTCTGCAGCCTGTCCAGATCCCTTTGTAGTTCTGCCTGGTGTTCGATCGAATGAATTCTTCTCATCAACTTCACGTCATCTGCAAACAGGGGCACCTCAGAGTTTATTCCTTCCGCCATGTCGTTCACAAATACCAGAAACAGCACTGGTCCTAGGACTGACCCCTGTGGGACCCCGCTGGTCACAGGTGCCCACTCTGACACCTCGCCACGTACCATGACTCGCTGCTGTCTTCCTGACAAGTATTCCTCGATCCATTGTAGTGCCTTCCCTGTTATCCCTGCTTGGTCCTCCAGTTTTTGCACTAATCTCTTGTGTGTGTGTGTGTGTGTGTGTGTGTGTGTGTGTGTGTGTGTGTGTGTGTCCCAATTAATATTTGAACTAATAACTTATTACAATTGTGACCGGGTGCGAACGTGTCAGTGGCTCATTACTTTGTAATTTGTTAATGATTGTAACCATGTATAGGAGTGTAAATGATTCATTACCTCTGTAACTTGCCATGATTGTGACCCGATCTACCTGGAGTTCATTACCTTTGTAACTAGTTCAGCTATCATAACTTTGGGGTCCAGTCCCTGGACCCATTATGTACCTTTGTAATCTTTTGACTACCGCCCACAGGATGGGTGACTACCGCCCACAGGATGGGTATGACTACCGCCCACAGGATGGGTATGACTACCGTCCACAAGATGGGTATGACTACCGTCCACAGGATGGGTATGACTACCGCCCACAGGATGGGTATGGCTACGGCCCACAGGATGGGTATGGCTACGGCCCACAGGATGGGTATGACTACTGCCCACAGGATAGGTATGGCTACGGCCCACAGGATGGGTATGACTACTGCCCACAGGATAGGTATGACTACCGCCCACAGGATGGGTATGGCTACGGCCCACAGGATGGGTATGACTACTGCCCACAGGATAGGTATGGTTACGGCCCACAGGATAGGTATGACTACCGCCCACAGGATGGGTATGGCTACGGCCCACAGGATGGGTATGACTACTGCCCACAGGATAGGTATGGCTACGGCCCAGAGGATGGGTATGGCTACGGCCCACAGTATAGGTATGACTACCGCCCACAGGATGGGTATGGGGTGCATAATAAACATATTAAACTAATTAAACTAACCTCACTCAACAAAATTCAAAGGAAAATAAAAAAAAATAAGAAAATTGAATAGCAGCTCTGCTATTATGAGCACAAGATTTCTATTTGTGTTGATCTGAAGATGGTAAAGTTATTTCATGGGCAACAGAGAGGATAAAGAGAGTACCGTTGTTTCATCTGTTTATGGGACATTATGGCGTTGGTAGAACACTGGACAAAAGTGAGATGGCCTTCAAGAAGAAACACGACTGTAGGTACCAGAAGCATCATCAACTAGCCAGGGATAACATTATTCTGCTAACACTCCACATTAAGTTAGAGCTAATGAAGCAGTTAGTTAAGACCTTGGACAAAGTTGGCAATTGCTTCAAATACATTTATAGATCTTTCCCTGGACTAAGAATGGAAAAAATGAAACCTGGAATCTTTGACGGTCCTCAAATTCGAAAGCTTATCAAGGATTCTAATTTCACCAAAGATATGGTGCTAAAGTTTCTGCATGGTGCAGTTATATGTCAGTCAAGAACTTCTTAGATAATACAAAACAGACAAGAAGAACTGCAGAAAAACATGCTGACAAGCTTCAAGAATTTAGGTACTAATATAAGCATAAAGATGTACTTTCTCCATAGCCACCTAGACAGATTTCCACTTAATCATGATGAAGTCAGTGAGGAACAAAGGGAGAGGTTCCATCAAGGTATGAAGGTGTTGGAGGAAAGTTATCAAGGCAGATGCGGCACACATGATGGTAGACTAAGTGCTGGAGCCTCCAGAGGCACTGTGCTGGTGACCAATGTAGAAGAAAATCGTACAATTTTTTCAAATGGGGTAATTAGTGTTATCTTACTTTACATACAACCGTTAGGTAACACATGCCACCGGTAGCTAACACATGCCACCGGTAGCTAACACATGCCACCGGTAGCTAACACATGCCACCGGTAGCTAACACATGCCACCGGTAGCTAACACATGCCACCGGTAGCTAACACATGCCACCGGTAGCTAACACATGCCACCGGTAGCTAACACATGCCACCGGTAGCTAACACATGCCACCGGTAGCTAACACATGCCACCGGTAGCTAACACATGCCACCGGTAGCTAACACATGCCACCGGTAGCTAACACATGCCACCGGTAGCTAACACATGCCACCGGTAGCTAACACATGCCACCGGTAGCTAACACATGCCACCGGTAGCTAACACACTCCACCAGTACCTAACACACCCCACCAGTACCTAACACACTCCACTAGTACCTAACACACCCCACCAGTACCTAACACACCCCACCAGTACCTAACACACCCCACCAGTACCTAACACACCCCACCAGTACCTAACACACCCCACCAGTACCTAACACACCCCACCAGTACCTAACACACCCCACCAGTACCTAACACACCCCACCAGTACCTAACACACCCCACCGGTGTGTTAGGTACTGGTGGGGTTAATCTGTTAATATGTTGAATGACGTACTAGTAAGTATTACATGATTTGACTTTCACATGATCAAAAAAGGTAATTTCAATGCCATTTTTAAGTTATCCCCACATCTTTTACGTTTTTCAATAGGATACCAAATTTATCAAAAATTACACCCAGTCCGGGAAAACCGATGACATATCCGGTATCAATACCACAGTTACCTTAAAATCAGTGTAATATAATTGGCCAGAAAATGATTGGTGACGAGTGTAATAATATAAATTCATAATTATTATTTATAATAATTACTCTTAAAATAAATTAATAGTACCAATTATTATTACTGTAAATGAATAATAATAATATTAATATGAACGGAACACGAAGAAAATAATGTATGGAATCTAAATACAAAATAAAGGAACTGAAATGAGAATAGGTCGCCTTTATTGTGCAAACTTATCTAATCAGAAAATGAATTATTTGGCGATTGGTCCTTCGTGCATTTCTACACGCTTGATATTTTTTTTTTGTTTTATTGAGTTAGACTAGGTTCAGCAGGAATAACCTCAGGGTGTTAGTAGAGGGCGAAAATACGCAGCACCGAGGAAAAATCTCATCTCCGAGTCTGAGGATCCAGAGTTACACCCACAACTGAGACTTCCCAAAATCAATAATTATCCAAATATTCTTCCTTGAAGCCTTTTTATCCACTTCTCCGAGGCTATGGGTCCCACAATTTACACCAGAGGTGGACCCCATCCTATATATATATATATATATATATATATATATATATATATATATATATATATATATATATATATATATATATATATATATATATATATATATATATATATATATATGCAATAAGATCACAGTAAACAGGTGATTTCAAAATATACAAAACAACCACTCTGAAAGAATAGAGAAATTCCAAGCGCTTTCGTGACTACTCACATTATTCGTGAGTAGTTACGAAAGCGCTTGGAATTTCTCTATTCTTTCAGAGTGGTTGTTTTGCATGCATATATATATATATATATATATATATATATATAGTTGTTTCTGTCATTTCGGAAGCCCCACCAATTTGCTCTTCCCATCTGTTCTGGGCAACATGTGCAGTAGTTACGTAAATTTACTGCTAAACTTGCCGCCGGCACAGTAGGCTCCTTTAGTCGACTGCTGCTTCTGCTGGTCCCTCTGTATTCAACTGAAGAAGTCTACTGTGTAAGAGAAACGTTTCACAATAAAGATGCCTCAACGAATTAACATTAGCGATCTCTCTCGCTCTGCTGACTTTACGGAAGGTGATGCAGTAAACCCAGGATCTGTGAATTCAGTTTTATGTTGCTTGAATTATCTGTGGTTTATTGTGACTTGCTTAATAACGACCCTAAAAGTAGTGATGCTGGCAGATCTTCAAACACTAAGGTATGCTTGAAAATGACAAATGACTGATTATATATATATGGTTTGCTACTATCCGCAGTTTCGGGTATCCACGGTAAGTTTTGGAATTTATCCCCTCGGATACGAGGAGACTTGTGTACTTCTGTCTCCTTTCCTTACAGAATGTGAGAAGTTCATGGGATGGGATAGAATATACTGTGTGTGAGACGGATAGTAGGACCGACTGTAGTCACAGTCTAGGATACAAGTTAAACAAACCATGGTACGGGTGGCGTTTGAACCCACGACAAGTTATAAAACTCAATCACCATGGTTCAAATCCCAGTCATTCTTTGGTTTCCTTGCAATTGTTTTATTACGAATTCGTGAGTAATGTTACGAGTTTATCATAAACTAACCAGACCGTAACTTTCAAACCTCCGTAACGATAGAAAGGATAGATGAGCAACTCTTCCTTAACATCTGTATCCGCACTGTACGAAAACCGAGACTCTTTGACAACAGGAAACTACCTTGATAAAGGTAAGAAACATCTCAAGTAAAAGGACACAAGTGCAACTAATGTAACATTTATTATAGCAACGTTTCGCTCTCCAGGAGAGCGAAACGATGCCATAATAAAATGTCGCTTTAGTTGTACTTTGTATCTTTTTATCTAACATATTGGCGGTAATTTTAACACTACAACATGATCATCAACTTACCTTAGTGATGCTGTCATCTCTCCCTCGACGATCTGTGAAGCTTCACCTACCTGTAATGTAAACACTACGTATTAATACACTCCTCCCTGGTTCACGTATACCAGGTCCATGTATACCAGGTCCATGTATACCAGGACCATGCATTCCAGGTTCATGTATACCAGGACTATGCATTTCAGGACCGTGTATTGCAGATCCATGTATACCAGGCTCATATTCCAGGACCATGTATTCCAGATCCATGTATTAAAGGAACATGTATTCCAGGACTATGTATTTCAGGTCCATGAATACCATTCAACCTACATCTTCAGGAAGTATCTCAGTTATACCTCCTCACACACGCTCTTCCTCATTCACACGCTATACCTCCTCATACACACACACACACACACACACGCAAACGTTATACGTCCTCACAAACATACACGCTTCATACCTCACACACACACATGTTTTACCTCCTCACACACACACCCTATACCTCACACACACATATTATACCTCTTCTCACACACACACACACACACACACACACACACACAAACACACACTTAAATCGGAAGAGGATCAGGCAGGACTACAAAGAGACCTGGACAGATTGGACACGTGGTCCAGCAACTGGCTTCTCGAATTCAACCCTGCAAAATGCAAAGTCATGAAGATTGGGGAAGGGCAAAGAAGGCTGCAAACCTCACTTAAGGAAAAGATCTTGGAGTGACCATAGCACCGAACACGTTTCCAGAGGAACACATCAACCAGATAATTGCTGCATATGGGCGCCTGGCAAACCTGAGAATAGCGTTCCGATACCTTAGTAAGGAATCGTTCAAGACGGTGTACACTGTGTACGTCAGGCCCATACTGGAGTATGCAGCACAAGTTTGGAACCCACACCTGGTCAAACAACAAGGCTAGTTCCAGAGCTCAGGGGAATGTCCTACGAAGAAAGGTTAAAGGAAATCGGAATAACGGCACTGGAGGACAGGCGGGTCAGGGGAGACATGATAACATACAAAATAATGCGTGGAATAGACAGGGTAGACAGACAGGATGTTCCAGAAATGGGACACAGAAACAAGAGGTCACAATTGGACGCTGAAGACTCAGACGAGTCACAGGGATGTTAGGAAGTACTTCTTCAAGTCACAGAGTCGTCAGGAAGTGGAACAGCCTAGCAAGTGAGGTAATGGGGACAGGAACCATACATAGCTTTAAGACGAGATATGACAAAGCTCAGGAAACAGAGGACCTAGTAGCGATCAGTGAAGAGGCGGGTCCAGGAGCTGAGTCTCGACCCCTGCAGCCACAATTAGGTGAGTACACACAATATATCGTAAAATTTTAGACCTTCATTAAACAACAATGAAAAAATTATTATTATGATGCAGTGGAGGTGAGATTATCATCAATTGTTGACCTGAAACTGACCTTTGTTGATGGCAGATGGTGTCTGTAGCCAGCTGGTGCTGGGGTAGCCAGCTGGTCCTGGAGCCATGCCACCTGTTCTCTCAACAGTATTGAGGCAATCTTAATTTTTCTGAGAACACTCCCACGACAACTCCCGCGACAACACTTCCGCGACACCTCCCGCCGAAACACTCCCGCCGAAACACTCCCGCCGAAACACTCCCGCCGAAACACTCCCGCCGAAACACTCCCGCCGAAACACTCCCGCCGAAACACTCCCGCCGAAACACTCCCGCCGAAACACTCCCGCCGAAACACTCCCGCCGAAACACTCCCGCCGAAAAACTCCCGCCGTAAAACTCCCGCCGTAAAACTCCCGCGACAACACTCCCGCGACAACACTCCCGCGACAACACTCCCGCGACAACACTCCCGCGACAACACTACCGCGACAACACTCCCGCGACAACACTCCCGCGACAACACTCCCGCGACAACACTCCCGCGACAACACGCCCGCGACAACACGCCCGCGACAACACGCCCGCGACAACACGCCCGCGACAACACGCCCGCGACAACACGCCCGCGACACTAGGATGAGTTAGGTTAGGTTAAATTATATCGAGTTACACTGAATAGTCAATATTGACTAATAACCTACCTTAGCTCTATGTAACTAAAACTAACAAAACCCAGCCTAACTAAAGCTAACAGAAGCTAACTATACTTAGCATTACATAATCAAACTCGACCTATCCTAAGCTATCCTAATCAAGCCTAACATAAGAACCTCTCCAAAAATTTGGTATAATTCTAAAATCAGACGTTACATTGTACATTTTTAAACTGTCAGATATTTAAGTCCACCAAGCAGTTAGTCTCACTCTTAACTACGACACATGAGAGAAAAAATAACTTAAATGTCCAGGGAACACGACGAAAGTAATATATGGAATCGCAATAGAAAATAATGTTAATTAAATGAGAACAGGTCGTCCTCATTTTGCTAACTTATCATATTAGAGAGTGAATTATTTGGCGATTTTTCCTTCGTGCATTTCTACAAGATTTTTTTTTCTTTATTTTGGTTTGTTGAGTTAGACTAGGTTCAGCTGGAATAACTTTATGAGGTTAGTAGAGGGCAAAAATACTGAGCTTCGAAGATAAACCTCTTCTGAGAGTCTGAGGATCCACAGTTACACCCACAACTGATACTTCCAAAATTAATAATAAATATATTTATATATATATATATATATATATATATATATATATATATATATATATATATATATATATATATATATGTTCCTGTCATTTCAGGAGCCCCCACGCCACCCCCCCTATTTGCTATTATCTATTCTAGGGTGCAGTAGTTGCGGAAATTTATTGCGAAACTTGCCACCTACACAGTAGGCTCCTTCAGTCGACTGCTGCTTCTGCTGGTCCCTCTGTATTCAACTGAGAAAGTCTACTGTGTAAGAGAAACGTTTTGCAATAAATATATATCAACGCATTAACATTAGCGATCTCTCTCGCTCTACTGAATTTACGGAAGGTGATGCAGTAAACCCAGGATCTTTGCATTCAGTTTATGTTGTTTGAATTATCTGTGGTTTACTGTGACCCAAAAAACAGCTCTTAATTTGGCTTAATAATGACCACAAAAGTAACGATGGTGACAGTTGTTCAAACACTAAGAGAAGCCGTCAAGTGCTGCCCATCAGTGAACAAGTGATAATTCTCAACTTACTGTGAGTAATTTATCAACTTTATCATAGGTATGTATGTAAACGAAAAACCACTATTTATATATAAATGGTTCGCTACTATCCGCTGTTTCGGGTATCCACGGTAAGTTTTGGAATTTATCCCCTCGGATACGAGGGGACTTATGTACTTCTGTCTCCTTCCTAACAAGATGTGAGAAGATCATGGGATGGGATAGAATATACTGTGTGTGAGAGGGATAGTAGGACCGACTGTAGTCACAGTCTAGGATACAAGTTAAACAAACCATGGTACGGGTGGCGTTTGAACCCACGACAAGTTATAAAACTTACCATGGATCAAATCCCACTCGTACAGTAGTTTCTCTGCAATCGTTTTATCAAGTA
The DNA here is from genome assembly GCF_038502225.1 of Cherax quadricarinatus. Classification (NCBI taxonomy): domain Eukaryota; kingdom Metazoa; phylum Arthropoda; class Malacostraca; order Decapoda; family Parastacidae; genus Cherax; species Cherax quadricarinatus. Next base: position 19,830,595 of record NC_091367.1, read on the forward strand.
TTCGTGAGTAATGTTACAAGTTTATGACAAAGTAGCAATAACGTAACTAAAATTGAAATTGGCGTCATTATGGTCAAAAACAATGACATGAAGACTTGCATAGATGGACTGATTTTCTAACTAAATATTCCTTCAAAAAAGACCTGTGTAAAAAATGCCTGACTCGTAGATCTGTATTTATTTACTCGTTATTCTTGGAAAACATGCCCATGTAAGTACTGGAAGGCAAACTACGGGATTCACACGACTTTTTGCAATGATTGATGCTTTCAACCCTCCGTAACGATAGAAAGGATAGATAAGCAACTCTACCTTAACATCAGTATCCGCACTGTACACAAACTGATGCTCCTTGACAACAGGAAACAACACTGGTAACAGCTAACTTAAGCATCTTAAGTAAAAGGACACAAGTGCAATTAATGTGACATTTTGTTGTGGCAACGTTTCGCTCTCCAGTTGAGCGAAACGTTGCCACAATAAAATGTCGCATTAGTTGTTCTTTGTTCCTTGTTACCTAATATATTGGCGGTAATTTCAATATTGCTACAACATGATCATCAACTTACCTTAGTGATGCTGTCATCTCTCCCTCGACGATCTGTGAAGCTTCACCTACCTGTAATGTAAACACTACGTATTAATACACTCCTCCCAGGTCCATGTATACCAGGTCCATGTATACCAGGACCATGTATTCCAGGTCCATGTATTCCAGGACCATATATTCCAGGGCCAAGTATTCCAGGACCAAGTATTCCAGGAACATGAATACCATTCAGCCTAAATCTTCCGGAGGTATCTCGGTTATACCTCCTCACACGCACACACACACACACACACACACACACACACACACACACACACACACAGGACAGTAGGGTCAAAGGAGACATGATAAAGACATACAAAATACTGTGTGGAATAGACAGGGTTAACAGACAGGATGTTCCAGAGAGGGGACACAGAAACAAGGGGTCACATTTGGAAGCTGAAGACTCAGACGAGTCACAGGGATGTTAGGAAGTATTTCTTCAGTCATAGAATTGTCAGGAAGTGGAATAGTCTGGCAAGTGATGTAGTGGATGCAGGAACCATACATAGCTTTAAGATGAGGTATAATAAACTCATGGAGCAGGGAGAGAGAGGACTTAGTACCACACAGTGAAGAAACAGGGCCACGAGCTGAGTCTCGACCCCAGGGCCACGAGCTGAGTCTAGACCCCAGGGCCACGAGCTGAGTCTAGACCCCAGGGCCACGAGCTGAGTCTAGACCCCAGGGCCACGAGCTGAGTCTCGACCCCAGGGCCACGAGCTGAGTCTAGACCCCAGGGCCACGAGCTGAGTCTAGACCCCAGGGCCACGAGCTGAGTCTAGACTCCAGGGCCACGAGCTGAGTCTAGACCCCAGGGCCACGAGCTGAGTCTAGACCCCAGGGCCACGAGCTGAGTCTCGACCCCAGGGCCACGAGCTGAGTCTCGACCCCTGCAACCAGAATTAGGTGAGTACCCACACCTTGTGTATCCCCACAAAATATCGTAAATCTTTTAGACATTCATTAAACAACAGGAAAAAGTTATTATTATGATGCAGTGGAGGCGAGATTATCATCAATTGTTGACCTGAAACTGACCTTTGTTGATGGCAGATGGTGTCTGTAGCCAGCTGGTGCTCGGGTAGTCAGTGCTGGTGTAAAAAGCTGGTGCTGGGGAAGTCAGCTGGTGCTGGGGTAGTCAGCTGGTGCTGGGGTAGCCAGCTGGTAATGGGGTAGCCAGCCGGTGCTTGGGTAGTCAGCTGGTGCTGGGGTAGTCAGCTGGTGCTGGGGTAGTCAGCTGGTGCTGGGGTAGCCAGCTGGTAATGGGGTAGCCAGCCGGTGCTTGGGTAGTCAGCTGGTGCTGGGGTAGTCAGCTGGTGCTGGGGTAGCCAGCCGGTAATGGGGTAGCAAGCCGGTGCTTGGGTAGACAGCGGGTGCTGGGGTAGTCAGCTGGTGCTGGGGTAGCCAGCTGGTAATGGGGTAGCCAGCTGGTAATGGGGTAGCCAGCCGGTGCTTGGGTTGTCAGCTGGTGCTGGTGCAGTCAGCTGGTAATGGTACGGTAGCCAGCCGGTGCTTGGGTAGTCAGCCGGTGCTTGGGTAGTCAGCTGGTGCTGGGGTAGTCAGCTGGTGCTGAGGTAGTCAGCTGGTGCTAGGGTAGTCAGCTGGTGCTGGGGTAGCCAGTTGGCTCTGTAGCGAAGCCACACCGCGACAACACTCCCGCGACAACACTCCCGCCGTAACACTCCCGCCGTAACACTCCCGCCGTAACACTCCCGCCGTAACACTCCCGCCGTAACACTCCCGCCGTAAAACTCCCGCCGTAAAACTCCCGCCGTAAAACTCCCGCCGTAAAACTCCCGCCGTAAAACTCCCGCCGTAAAACTCCCGCCGTAAAACTCCCGCCGTAAAACTCCCGCCGTAAAACTCCCGCCGTAAAACTCCCGCGACAACACGCCCGCGACAACACGCCCGCGACAACACGCCCGCGACAACACGCCCGCGACAACACGCCCGCGACAACACGCCCGCGACAACACGCCCGCGACAACACGCCCGCGACAACACGCCCGCGACAACACGCCCGCGACAACACGCCCGCGACAACACGCCCGCGACAACACTCCTGCGACAACACTCCCGCGACACTAGGATGAGTTAGGTTAGGTTAAATTATATCGAGTTACACTGAATAGTCAATATTGACTAATAACCTAACTTAGCTATATGTAACTAAAACTAACAAAACCCAGCCTAACTAAAGCTAACAGAAGCTAACTATACTTAGCATTACATAATCAAACTCGACCCATCCTAAGCTATCCTCACCAAGCCTAACGTAAGAACCTCTCCAAAAATTTGGTATGATTCTAAAATCAGACGTTATATTGTACATTTTTAAGCTGTCAGATATTTAAGTCCACCAAGCAGTTAGTCTCACTCTTAACTACGACACACGAGAGAAAAAATAACTTAAATGTCCAGGGAAGACGACGAAAGTAATATATGGAATCGCAATAGAAAATAATGTTATTTAAATGAGAACAGGTCGTCCTCATTTTGCTAACTTATCATATTAGAGAGTGAATTATTTGGCGATTTTTCCTTCGTGCATTTCTACAAGATTTTTTTTTTCTTTATTTTGGTTTGTTGAGTTAGACTAGGTTCAGCTGGAATAACTTTATGAGGTTAGTAGAGGGCAAAAATACTGAGCTTCGAAGATAAACCTCTTCTGAGAGTCTGAGGATCCACAGTTACACCCACAACTGATACTTCCAAAATTAATAATAAATAAATAAAATAAATATATATATATATATATATATATATATATATATATATATATATATATATATTCCTGTCATTTAAGGAGCCCCCACCCCACCCCCCCTATTTGCTATTATCTATTCTAGGGTGCAGTAGTTGCGGAAATTTATTGCGAAACTTGCCACCTACACAGTAGGCTCCTTCAGTCGACTGCTGCTTCTGCTGGTCCCTCTGTATTCAACTGAGAAAGTCTACTGTGTAAGAGAAACGTTTTGCAATAAATATATATCAACGCATTAACATAAGCGATCTCTCTCGCTCTACTGAATTTACGGAAGGTGATGCAGTAAACCCAGGATCTGTGAATTCAGTTTTATGTTGTTTGAATTATCTGTGGTTTACCGTGACCCAAAAAATATCTCTTAATTTGGCTTAATAATGACCACAAAAGTAACGATGGTGACAGTTGTTCAAACACTAAGAGAAGCCGTCAAGTGCTGCCCATCAGTGAACAAGTGATAATTCTCAACTTACTGTGAGTAATTTATCAACTTCATCAGAGGTATGTATGTAAACGAAAAACCACTAATTATATATAAATGGTTCGCTACTATCCTCGGTTTCGGGTTAAGATAAGATAAGATAAGATTTCGTTCGGATTTTTAACCCCGGAGGGTTAGCCACCCAGGATAACCCAAGAAAGTCAGTGCGTCATCGAGGACTGTCTAACTTATTTCCATTGGGGTCCTTAAACTTGTCCCCCAGGATGCGACCCACACCAGTCGACTAACACCCAGGTACATATTTGCTGCTAGGTGAACAGGACAACAGGTGTAAGGAAACGTGTCGAAATGTTTCCACCCGCCTGGAATCGAACCCGGGCCCTCCGTGTGTGAAGCGGGAGCTTTAGCCACCAGGCCACCGGGCCACCACGGGCCACGGTAAGTTTTGGAATTTATCCCCTCGGATACGAGGGGACTTGTGTACTTCTGTCTCCTTCCTAACAGGATGTGAGAAGATCATGGGATGGGATAGAATATACTGTGTGTGAGAGGGATAGTAGGACCGACTGTAGTCACAGTCTAGGATACAAGTTAAACAAACCATGGTACGGGTGGCGTTTGAACCCACGACAAGTTATAAAACTCACTCACCATGGCTCAAATCCCACTCGTACAGTAGTTTCTCTGCAATCGTTTTATCAAGTATTCGTGAGTAATGTTACAAGTTTATGACAAAGTAGCCATAACGTAACTAAAATTGAAATTGGCGTCATTATGGTCAAAAACAATGACATAAAGACTTGCATAGATGGACTGATTTTCTAACTAAATATTCCTTCAAAAAAGACCTGTGTAAAAAATGCCTTACTCGTAGATCTGTATTTATTTACTCGTTATTCTTGGAAAACATGCCCATGTAAGTACTGGAAGGCAAACTACGGGATTCACACGACTTTTTGCAATGATTGATGCTTTCAACCCTCCGTAACGATAGAAAGGATAGATAAGCAACTCTACCTTAACATCAGTATCCGCACTGTACACAAAATGATGCTCCTTGACAACAGGAAACAACACTGGTAACAGCTAACTTAAGCATCTTAAGTAAAAGGACACAAGTGCAATTAATGTGACATTTTGTTGTGGCAACGTTTCGCTCTCCAGGGGAGCGAAACGTTCCCACAATAAAATGTCGCATTAGTTGTACTTTGTTCCTTGTTACCTAATATATTGGCGGTAATTTCAATATTGCTACAACATGATCATCAACTTACCTTAGTGATGCTGTCATCTCTCCCTCGACGATCTGTGAAGCTTCACCTACCTGTAATGTAAACACTACGTATTAATACACTCCTCCCTGGTTCACGTATACCAGGTCCATGTATACCAGGACCATGTATTCCAGGACTATGTATTTCAGGTCCATGAATACCATTCAACCTACATCTTCAGGAAGTATCTCAGTTATACCTCCTCACACACGCTCCACTTCCTCATTCACACGCTATACCTCCTCATACACACACACACACACACGCAAACGTTATACGTCCTCACAAACATACAAGCTTTATACCTCACACACACATGTTTTACCTCCTCACACACACACCCTATACCTCACACACACATATTATACCTCTTCTCACACACACACGCACACACACACTTAAATCGGAAGAGGATCAGGCAGGACTACAAAGAGACCTGGACAGATTGGACACGTGGTCCAGCAACTGGCTTGTCGAATTCAACCCTGCAAAATGCAAAGTCATGAAGATTGGGGAAGGGCAAAGAAGGCTGCAAACCTCACTTAAGGAAAAGATCTTGGAGTGACCATAGCACCGAACACGTCTCCAGAGGAACACATCAACCAGATAATTGCTGCATATGGGCGCCTGGCAAACCTGAGAATAGCGTTCCAATACCTTAGTAAGGAATCGTTCAAGACAGTGTACACTGTGTACGTCAGGCCCATACTGGAGTATGCAGCACAAGTTTGGAACCCACACCTGGTCAAGCACGTCAAGAAATTAGATTAAGTGCAAAGGCTTGCAACAAGGCTAGTTCCAGAGCTCAGGGGAATGTCCTACGAAGAAAGGTTAAAGGAAATCGGAATAACGGCACTGGAGGACAGGCGGGTCAGGGGAGACATGATAACAACATACAAAATAATGCGTGGAATAGACAGGGTAGACAGACAGGATGTTCCAGAAATGGGACACAGAAACAAGAGGTTACAATTGGACGCTGAAGACTCAGACGAGTCACAGGGATGTTAGGAAGTACTTCTTCAAGTCACAGAGTCGTCAGGAAGTGGAACAGCCTAGCAAGTGAGGTAGTGGAGACAGGAACCATACATAGCTTTAAGACGAGATATGACAAAGCTCAGGAAACACAGAGGACCTAGTAGCGATCAGTGAAGAGGCGGGTCCAGGAGCTGAGTCTCGACCCATGCAACCACAATTAGGTGAGTACACACAATATATCGTAAAATTTTAGACCTTCATTAAACAACAATGAAAAAATTATTATGATGCAGTGGAGGTGAGATTATCATCAATTGTTGACCTGAAACTGACCTTTGTTGATGGCAGATGGTGTCTGTAGCCAGCTGGTGCTGGGGATGCCAGCTGGTGCTGGGGTAGCCAGCTGGTGCTGGGATAGCCAGCTGGTGCTGGGGATGCCAGCTGGTGCTGGGGTAGCCAGCTGGTGCTGGGATAGCCAGCTGGTGCTGGGATAGCCAGCTGGTGCTGGGGTAGCCAGCTGGTGCTGGGGTAGCCAGCTGGTCCTGGAGCCATGCCACCTGTTCTCTCAACAGTATTGAGGCAATCTTAATTTTTCTGAGAACACTCCCGCGATAACACTCCCGCCGTAACACTCCCGCGACAACACTCCCGCCGTAACACTCCCGCGACAACACTCCCGCCGTAACACTCCCGCGACAACACTCCCGCCCTAACACTCCCGCGACAACACTCCCGCCGTAACACTCCCGCGACAACACTCCCGCGACAACACTCCCGCGACAACACTCCCGCGACAACACTCCCGCGACAACACTCCCGCGACAACACTCCCGCCGTAACACTCCCGCGACAACACTCTCGCCGTAACACTCCCGCGATAACACTCCCGCGATAACACTCCCGCCGTAACACTCCCGCGACAACACTCCCGCCGTAACACTCTCGCGATAACACTCCCGCGATAACACTCCCGCCGTAACACTCCCGCGACAACACTCCCGCCGTAACACTCTCGGGATAACACTCCCGCCGTAACACTCCCGCGACAACACTCCCGCCGTAACACTCCCGCGACAACACTCCCGCGACAACACTCCCGCGACAACACTCCAGCGACAACACTCCAGCGACAACACTCCCGCGACAACACTCCCGCGACAACACTCCAGCGACAACACTCCAGCGACAACACTCCAGCGACAACACTCCCGCGACAACACTCCCGCGACAACACTCCCGCGACAACACTCAAGCGATAACGCTCCCGCGATAACGCTCCCGCGATAACGCTCCCGCGATAACGCTCCCGCGACAACGCTCCCGCGATAACGCTCCCGCGACAACACTCCCGTGGTAACACTCCCGCCGTAACACTCCCGCCGTAACACTCCCGCCGTAAAACTCCCGCCGTAAAACTCCCGCCGTAAAACTCCCGCCGTAAAACTCCCGCCGTAAAACTCCCGCCGTAAAACTCCCGCCGTAAAACTCCCGCCGTAAAACTCCCGCGACAACACGCCCCCGACAACACGCCCCCGACAACACGCCCGTGACAACACAACGCTCCCGCGACAACACAACACGCCCGCCACAACACGCCCGCCACAACACTCGCGCCACAACACTCGCGCCACAACACTCGCGCCACAACACTCGCGCCACAACACTCGCGCCACAACACTCGCGCCACAACACTCGCGCCACAACACGCCCGCCACAACACGCCCGCCACAACACGCCCGCCACAACACTCCCGCCACAACACTCCCGCCACAACACTCCCGCCACAACACTCCCGCCACAACACTCCCGCCACAACACTCGCGCCACAACACTCGCGCCACAACACTCGCGCCACAACACTGAACTTATAATCACTAACAATTCACTTGCTTATTACCATTAGTTATAATCATTACGATATAAGCATCGATAATAATAGCGCATCCAGTACTGATTTTGAGAGCGCTAAATCCTTAGGGATTATACTCAGTCTGAGCAATTATAAACAAGTTATATACACTGATATACACCAGTATACACAGATATATATATATCTATACATATACACTGAGATATGTACACTTCTCAATGTATATACTCTGATACTATAGTAATAGTAATCAAAGCATATACACTGAGTTACACACTGATGTGTATATACACAAATACACATCTGTGAGTGTATATATACTGAAGGATATATACATTTCAGTGTATTTTACGTGTAGGTAGGAGAGTGTAGAGCAGCGACCGTCCTGTTGTAGCTGGTACAACCACAGTGAGTGAAACTAAGCTTCGTCAAGCTCAGCTTCGAGGCTTCGAAGCTTCTCATGAAGCCTCTGAATGAGAGGTTTCTTCAAGGTGTTTTTAACGTCTTCATGAACACGGTATTCATACACCCAGAGGTGTATGTTTCTCCCTGTATACACCTAGAATTTCATTCCCATTCTAGGTATTAAAGTATTCCTGACAGGTGGTATACAGGTTGGTTAATAAAGTTTGAAGCCTATCGACTACACAAGGGTTGTGCTGTTGCCTATCCACCGCCAGACAAGATTTTTATAATACCCAAAGAATTCAAACAAATTCTTAACATATATACCCTGAGAGATATATGCAGCTGTCAGGGTATATACCCGGTAGGTATGCAGGTGACTTGGAGCCCTGATAACCTTCGTGTAGTAGATAGACTTTAAACCCCACTAACCAACCAATCAGCCTTAATATTGACCCTCGTGTAGTAGACAGACTTGAAACCCCCACTAAAAATATTAATAATAATTAACTATTTCTACAAGTACAGTCCATAGCTGACATCAATGACATACTACTATATAGCTGACATCAATGACATATTACTATATAACTGACATCAATGACATGCTACTATATAGCTGACATCAATGACATACTACTATATAGCTGACATCAATGACATACTACTATATAACTGACATCAATGACATACTACTATATTAAAAGTTCCTTGTTTATGCAGAGCATTTCCCTCAAATTAGGCCAATTTTATTCCCAGGATGCGACCCACACCAGTCGACTAGCATCCAGGTACCCATTTTACTGCTAGGTGAACACAGACAGCAGGTATCTTACGGAAGCTCGCCCTAATGTTTCCACCCCGCACCGTGGATCGAACCCCAGACCTCAGTGTGTGAGCTGAGTCCACTACCAATCGAGCTGCGGGACACCAGCATCTTTAATGAGTTGCTTAACGAAGATTTGATGTATCAGTAAACCTACCCCCCCCCCTCCCCTCCATCCTTTCTCTTTCTCTCTCTCCCCTCCCCCTAGCTTTATTGACAAGCTAAGAGCTGTTACGTACACCAGTTCATTTGAAAGCATTTTTATTGTTATGACACGTACAAGTAGGGAACAGGATGAAGTTGGAGCCATCTGTGAGCCAGCATTTTCATTTGATCAACTGACTTTATCTCGTTGACATCATAATGTTGTACGAATGTGTTCCAGATTCGAGTCATTTTAGGGATAAATGATCTCAGATTAAGTGATGTTCTGGAGAAGGGTACAGATAGAGTGAAATTGCTCCTTTCTGCCCATCGCGTGGTATAGAAACTTGTTTCTCGCCATTCTCAAAGTGGAGCCAAGTGCAGTACTTTGACAACGTTGGCCTTGTACATAACAGTAAGGCCTCCCACATCCCTCCTGTGTTGAAGGCTCTGCTGAAATGGCAGATCTATCCACGATGGGTCCAGGCGAGAGATGAGACGTCTTGCTCTGTTCTCTACTCTGTCAAGCAGTTGTAGATGAGTGTAGGGGGGGTGAAGGCAAACCAAGAAAGTGGAGCATACTTAAGGTGTGAGCTTGTGCCTCATATAGAACCTTGCAACCCCTACTGTCAGGCAGATGCGAAATACGTCGAAGTGCTGTAAGCTTCCTGGCTGCCTTGTTTACAAGATTTATGACGAGGTTCTTTTTGGTCAGTTTGAAGTCAAATTTCACCCTAAGATATCAACTTCTTTCCCAGTTACCAACACTCTCCCAAGTCTTGGATCTGTTACTTCTCCTACACCTGACATCACTGCTTCAGCACCTGCCAGTACACTAGACAGCGCACATTCCATCACTGATCCTACACCTGCCATCACACCTTCCGACACCATTCCATCATCTGGCAGCAGTGCTTCATCTGCAAGTACTAAGTCGGGATTTTCTCCACCAGAGATTGGTGCCGTTAATAATCAGCAGACTATCACTGCACCTGAACAGCTGCTGCGCCAAATTGCGAACAGCAGGGACACATCTGTCAGAATTGTACAGAGGCATGGTAGAGGACATGGTAGAGGACATGGAAGACGACGTGGAGGAGGAAGACTTCTACAGCCGTCTCACCTTCCACCAACACAATCCCAGGAAAACGTTCATCAGATACACAATCATAAGTCTGACCTGTGGCAGACCCTGCAGACAAATCAGCAGCAAAACATAGGAGGTGCAACAAATAGTAGTACACCCTCCCAGACACCTAGGCAGTGCTCTCTCTGTCACCAGAGGGGGCACACCACTAACAACTGCCTTCTAGATACCAGGTGCAATTACTGCCACAAGAAAAGACATCAGCAGGACCAGTGTCGGAAGAAAAAGGAACTTGACAGACAGGACCACCTGTTTAGAGACCTGTTCTCGGAACAAACCAGCAGGATCTTTGAATTAGTGAACACGCTCACACGTCACCCACTCAGCTACTCCTATCTCAGGCAAGCAGGTAGTATTGTGCATTATACAAAACCACAGACCTACATCCCAGCAGCTGTCTCGGTGCCCAATCTCTCTCAAGGGCAGGCACCTTACACACCAGCCACCTCAAACTGAACACATCATGAGGAGCCAGTCTATCAGCATCCTGTCGGCCAACATTAGAGGTTTCATTACCAATGTTGGAGAGTTCACACACAGTTTTGTGAAAGCTCGACGTCCTGACGTGATAGCTGTTGTTGGAACATTTTTGAACGACAGGACTCCAGAAAATTTTGCAAAAATTGCTGGCTACACCTCGTGGATAAGAAGAGACAAGCGAAGGCAAGGAGGTGTTGCTGTGTGCTTCTCTAAAAGTCTACATGCCCAGCACATTGATGTTGACATCCCTACTCATCTTGAAATGATGTTCTTCAAGTTATGCATAAACACTAGCACCTCTGTACTAGTATGTGCAATGTACAGACCTCAGTGGCAACATGCAGACCCCATCAACTTCCTAATGGAAAAGGTGGTCTCCCTTTTGCTCCAACACAACTGTCAACATATCATAATTGTTGGTGACCTCAACCAGCACCTTATACAGAGGGACTTTGATGACCTTCTTGCAGTATTTGACTTGAGAAACTTTATTGATTTCCCTACTCACATCTCTGGCTCCTTCCTTGATCCAGTAGTGAGTGGTCTGGCAGAAGCTAAAGTCACTTGTCAACCTCTCGGCTATGTTGGATCGTCTGACTACCAGGCTGCTTTTATGACACTTAAGATCCCAACAGAACGAGGTGAGGAGTCCACACGCACAACCTGGATATGAGAAAGAGGTAATTGGCCAGCCCTTTGCTCTGAGCTCCCCACCACCGATTGGAACGCTCTTCTCCAAGGGGATGTTGACAACCAAGTGAAAGCCTTCACTGGACACATCCTTACTGCTGCTACTGCTAAGTATGAGGCATGGTGAAGGTATAAGAGACATCCTACCACCTATAACAGGAACTTGCTCAGGCAAACCTGTAGGCATATGGGTGAAGTTCAAAAGGGGGCCATCGCTAAATGGGAGGTGGACACAAAAAGAAAACTAGCATCAGGTAGGGTAGGCTCGAAAACCTGGTGGTCCCTGGTCAAGGACAGACAAGGTTATCTGCCTGATGAACTCATTCCACCTCTAAATCGACTGGATGGGACTACCTCTACTAGTAGTCAAGAGAAGGCGGACCTCTTTACCTAACACTTAGCTATCAAAATGCAAGTTCCTGATCCAGCCAAGGGACCCTCCTTGGCTAGCTGCAAGAACTGTGTCAAAACTGTCAGTGGTGACAATAAGGCAGGAGGTGCATTTCCTTCTTAAATCGCTTGACCAAGAAAAGGCTGTGGGCCCAGACAAGTTGTGTCCAAGATTACTGAGAAGATGTGCAGACCAGCTAGCAGCACCTCTAACTCGCATCTTTCAGCACTGCCTAGTACAGTGTAAATGGCCTTCTCTGTGGAAAGAGGAAAATGCAGTCTCTGTTCACAAAAAGAAGAGCACAGCAAAAAATCAGCAACTACAAACTAGTGTCATTCCTGTCAATCACTGGCAAAATCCTTGAGACAATAATCTCAAGACAAATGGCAGAGTTTTTTGACTACCACTCACTACTTTGTGACTGTCAATATGGCTTCAGGAAAGGTTACTCTGCTGCTGATCTGTTGTTAAACCTCTCCACTAAATGGCAACAGTCACTGGATGAATCCAAAGTCAGCTGTGTGGTAGCACTGGACATTACTGGTGCTTTCAATTGAGTGTGGCATCATTATGGCCTCTTGGCAAAACTGCAGACACTGGGATTTGCAGACTCTACGCTACGTCTCCTCAGTGATTACCTTCATGGTAGATCTCTAAGTGTAGTTCTCAATGGAACAGAATCAGCAAGACATTCTATTGGGGCAAGTGTTCCACAAGGAAGTGTGCTGGGACCATTGTTATGGAATGTCTACTTCAATGACCTTCTTCATCTCATCCCAGAATCCCATGCATATACAGACGACTGTACACTGAGATTTACTTATCCAAGATAAGAAATGCCAGCTGCTCTAAGCTACATCAATTACCAGCTAAGAGCTATATCAGCCTGGAGAAACCAATTACAAGTAACATTTGCACCTGAGAAAACAGAAATGATGACGGTGTCTACGCACCGTGACAGTAATGCCGGTGCAGTAGTAAGCATGAATGGGAAAGTGTTGGTACCTTGAGAAGAAGTAGATGTCCTTGGGAAGAAATTTGACTCCAAACTGATCAAGAAGAACCACATTGTAAATCTTGCAAACAAGGCAGCCAGGAAACTTACAGCACTTCGATGTATCTCGCATCTGCTTGACAATAGAGGTTGCAAAATTTTGCATGAGGCACAAGTACGTTCACACCTTGAGTATGCTCCACTTTCAGCGTTTGCCTCCCCCCCCCCCACACTCATCTGCGACTGCTTGACAGATTAAAGAACAGAGCAAGACGTCTCATCTCTCGCCTGGACCCATCCTGGATAGATCTGCCATTTGAACAGAGCCTTCAACACAGGAGGGATGTGGGTGACCTTACTGTTATATACAAGGCCAACATTGTCAAAGTACCACACTTGGCTCCACGTCGAAGACAGCATGAAGCAAGCTTCTGTACCACAAGACGGGCAGAAAGCAACAACTTCACTCTGGCTGTACCCTTCTCCAGAACATCACTTCATCTGAGACTCGAGGCTGGAACACATTCGTACAGCATTATGATGTCAACAAGATAAAGTCAGTTGATCAAATGAAAATGTTGACTCACAGATGGCTCCAACTTCATCCTGTTCCCTACTTATATGTTTCATTACAATAAAAATGCTTTCAAATGAGCTGATGTAGGTAACAGCTCTTAGCTTGTCAATAAAGTTAGGAATCCTTAACTTGTAAAAAGCTTGTCAATAAAGCTAGGAATCCTTAACCTAACCTTGTTAAAACCTGCATAAAAAAGAGAAAAAGAGGGGGAGAAAAAGAGGGGGAGAGAGAGAGAGAGAGGGAGAGGGGAGAGAAAGAGAAAGGGGGTGAGTCACTGATACTTCGAATCTTCGTTAAGCAACTCATGAAAGATGCTGGTGTCCCGCAGCTCGACTGGTAGCGCATTCAGCTCACACACTGAGGTCTGGAGTTCGAACCCCGGTACGGGGAGGAAACATTAGGGCGAGTTTCCATAAGATACCTGCTGTCTGTGTTCACCTAGCAGTAAAATGGGTACCTGGATGCTAGTCGACTGGTGTGGGTCGCATCCTGGGAATAAAATTGACCTAATTTGAGGGAAATGCTCTGCATAAACAAGGAACTTTTAATATAGTAGTATGTCATTGATGTCAGTTATATAGTAGTATGTCATTGATGTCAGTTATATAGTAATATGTCATTGATGTCAGTTATATAGTAGTATGTCATTGATGTCAGTTATATAGTGGTATGTCACTGATGTCAGTTATATAGTAGTATGTCACTGATGTCAGCTATATAGTAGTATGTCATTGATGTCAGCTGTATAGTAGTATGTCACTGATGTCAGCTATATAGTAGTATGTCACTGATGTCAGCTATATAGTAGTATGTCACTGATGTCAGCCATATAGTAGTATGTCACTGATGTCAGCTATATAGTAGTATGTCATTGATGTCAGCTATATAGTAGTATGTCATTGATGTCAGCTATATAGTAGTATGTCATTGATGTCAGCTATTTTGTAGTATGTCTTTGATGTCAGCTATATAGTAGTATGTCATTGATGTCAGCTATATAGTAGTATGTCATTGATGTCAGCTATATAGTAGTATGTCATTGATGTCAGCTATATAGTAGTATGTCACTGATGTCAGCTATATAGTAGTATGTCATTGATGTCAGCTATATAGTAGTATGTCATTGATGTCAGCTATATAGTAGTGTGTCATTGATGTCAGCTATGGACTGTACTTGTAGAAATAGTTAATTATTATTAATATTTTTAGTGTGTGGTTTCAAGTCTGTCTACTACACGAGGGTCATTAAGGCTGATTGGTTGGTTAGTGGGGTTTAAAGTCTATCTACTACACGAAGGTTATCAGGGCTCCAAGTCACCTGCATACCTACCGGGTATATACCCTGACAGCTGCATATATCTCTCAAAGTATATGTGTTAAGAATTGTTTGAATTCTTTGGGTATTATAAAAATCTTGTCTGGCGGTGGATAGGCAACCGCACAACCCTTGTGTAGTCGATAGGCTTCAAACTTTATTAACCAACCTGTATACCACCTGTCAGGAATACTTTAATACCTAGAATGGGAATGAAATTCTGGGTGTATACAGGGAGAAACATACACCTCTGGGTGTATGAATCCCGTGTTCATGAAGACGTTAAAAACACCTTGAAGAAACCTCTCATTCAGAGGCTTCATGAGAAGCTTCGAAGCCTCGAAGCTGAGCTTGACGAAGCTTAGTTTCCCTCACTGTGGTTGTACCAGCTACAACAGGACGGTCGCTGCTCTACACTCTTCTACCTACACGTAAAATACACTGAAATGTATATATCCTTCAGTATATATACACTCACAGATGTGTATTTGTGTATATACACATCAGTGTGTAATTCAGTGTATATGCTTTGATTACTATTACTATAGTATCAGAGTATATACATTGAGAAGTGTACATATCTCAGTGTATATATAGAGATATATATCTGTGTATACTGGTGTATATCAGTGTATATAACTTGTTTATAATTGCTCAGACTGAGTATAATCCCTAAGGATTTAGCGCTCTCAAAATCAGTACTGGATGCGCTATTATTATCGATGCTTATATCGTAATGATTATAACTAATGGTAATAAGCAAGTGAATTGTTAGTGATTATAAGTTCAGTGTTGTGGCGCGAGTGTTGTGGCGCGAGTGTTATGGCGGGAGTGTTGTGGCGGGAGTGTTGTGGCGGGAGTGTTGTGGCGGGCGTGTTGTGGCGCGAGTGTTGTGTTGTGGCGCGAGTGTTGTGGCGCGAGTGTTGTGGCGGGCGTGTTGTGGCGGGCGTGTTGTGGCGCAAGTGTTGTGGCGGGCGTGTTGTGGCGCAAGTGTTGTGGCGGGCGTGTTGTGGCGCGAGTGTTGTGGCGGGCGTGTTGTGGCGGGCGTGTTGTGGCGGGCGTGTTGTGGCGGGAGTGTTGTGGCGGGCGTGTTGTGGCGGGAGTGTTGTGGCGGGCGTGTTGTGGCGCGAGTGTTGTGGAGCGAGTGTTGTGGCGCGAGTGTTGTGTTGTCGCGGGAGCGTTGTGTTGTCACGGGCGTGTTGTCACGGGAGTGTTGTCGCGGGCGTGTTGTCGCGGGCGTGTTGTCGCGGGCGTGTTGTCGCGGGCGTGTTGTCACGGGCGTGTTGTCGCGGGCGTGTTGTCGCGGGCGTGTTGTCGCGGGAGTGTTGTCGCGGGAGTGTTGTCGCGGTGTGGCTTCGCTACAGAGCCAACTGGCTACCCCAGCACCAGCAGACTACCCTAGCACCAGCTGACTACCCCAGCACCAGCTGACTACCCCAGCACCAGCTGACTACCCCAGCACCAGCTGACTACCCTAGCACCAGCTGACTACCTCAGCACCAGCTGACTACCCCAGCACCAGCTGACTACCCCAGCACCAGCTGACTACCCAAGCACCGGCTGACTACCCAAGCACCGGCTGACTACCCAAGCACCGGCTGGCTACCGTACCATTACCAGCTGACTGCACCAGACCAGCTGACAACCCAAGCACCGGCTGGCTACCCCAGCACCAGCTGACTACCCCAGCACCCGCTGACTACCCCAGCACCCGCTGTCTACCCAAGCACCGGCTTGCTACCCCATTACCAGCTGGCTACCCCATTACCGGCTGGCTACCCCAGCACCAGCTGACTACCCCAGCACCAGCTGACTACCCAAGCACCGGCTGGCTACCCCATTACCAGCTGGTTACCCCAGCACCAGCTGACTACCCCAGCACCAGCTGGCTACCCCAGCACCAGCTGGCTACCCCAGCACCAGCTGACTACCCCAGCACCAGCTGACTACCCAAGCACCGGCTGGCTACCCCATTACCAGCTGGCTGCCCACGCAGCAGCTGACTACCCCAGTACGGCCGACTACACCAGCACCGGACTTCCCCAGCACCAGCTTTTTACACCAGCACTGACTACCCCAGCACCAGCTGGCTACAGACACCATCTGCCATCAACAAAGGTCAGTTTCAGGTCAACAATTGATGATAATCTCGCCTCCACTGCATCATAATAATAACTGTTTCCTGTTGTTTAATGAATGTCTAAAAGATTTACGATATTTTGTGGGGATACACAAGGTGTGGGTACTCACCTAATTCTGGTTGCAGGGGTCGAGACTCAGCTCGTGGCCCTGGGGTCTAGACTCAGCTCGTGGCCCTGGGGTCTAGACTCAGCTCGTGGCCCTGGGGTCTAGACTCAGCTCGTGGCCCTGGGGTCTAGACTCAGCTCGTGGCCCTGGGGTCTAGACTCAGCTCGTGGCCCTGGGGTCTAGACTCAGCTCGTGGCCCTGGGGTCTAGACTCAGCTCGTGGCCCTGGGGTCTAGACTCAGCTCGTGGCCCTGGGGTCTAGACTCAGCTCGTGGCCCTGGGGTCTAGACTCAGCTCGTGGCCCTGGGGTCTAGACTCAGCTCGTGGCCCTGGGGTCTAGACTCAGCTCGTGGCCCTGGGGTCTAGACTCAGCTCGTGGCCCAGGGGTCTAGACTCAGCTCGTGGCCCTGGGGTCTAGACTCACCTCGTGGCCCTGGGGTCTAGACTCAGCTCGTGGCCCTGGGGTCTAGACTCAGCTCGTGGCACTGTTTCTTCACTGCGTGGTACTCCATGAGTTTATCATACCTCATCTTAAAGCTATGTATGGTTCCTGCATCCACTACATCACTTGCCAGACTATTCCACTTCCTGACAATTCTATGACTGAAGAAATACTTCCTAACATCCCTGTGACTCGTCTGAGTCTTCAGCTTCCAACTGTGACCCCTTGTTTCTGTGTCCCCTCTCTGGAACATCCTGTCTGTTAACCCTGTCTATTCCACACAGTATTTTGTATGTCTTTATCATGTCTCCCTTGACCCTACTGTCCTGTGTGTGTGTGTGTGTGTGTGTGTGTGTGTGTGTGTGTGTGTGTGTGTGTGTGTGTGAGGTATAACTGAGATACATCCGATTTGGAAAAGGCATATGACAGGGTGGATAGGGGGACAATGTGGCAGATGTTGCAGGTGTATGGTGTAGGAGGTAGGTTACTGGAAGCAGTGAAGAGTTTTTACGAGGATAGTAAGGCTCAAGTTAGAGAATGTAGGAAAGAGGGAAATTATTTCCCAGTAAAAGTAGGCCTTAGACAAGGATGTGTGATGTCACCGTGGTTGTTTAATATATTTTTAGATAGGGTTGTAAGAGAAGTAAATGCGAGGGTCTTGGCAAGAGGGGTGGAATTAAAAGATAAAGAATCACACATAAAGTGGGAGTTGTCACAGTTGCTCTTTGGTGATGACACTGTGCTCTTGGGAGATTCCGAAGAGAAGTTGCAGAGATTGGTGGATGAATTTGGTAGGGTGTGCAAAACAAGAAAATTAAAATTGAATACAGGAAAGAGTAAGGTTATGAGGACAAAAAGATTAGGTGATGAAAGATTGGATATCAGATTGGAGGGAGAGAGTATGGAGGAGGTGAATGTATTCAGATATTTGGGAGTGGACGTGTCAGCGGATGGGTCTAAGAAAGATGAGGTGAATCATAGAATTGATGAGGGGTAAAGGGTGAGCGGTGCACTTAGGAGTCTGTGGAGACAAAGAACTTTGTCCTTGGAGGCAAAGATGGGAATGTATGAGAGTATAGTTTTATCAACGCTCTTATATGGGTGTGAAGCATGGGTGATGAATGTTGCAGCGAGAAGAAGGCTGGAGGCAGTGGAGATGTCATGTCTGAGGGCAATGTGTGGTGTGAATATAATGCAGAGAATTCGTAGTTTGGAAGTTAGGAGGAGGTGCGGGATTACCAAAACTGTTGTCCAGAGGGTTGAGGAAGGGTTGTTGAGGTGGTTCGGACATGTAGAGAGAGTGGAGCGAAACAGAATGACTTCAAGAGTGCATCAGTCTGTAGTGGAAGGAAGGCGGGGTAGGGGTCGGCCTAGGAAAGGTTGGAGGGAGGGGGTAAAGGAGGTTTTGTGTGCGAGGGGCTTGGACTTCCAGCGGGCATGCGTGAGTGTGTTTAATAGGAGTGAATGGAGACAAATGGTTTTTAATACTTGACGTGCTGTTGGAGTGTGAGCAAAGTAACATTTATGAAGGGATTGAGGGAAACCGGCAGGCCGGACTTGAGTCCTGGAGATGGGAAGTACAGTGCCTGCACTCTGAAGGAGGGATGTTAATGTTGCAGTTTAAAAACTGTAGTGTAAAGCACCCTTCTGGCAAGACAGTGATGGAGTGAATGATGGTGAAAGTTTTTCTTTTTCGGGCCACCCTGTCTTGGTGGGAATCGGCAAGTGTGTTAATAAAAAAAAAAACCCTCCGGAAGATGTAGGCTGACTGGTATTCATGTTCCTGGAATACTTGGTCCTGGAATACTTGGACCTGGAATACTTGGTCCTGGAATACTTGGTTCTGGAATACATGGTACTGGAATACATGGTCCTGGAAAACATGGTCCTGGAATACATGGTCCTGGAATACATGGTCCTGGAATACATGGACCTGGAATACATGACCCTGGGAGGTGTGTATTAATACGTAGTATTTACATTACAGGTAGGTGAAGCTTCACAGATCGTCGAGGGAGAGATGACAGCATCACTAAGGTAAGTTGATGTTTAAGCTGTAATGTTGAAATTATCACCAATACGTTAGGTAAAAAGATACAAAGAACAGCTAATGCGACATTTTATTGTGGAAACGTTTCACTCTCCTGGAGAGCGAAACGTTGCCACAACAAAATGTCACATTAATTGCACTTTTGTCCTTTTATTTAAGATGTTTACGTTAGCTGTTACCAGTGTTGTTTCCTGTTGTCAAGGAGCATCATTTTGTGTACAGTGCGGATACTGATGTTAAGGTAGAGTTGGTTATCTATCCTTTCTATCGTTACGGAGGGTTGAAAGCATCAATCATTGCAAAAAGTCGTGTGAATCCCGTAGTTTGCCTTCCAGTACTTACATGGGCATGTTTTCCAAGAATAACGAGTAAATAAATACAGATCTACGATTCAGGCATTTTTTACACAGGTCTTTTTTGAAGGAATATTTAGTTAGAAAAACAGTCCATCTATGCAAGTCTTCATGTCATTGTTTTTGACCATAATGACGCCAATTTCAATTTTAGTTACGTTATGGCTACTTTGTCATAAACATGTAACATTACTCACGAATACTTGATAAAACGATTGCAGAGAAACTACTGTACGAGTGGGATTTGAGCCATGGTGAGTGAGTTTTATAACTTGTCGTGGGTTCAAACGCCACCCGTACCATGGTTTGTTTAACTTGTATCCTAGACTGTGACTACAGTCGGTCCTACTATCCCTCTCACACACAGTATATTCTATCCCATCCCATGATCTTCTCACATCCTGTAAGGAAGGAGGTAGAAGTACATAAGTCCCCTCGGATCCGAGGGGATAAATTCCAAAACTTACCGTGGATACCCGAAACCGCGGAAAGTAGCGAACCATTTATATATAATTAGTGGTTTTTCGTTTACATACATACCTATGATAAAGTTGATAAATTACTCACAGTAAGTTGAGAATTATCACTTGTTCACTGATGGGCAGCACTTGACGGCTTCTCTTAGTGTTTGAACAACTGTCACCATCCTTACTTTTGTGGTCATTATTAAGCAAAATTAAGGGATATTTTTTGGGTCACGGTAAACCACAGATAATTCAAACAACATAAAACTGAATTCACAGATCCTGGGTTTACTGCATCACCTTCCGTAAATTCAGTAGAGCGAGAGAGATCGCTAATGTTAATGCGTTGATATATATTTATTGCAAAACGTTTCTCTTACACAGTAGACTTTCTCAGTTGAATACAGAGGGACCAGCAGAAGCAGCAGTCGACTGAAGGAGCCTACTGTGTAGGTGGCAAGTTTCGCAATAAATTTCCGCAACTACTGCACCCTAGAATAGATAATAGCAAATAGGGGGGTGGGGGCTCCTGAAATGACAGGAATATATATATACATATATATATATATATATATATATATATATATATATATATATATATATATATATATATATATATATATATATATATATATATATATATATTTATTTATTTATTATTAATTTTGGAAGTATCAGTTGTGGGTGTAACTGTGGATCTTCAGACTCTGAGAAGAGGTTTATCTTCGAAGCTCAGTATTTTTGCCCTCTACTAACTTCATAAAGTTATTCCAGCTGAACCTAGTCTAACTCAACAAACCAAAAAAAAAGAAAAAAAAGAAAATCTTGTAGAAATGCACGAAGGAAAAATCGCCAAATAATTCACTCTCTAATATGATAAGTTAGCAAAATGAGGGCGACCTGTTCTCATTTAATTAACATTATTTTCTATTGCGATTCCATATATTACTTTCGTGTTCCCTGGACATTTAAGTTATTTTTTCTCTCATGTGTCGTAGTTAAGAGTGAGACTAACTGCTTGGTGAACTTAAATATCTGACAGTTTAAAAATATACAATATAACGTCTGTTTTCAGAATTATACCAAATTTTTGGAGAGGTTCTTATGTTAGGCTTGGTGAGGATAGCTTAGGATGGGTCGAGTTTGATTATGTAATGCTAAGTATAGTTAGCTTCTGTTAGCTTTAGTTAGGCTGGGTTTTGTTAGTTTTAGTTACATAGAGCTAAGTTAGGTTATTAGTCAATATTGACTATTCAGTGTAACTCGATATAATTTAACCTAACCTAACTCATCCTAGTGTCGCGGGAGTGTTGTCGCGGGCGTGTTGTCGCGGGCGTGTTATCGCGGGCATGTTGTCGCGGGCGTGTTGTCGCGGGAGTTTTACGGCGGGAGTTTTACGGAGGGAGTTTTACGGCGGGAGTTTTCCGGCGGGAGTTTTCCGGCGGGAGTTTTCCGGCGGGAGTTTTCCGGCGGGAGTTTTCCGGCGGGAGTTTTCCGGCGGGAGTTTTCCGGCGGGAGTTTTCCGGCGGGAGTTTTCCGGCGGGAGTTTTCCGGCGGGAGTTTTACGGCGGGAGTTTTACGGCGGGAGTTTTCCGGCGGGAGTTTTCCGGCGGGAGTTTTCCGGCGGGAGTTTTCGGCGTCAGGGCGGGAGCGTCAGGGCAGGAGCGTCAGGGCGGGAGCGTCAGGGCGGGAGCGTCAGGGCGGGAGTGTCAGGGCGGGAGTGTCAGGGCGGGAGTGTCAGGGCGGGAGTGTCAGGGCGGGAGTGTCAGGGCGGGAGTGTCAGGGCGGGAGTGTTGTCGCGTGAGTGTTGTCGCGTGAGTGTTGTCGCGTGAGTGTTGTCGCGTGAGTTTTACGGCGTGAGTTTTACGGCGTGAGTTTTACGGCGGGAGTGTTATCGCGGGAGTGTTGTCCCGGGAGTGTTGTCGCGGGAGTGTTGTCGCGGGAGTGTTGTCGCGGGAGTGTTGTCGCGGGAGTGTTGTCGCGGGAGTGTTATCGCGGGAGTGTTGTCTCGGAAGTGTTACGGCGGGAGTGTTACGGCGGGAGTGTTGTCGCGGGAGTGTTGTCGCGGGAGTGTTGTCGCGGGAGTGTTGTCGCGGGAGTGTTGTCGCGGGAGTGTTGTCGCGGGAGTGTTGTCGCGGGAGTGTTGTCGCGGGAGTGTTGTCGCGGGAGTGTTGTCGCGGGAGTGTTACGGCGGGAGTGTTACGGCGGGAGTGTTACGGCGGGAGTGTTACGGCGGAAGTGTTACGGCGGGAGTGTTACGGCGGGAGTGTTACGGCGGGAGTGTTGTTGCGGGAGTGTTGTCGCGGGAGTGTTGTCGCGGGAGTGTTGTCGCGGGAGTGTTGTCGCGGGAGTGTTGTCGCGGGAGTGTTGTCGCGGGAGTGTTGTCGCGGGAGTGTTGTCGCGGGAGTGTTGTCGCGGGAGTGTTGTCGCGGGAGTGTTACGGCGGGAGTGTTACGGCGGGAGTGTTACGGCGGGAGTGTTACGGCGGGAGTGTTATCGCGGGAGTGTTAGGGCGGGAGTGTTACGGCGGGAGTGTTACGGCGGGAGTGTTAGGGCGGGAGTGTTATCGCGGGAGTGTTAGGGCGGGAGTGTTACGGCGGGAGTGTTACGGCGGGAGTGTTATCGCGGGAGTGTTAGGGCGGGAGTGTTACGGCGGGAGTGTTACGGCGGGAGTGTTACGGCGGGAGTGTTACGGCGGGAGTGTTAGGGCGGGAGTGTTATCGCGGGAGTGTTACGGCGGGAGTGTTGTCGCGGGAGTGTTACGGCGGGAGTGTTACGGCGGGAGTGTTACGGCGGGAGTGTTACGGCGGGAGTGTTACGGCGGGAGTGTTGTCGCGGGAGTGTTAGGGCGGGAGTGTTGTCGCGGGAGTGTTACGGCGGGAGTGTTGTCGCGGGAGTGTTCTCAGAAAAATTAAGATTGCCTCAATACTGTTGAGAGAACAGGTGGCATGGCTCCAGCACCAGCTGGCTACCCCAGCACCAGCTGGCTACCCCAGCACCAGCTGGCATCCCCAGCACCAGCTGGCATCCCCAGCACCAGCTGGCTACCCCAGCACCAGCTGGCATCCCCAGCACCAGCTGGCTATCCCAGCACCAGCTGGCTACCCCAGCACCAGCTGGCATCCCCAGCACCAGCTGGCTACAGACACCATCTGCCATCAACAAAGGTCAGTTTCAGGTCAACAATTGATGATAATCTCACCTCCACTGCATCATAATAATTTTTTCATTGTTGTTTAATGAAGGTCTAAAATTTTACGATATATTGTGTGTACTCACCTAATTGTGGTTGCAGGGGTCGAGACTCAGCTCCTGGACCCGCCTCTTC
This sequence comes from Cherax quadricarinatus, assembly GCF_038502225.1. Lineage (NCBI taxonomy): Eukaryota > Metazoa > Arthropoda > Malacostraca > Decapoda > Parastacidae > Cherax > Cherax quadricarinatus. The sequence continues at coordinate 19,854,370 of NC_091367.1, forward strand.
ACTGATCGCTACTAGGTCCTCTCTGTTTCCTGAGCTTTGTCATATCACGTCTTAAAGCTATGTATGGTTCCTGTCTCCACTACCTCACTTGCTAGGCTGTTCCACTTCCTGACGACTCTCTGACTTGAAGAAGTACTTCCTAACATCCCCTGTGACTCGTCTGAGTCTTCAGCGTCCAATTGTAACCTCTTGTTTCTGTGTCCCATTTCTGGAACATCCTGTCTGTCTACCCTGTCTATTCCACGCATTATTTTGTATGTTGTTATCATGTCTCCCCTGACCCGCCTGTCCTCCAGTGCCGTTATTCCGATTTCCTTTAACCTTTCTTCGTAGGACATTCCCCTGAGCTCTGGAACTAGCCTTGTTGCAAGCCTTTGCACTTTCTCTAATTTCTTGACGTGCTTGACCAGGTGTGGGTTCCAAACTTGTGCTGCATACTCCAGTATGGGCCTGACGTACACAGTGTACACTGTCTTGAACGATTCCTTACTAAGGTATCGGAACGCTATTCTCAGGTTTGCCAGGCGCCCATATGCAGCAATTATCTGGTTGATGTGTTCCTCTGGAGACGTGTTCGGTGCTATGGTCACTCCAAGATCTTTTCCTTAAGTGAGGTTTGCAGCCTTCTTTGCCCTTCCCCAATCTTCATGACTTTGCATTTTGCAGGGTTGAATTCGAGAAGCCAGTTGCTGGACCACGTGTCCAATCTGTCCAGGTCTCTTTGTAGTCCTGCCTGATCCTCATCCGATTTAAGTGTGTGTGTGCGTGTGTGTGTGAGAAGAGGTATAATATGTGTGTGTGAGGTATAGGGTGTGTGTGTGAGGAGGTAAAACATGTGTGTGTGAGGTATAAAGCGTGTATGTTTGTGAGGATGTATAACGTTTGCGTGTGTGTGTGTGTGTGTGTGTGTGTGTATGAGGAGGTATAGCGTGTGAATGAGGAAGTAGAGCGTGTGTGAGGAGGTATAACTGAGATACTTCCTGAAGATGTAGGTTGAATGGTATTCATGGACCTGAAATACATAGTCCTGGAATACATGTTCATTTAATACATGGATCTGGAATACATGGTCCTGGAATATGAGCCTGGTATACATGGATCTGCAATACACGGTCCTGAAATGCATAGTCCTGGTATACATGGACCTGGAATACATGGTCCTGGTATACATGGACCTGGAATACATGGTCCTGGTATACATGGACCTGGAATACATGGTCCTGGTATACATGGACCTGGAATACATGGTCCTGGTATACATGGACCTGGAATACATAGTCCTGGTATACATGGACCTGGTATACGTGAACCAGGGAGGAGTGTATTAATACGTAGTATTTACATTACAGGTAGGTGAAGCTTCACAGATCGTCGAGGGAGAGATGACAGCATCACTAAGGTAAGTTGATGATCATGTTGTAGTAATATTGAAATTACCGCCAATATATTAGGTAACAAGGAACAAAGTACAACTAATGCGACATTTTATTGTGGCAAAGTTTCGCTCCCCTGGAGAGCGAAACGTTGCCACAACAAAATGTCACATTAATTGCACTTGTGTCCTTTTACTTAAGATGCTTAAGTTAGCTGTAACCAGTGTTGTTTCCTGTTGTCAAGGAGCATCATTTTGTGTACAGTGCGGATACTGATGTTAAGGTAGAGTTGCTTATCTATCCTTTCTATCGTTACGGAGGGTTGAAAGCATCAATCATTGCGAAAAGTCGTGTGAATCCCGTAGTTTGCCTTCCAGTACATACATGGGCATGTTTTCCAAGAATAACGAGTAAATAAATACAGATCTACGAGTCAGGCATTTTTTACACAGGTCTTTTTTGAAGGAATATTTAGTTTGAAAATCAGTCCATCTATGCAAGTCTTCATGTCATTGTTTTTGACCATAATGACGCCAATTTCAATTTTAGTTACGTTATGGCTACTTTGTCATAAACTTGTAACATTACTCACGAATACTTGATAAAACGATTGCAGAGAAACTACTGTACGAGTGGGATTTGAGCCATGGTGAGTGAGTTTTATAACTTGTCGTGGGTTCAAACGCCACCCGTACCATGGTTTGTTTAACTTGTATCCTAGACTGTGACTACAGTCGGTCCTACTATCCCTCTCACACACAGTATATTCTATCCCATCCCATGATCTTCTCACATCCTGTAAGGAAGGAGGTAGAAGTACATAAGTCTCCTCGTATCCGAGGGGATTAATTAAAAAACTTACCGTGGATACCCGAAACCGCGGATAGTAGCGAACCATTTATATATAATTAGTGGTTTTTCGTTTACATACATACCTATGATAAAGTTGATAAATTACTCACAGTAAGTTGAGAATTATCACTTGTTCACTGATGGGCAGCACTTGACGGCTTCTCTTAGTGTTTGAACAACTGTCACCATCGTTACTTTTGTGGTCATTATTAAGCAAAATTAAGGGATATTTTTTGGGTCACGGTAAACCACAGATAATTCAAACAACATCAACTGAATTCACAGATCCTGGGTTTACTGCATCACCTTCCGTAAATTCAGTAGAGCGAGAGAGATCGCTAATGTTAATGCGTTGATATATATTTATTGCAAAGCGTTTCTCTTACACAGTAGACTTTCTCAGTTGAATACAGAGGGACCAGCAGAAGCAGCAGTCGACTGAAGGAGCCTACTGTGTAGGTGGCAAGTTTCGCAATCAATTTCCGCAACTACTGCACCCTAGAATAGATAATAGCAAATAGGGGGGTGGGGGCTCCTGAAATGACAGGAATATATATATACATATATATATATATATATATATATATATATATATATATATATATATATATATATATATATATATATAATGTATATATATATATATATATATATATATATATATATATTTATTTATTTATTTATTATTAATTTTGGAAGTATCACTTGTGGGTGTAACTGTGGATCCTCAGTCTCTGAGAAGAGGTTTATCTTCGAAGCTCAGTATTTTTGCCCTCGACTAACCTCATAAAGTTATTCCAGCTGAACCTAGTCTAACTCAACAAACCAAAAAAAAAAGAAAAAAAAGAAAATCTTGTAGAAATGCACGAAGGAAAAATCGCCAAATAATTCACTCTCTAATATGATAAGTTAGCAAAATGAGGGCGACCTGTTCTCATTTAATTAACATTATTTTCTATTGCGATTCCATATATTACTTTCGTGTTCCCTGGACATTTAAGTTATTTTTTCTCTCATGTGTCGTAGTTAAGAGTGAGACTAACTGCTTGGTGAACTTAAATATCTGACAGTTTAAAAATATACAATATAACGTCTGTTTTCAGAATTATACCAAATTTTTGGAGAGGTTCTTATGTTAGGCTTGGTGAGGATAGCTTAGGATGGGTCGAGTTTGATTATGTAATGCTAAGTATAGTTAGCTTCTGTTAGCTTTAGTTAGGCTGGGTTTTGTTAGTTTTAGTTACATAGAGCTAAGTTAGGTTATTAGTCAATATTGACTATTCAGTGTAACTCGATATAATTTAACCTAACCTAACTCATCCTAGTGTCGCGGGAGTGTTGTCGCGGGCGTGTTGTCGCGGGCGTGTTATCGCGGGCATGTTGTCGCGGGCGTGTTGTCGCGGGAGTTTTACGGCGGGAGTTTTACGGAGGGAGTTTTACGGCGGGAGTTTTCCGGCGGGAGTTTTCCGGCGGGAGTTTTCCGGCGGGAGTTTTCCGGCGGGAGTTTTCCGGCGGGAGTTTTCCGGCGGGAGTTTTCCGGCGGGAGTTTTCCGGCGGGAGTTTTCCGGCGGGAGTTTTCCGGCGGGAGTTTTCCGGCGGGAGTTTTCCGGCGGGAGTTTTCCGGCGGGAGTTTTCCGGCGGGAGTTTTCCGGCGGGAGTTTTCCGGCGGGAGTTTTCCGGCGGGAGTTTTCCGGCGGGAGTTTTCCGGCGGGAGTTTTCCGGCGGGAGTTTTCCGGCGGGAGTTTGCCGGCGGGAGTTTTCCGGCGGGAGTTTTCCGGGGGAGTTTTCCGGGGGGAGTTTTCCGGGGGGAGTTTTCCGGGGGGAGTTTTCCGGGGGGAGTTTTCCGGGGGGAGTTTTCCGGGGGGAGTTTTCCGGGGGGAGTTTTCCGGGGGGAGTTTTCCGGGGGGAGTTTTCCGGGGGGAGTTTTCCGGGGGGGTTTTCCGGGGGGGTTTTCCGGGGGGGTTTTCCGGGGGGAGTTTTCCGGGGGGAGTTTTCCGGGGGGAGTTTTCCGGGGGGAGTTTTCCGGGGGGAGTTTTCCGGGGGGAGTTTTCCGGGGGGAGTTTTCCGGCGGGAGTTTTCCGGCGGGAGTTTTCCGGCGGGAGTTTTCCGGCGGGAGTTTTCCGGCGGGAGTTTTCCGGCGGGAGTTTTCCGGCGGGAGTTTTCCGGCGGGAGTTTTCCGGCGGGAGTTTTCCGGCGGGAGTTTTCCGGCGGGAGTTTTCCGGCGGGAGTTTTCCGGCGGGAGTTTTCCGGCGGGGGTTTTCCGGCGGGGGTTTTCCGGCGGGAGTTTTCCGGCGGGAGTTTTCCGGCGGGTGTTTTCCGGCGGGGGTTTTCCGGCGGGGGTTTTCCGGCGGGGGTTTTCCGGCGGGGGTTTTCCGGCGGGGGTTTTCCGGCGGGGGTTTTCCGGCGGGGGTTTTCCGGCGTGTGTTTTTTTTCCGGCGGGGGTTTTCCGGCGGGGGTTTTCCGGCGGGGGTTTTCCGGCGGGGGTTTTCCGGCGGGGGTTTTCCGGCGGGGGTTTTCCGGCGGGGGTTTTCCGGCGGGGGTTTTCCGGCGGGGGTTTTCCGGCGGGGGTTTTCCGGCGGGGGTTTTCCGGCGGGGGTTTTCCGGCGGGGGTTTTGCGGCGGGGGTTTTGCGGCGGGGGTTTTGCGGCGGGGGTTTTGCGGCGGGGGTTTTGCGGCGGGGGTTTTGCGGCGGGGGTTTTGCGGCGGGGGTTTTGCGGCGGGGGTTGTCCGGCGGGGGTTTTCCGGCGGGGGTTTTACGGCGGGAGTTTTACGGCGGGAGTGTTAGGGCGGGAGTGTTAGGGCGGGAGTGTTAGGGCGGGAGTGTTAGGGCGGGAGTGTTAGGGCGGGAGTGTTAGGGCGGGAGTGTTAGGGCGGGAGTGTTAGGGCGGGAGTGTTAGGGCGGGAGTGTTAGGGCGGGAGTGTTAGGGCGGGAGTGTTGTCGCGGGAGTGTTGTCGCGGGAGTGTTAGGGCGGGAGTGTTAGGGCGGGAGTGTTGTCGCGGGAGTGTTAGGGCGGGAGTGTTGTCGCGGGAGTGTTAGGGCGGGAGTGTTAGGGCGGGAGTGTTAGGGCGGGAGTGTTGTCGCGGGAGTGTTAGGGCGGGAGTGTTGTCGCGGGAGTGTTCTCAGAAAAATTAAGATTGCCTCAATACTGTTGAGAGAACAGGTGGCATGGCTCCAGGACCAACTGGCTACCCCAGCACCAGCTGGCATCCCCAGCACCAGCTGGCTACCCCAGCACCAGCTGGCTACCCCAGCACCAGCTGGCATCCCCAGCACCAGCTGGCTACAGACACCATCTGCCATCAACAAAGGTCAGTTTCAGGTCAACAATTGATGATAATCTCACCTCCACTGCATCATAATAATAATTTTTTCATTGTTGTTTAATGAAGGTCTAAAATTTTACGATATATTGTGTGTACTCACCTAATTGTGGCTGCAGGGGTCGAGACTCAGCTCCTGGACCCGCCTCTTCACTGATCGCTACTAGGTCCTCTGTGTTTCCTGAGCTTTGTCATATCTCGTCTTAAAGCTATGTATGGTTCCTGTCTCCACTACCTCACTTGCTAGGCTGTTCCACTTCCTGACGACTCTGTGACTTGAAGAAGTACTTCCTAACATCCCCTGTGACTCGTCTGAGTCTTCAGCGTCCAGTTGTAACCTCTTGTTTCTGTGTCCCATTTCTGGAACATCCTGTCTGTCTACCCTGTCTATTCCACGCATTATTTTGTATGTTGTTATCATGTCTCCCCTGACCCGCCTGTCCTCCAGTGCCGTTATTCCGATTTCCTTTAACCTTTCTTCGTAGGACATTCCCCTGAGCTCTGGAACTAGCCTTGTTGCAAGCCTTTGCACTTTCTCTAATTTCTTGACGTGCTTGACCAGGTGTGGGTTCCAAACTTGTGCTGCATACTCCAGTATGGGCCTGACGTACACAGTGTACACTGTCTTGAACGATTCCTTACTAAGGTATCGGAACGCTATTCACAGGTTTGCCAGGCGCCCATATACAGCAATTATCTGGTTGATGTGTTCCTCTGGAGACGTGTTCGGTGCTATGGTCACTCCAAGATCTTTTCCTTAAGTGAGGTTTGCAGCCTTCTTTGCCCTTCCCCAATCTTCATGACTTTGCATTTTGCAGGGTTGAATTCGAGAAGCCAGTTGCTGGACCACGTGTCCAATCTGTCCAGGTCTCTTTGTAGTCCTGCCTGATCCTCTTCCGATTTAAGTGTGTGTGTGCGTGTGTGTGTGAGAAGAGGTATAATGTGTGTGTGTGAGGTATAGGGTGTGTGTGTGAGGAGGTAAAACGTGTGTGTGAGATATAAAGCGTGTATGTTTGTGAGGACGTATAACGTTTGCGTGTGTGTGTGTGTGTGTGTGTGTGTATGAGGAGGTATAGCGTGTGAATGAGGAAGTAGAGCGTGTGTGAGGAGGTATAACTGAGATACTTCCTGAAGATGTAGGTTGAATGGTATTCATGGACCTGAAATACATAGTCCTGGAATACATGTTCCTTTAATACATGGATCTGGAATACATGGTCCTGGAATATGAGCCTGGTATACATGGATCTGCAATACACGGTCCTGAAATGCATAGTCCTGGTATACATGGACCTGGTATACATGGTCCTGGTATACATGGACCTGGAATACATGGTCCTGGTATACATGGATCTGGAATACATGGTCCTGGTATACATGGACCTGGTATACGTGAACCAGGGAGGAGTGTATTAATACGTAGTATTTACATTACAGGTAGGTGAAGCTTCACAGATCGTCGAGGGAGAGATGACAGCATCACTAAGGTAAGTTGATGATCATGTTGTAGTAATATTGAAATTACCGCCAATATATTAGGTAACAAGGAACAAAGTACAACTAATGCGACATTTTATTGTGGCAACGTTTCGCTCCCCTGGAGAGCGAAACGTTGCCACAACAAAATGTCACATTATTTGCACTTGTGTCCTTTTACTTAAGATGCATAACAGCTTCTTCACCTCCTCCTTGGTTATATGTACCTCATCCAGCACTTGCTGGTGTGCCCCCCTGTTCTGATTTCTTGGAGTCCTACTGGTTTCCATTGTAAATACCTCTTTAAACCTTGTGTTGAGCTCCTGACAAACCTCTCGGTCGTTTCTTGTGAATTCCCCATCACCCTTCCTCAGTCTGATTACCTGGTCCTTGACTGTTGTTTTCCTCCTGATGTGGCTGTACAACAGCTTCGGGTCAGTCTTTACTTTTGATGCTATGTCATTTTCATATTGTCTCTGAGCCTCCCTTCTTATCTGTGCATATTCGTTTCTGGCTCTTCGGCTGATTTCTTTATTTTCCTGAGTTCTCTGTCTTCTGTACCTTTTCCATTCTCTAGTACACCTAGTTTTTGCCTCCCTACACCTTTGGGTGAACCAAGGACTCGTTATGTTCTTCCCATTATTTCTGTTTCCCTTGGGAACAAACCTCTCCTCTGCCTCCTTGCATTTTGTTGTTACATAGTCCATCATTTCTTGTACTGGTTTTCCTGTCAGTTCCCTCTCCCACTGAATGTCTTGAAGGAAGTTCCTCATGCCTGAGTAGTTCCCCCTTTTGTAGTTTGGTTTTCCCAGCCTATTCCTGCTACTCTCTCCACTTGGAGCTCAACTATGTAGTCGAAGCACAGAACCACATGATCACTAGCTCCCAGGGGCCTTTCATACATGATACCCTCGATGTCCGAACTACTCATGGTGATTGTAATAAAGTTGGTAGAATTACCGACAATATGTAAAGTAAAAGGACACAAGTGCAACTAATGTGACATTTATTGTGGCAACGTTTCGCTCTCCAGGAGCTTTATCAAGCCATTACAAACAATACATGGACACAGAGGGTATATAAAGGCTCAGAGTGAGGTGAATACTAGTGAGGTACCATTTCGATGTTCACTAGTGGTAGTAGTAGTAGTAGTAGTAGTAGTAGTAGTAGTGGTAGTGACAAAAGTAATACAATATGGTAGAGCAATTAATTCGTACATGAGTAAAAGGATATAAAAGCTATTACTTGGGTAACATAAAAATAGGTTGGACAAATATAAACTGGAATGAGGCAGCTTGTTTCAGTGTTCACTCTCTGTGCTTTGTGTAGTATAACAGGAGAGACTATGTGATGGCAGGGTTTACTGTTTTCAGGAGGATTCTTGCTAAGACTTCGGAGATGGTGAAGCTGCCGTTGTTTTGTTTAATTGTATTCGAAACAGCGATCAGTGCTGATTCAAGGCACTTGCGTGTGCGGAAATTATTTTCTTTTATCACTAATTGGGCGTCTCTGAATTTCATAAGATGATTGGTGGAATTTCGGTGTTGTACACAGGCGTTGTTTAAGTTGTCGTTCCTGCATGCGTATATGTGTTCATTGAGGCGGGTGTCGAGGTTTCTTGCTGTTTCACCTACGTAGATCTTGTCACAGCCTCCACAGGGTATAGTGTAAACTCCTGCATTGACTGGTTCATGGTGCTTGGGTTTTGTCCTGGTTAGATCCTTTATTGAAGTGGTAGAAGCGATGGCGACTCTGGTGTTAGCTTGTGAAAGTACTTTTGAGACGTTTAGTGCAACCTGGCTGTTGGGAAGAATTATAACTTTGCTGGGAGTGGTGTTGATGCGTGGAGAATTAATTGCTTTACCATATTGTATTACTTTTGTCACTACCACTACTACTACTACTACTACTACTACCACTAGTGAACATCGAAATGGTACCTCACTAGTATTCACCTCACTCTGAGCCTTTATATACCCTCTGTGTCCATGTATTGTTTGTAATGGCTTGATAAAGCTCCTGGAGAGCGAAACGTTGCCACAATAAATGTCACATTAGTTGCACTTGTGTCCTTTTACTTTACTTACTCATGGTGAATACAAGGTCCAACCTTGCTGGTTCATCCTCTCCTCTCTCTCTGGTAGTGTCTCTAACATGTTAATGCATGAGGTTTTCCAGTACCACATCCATCATCTTGGCTCTCCATGTTTCGGGACCCCCATGGGGCTCCAGGTTTTCCCAGTCAATCTCCTCGTGATTGAAATCACCCATAACTAGTAACTTTGCTCCCCCCATGTGTGCTCTCCTGGCCACCTCGGCTAGTGTGTCGATCATTGCTCTGTTGCTCTCATCGTATTCTTCTCTTGGCCTCCTGCAGTTCTGTGGTGGGTTGTACATTACTGCAATTATCACCTTATGTCCCTCAGACTGGATTGTTCCTTCTAAGTAGTCCCTTTCGCCCGTGCCATCCATTCCTTCCATTTTCTCAAAACCCCACTGGTTTTTAATGAGCAGTGCAACTCCTCCTCCCCCTCTCCTCCCTCTGTCTTTCCTGAGGATTTGATATCCGGATGGAAAGATTAAATCTTTTATTATTCTGGTGAGTTTTGTTTCTGTGAGTGCTATTATGTCTGGGGATGTCTCTTTGATTCTTTCGTGCCACTCCTCATACTTGTTTGTTATTCCATCTGCATTTGTATACCACACCTTCAACTTCTTTTCTAAGACTGTGGTCTGGGAGGTATATTGGGGTTGGGGAAGTGGGAGACCTGGTAAGGAACTATGGGTTGTTGCTGTGGGGGTGGAGTTTGTAATGTAGTGGGTGGGGGCATTGGATGTGGCATGGGTGTTTTGATTTAGAGTGTTTGGTTGCACTGGGGTTGACCTGGTTGGGAGGCTTCTATAGGAAGTTGTGAGGGGGGCTGTATTTGATCTTCTTCCTGGGTCTGGGATCTCCTGTCTGTCTTCTCCATCCCCTCTCTTTCCTCCTTTCGCCTTTGTACCATCTCTCTCAGTTTCTGCCTTTCTTCTTGTGTTCTGTCGCGGTCGAGATACACCTTCCTGTATGCCGTCATGTCCCTTAATCGTGCTTTCTCCTGCAGAATCCTGGTCCGAGTCGCTTCTGCCTTGAAGGTCACTCTCACTGGCCGGGTTCTTCTTTTTACAAACCCCCCTATTCTCCGAAAATTTTCCAGCTGGGTCATATCATCTTCTCCTATTGCTTTCATGATGCTTTCAATTGCTTTTTTTCCCCTTGTTTTCTTGCTTCATATGTTTCCCCTTCGACTTCCTGGAGCCCATACACAAAGACTGACCTCACCCTTTCATTCTCCCACTGCATATCCCTGTGTATCCCCTCATTTAATTTGGTTTCCTCCACTGCAGCTTTCCTTTCATCAGTTTCACTGGCTAATGTACTTGGGCTCAGTGGACTGTCATTTTCCCTTCTCGGCTTTCCTTGGGCTCTGTTGTTGTCTGTTAGGGCCTCCACATAAAGCTTAGCTCTTTCATTTGCTACAGTCTCCTCTGATAGAGCTTCTCCATGCAGTTGTGCCCCTTCTTTCCCTACAGTCCCCTTATTTGTGGCTGAGGTAGCAGTCTCTGTTGTCAATCCCAAAATGTTCTTTAGTTCTTTAGGCTGTTTCAGATTTTTCAATTCCTCTTCTAAACTCTGTATCCTAGCTTCTGCTGCTTTGACATGCACCTTCCACTTTCTGCTTTCCATATCTATCCTCTCTTCCATTCTTATGCTTAGTTCTAGTTTCTTTTCCCATTCATGATCCCTTTTTATGAGCTCTGCTGCCCAATCTTCCTTTGCAGTTTCTTCCTCCTGTCCCTTGGCTTTTCTTGTTGCTCTCTGGCAACCCATTTTTGTTTTATCCTGATTGCCTCAGAGTGGGAAACCTATGTAGTTCTGTATGTTAGGTTAGTAGTGTGTATGTCAGAGTGTGGGGGGGGGAGGTAGTGGAGGAACTGTGGCTATGTGGGAGAGGAGTGGGGAGGGGTGGGGAGGGTTTAGGGTGACCGGGGGAGGGGAGGGTGATCGAGGGAGGGGAGGGATCAGGGGAAGTAGTGAGATGTCGGTGGTGAGGGGGGGAGTGTATGTGTGTCTTGATGTGTGTCTGGGTGTGTGTGTGTGTGTGTTGTGTGTGTGTTGTGTGTGTGTGTGTGTGTGTGTGTGTTGTGTGTGTTGTGTGTGTGTGTGTTGTGTGTGTGTGTGTAATTTTGTGTCGAATTATGTGTGGGTTTATTATGTGTCTGAAAAGTAGGTGGCTTGTGCTTGGAGTGTAATGTAGATTCTCAGTTGTCGCTTGCTTCCACAACCTATTGTGACCTGACTCCCACCCTTACAGTGTTGCCTATGCTCGACCTGCTTATAGTGAGTTAATCGCCTTGTTCAATGGATTACCATTTGCTAAACCTTATTGAATACTTGAGTGCCTATTCTTTATCGTGCTATGAGAGTTAGACCATTCACATTCAGCTTGGCGGTTAATCGGAACCTGGAACCCACACCCAAACAACCACTCATAGGTGATACAGTACTTGTAGTGCAGCTGTAGCACTGTAGATTGTCCAGCTCGATGTACGTCCTGGCGTAGATCCACCTCAATTTCTTCTCGTTAATAATGTACCCTATTCACTGTATTTCTTTCACTGGTCACACGATTGTTTCACTTTATTATCTTTCTTGGGTGACACTTGACAATGTCGCCTTACACACTAGCCTGCCCACTGCGCCACAACGTTTTTATTTTCTAGATCACTTACAAAACTGTGGCTCTCCCCACACTTATGTGGTTCAGGCAGATTTAAAATCACTTCTAGGATTGTTCACTACCCTGACACACTTAGCAACCCTTGCAGAACACTTAGGTAGCCCTCAAAAACACTTATATTCCCGGAGCACGGAAGGCGTGACTAGCACGCTCGCTGTCCCTATGTGTGTGTGTGTGTGTGTGTCTGTGTGTGTGTCTGTGTCTGTGTGTGTGTGTGCATGCGCGCACACATGCACACATTTATTTGTAAATGAGTTGTGAACAATGACTCAGAGCTCTGCAGTTGCTTAGTTTACAGTTCCTAAAATATTTTACTTTACCTTCATCCAAGCCTCCATCCTCTTCAAGCAAGACAATGTGACCTGCCCTGACAATATTAATAGGACGGTAGTACCTCCCTGGGTGGTTGCTGTCTACCATCCTACTACCACAGGAAGGTAGTACCTCCCTGGGTGGTTGCTGTCTACCATCCTACTACCACAGGACGGTAGTACCTCCCTGGGTGGTTGCTGTCTACCATCCTACTACCACAGGAAGGTAGTACCTCCCTGGGTGGTTGCTGTCTACCATCCTACTACCACAGGACGGTAGTACCTCCCTGGGTGGTTGCTGTCTACCATCCTACTACCACAGGAAGGTAGTACCTCCCTGGGTGGTTGCTGTCTACCATCCTACTACCACAGGAAGGTAGTACCTCCCTGGGTGGTTGCTGTCTACCATCCTACTACCACAGGACGGTAGTACCTCCCTGGGTGGTTGCTGTCTACCATCCTACTACCACAGGAAGGTAGTACCTCCCTGGGTGGTTGCTGTCTACCATCCTACTACCACAGGAAGGTAGTACCTCCCTGGGTGGTTGCTGTCTACCATCCTACTACCACAGGACGGTAGTACCTCCCTGGGTGGTTGCTGTCTACCATCCTACTACCACAGGAAGGTAGTACCTCCCTGGGTGGTTGCTGTCTACCATCCTACTACCACAGGACGGTAGTACCTCCCTGGGTGGTTGCTGTCTACCATCCTACTACCACAGGAAGGTAGTACCTCCCTGGGTGGTTGCTGTCTACCATCCTACTACCACAGGAAGGTAGTACCTCCCTGGGTGGTTGCTGTCTACCATCCTACTACCACAGGACGGTAGTACCTCCCTGGGTGGTTGCTGTCTACCATCCTACTACCACAGGAAGGTAGTACCTCCCTGGGTGGTTGCTGTCTACCATCCTACTACCACAGGAAGGTAGTACCTCCCTGGGTGGTTGCTGTCTACCATCCTACTACCACAGGACGGTAGTACCTCCCTGGGTGGTTGCTGTCTACCATCCTACTACCACAGGAAGGTAGTACCTCCCTGGGTGGTTGCTGTCTACCATCCTACTACCACAGGAAGGTAGTACCTCCCTGGGTGGTTGCTGTCTACCATCCTACTACCACAGGAAGGTAGTACCTCCCTGGGTGGTTGCTGTCTACCATCCTACTACCACAGGACGGTAGTACCTCCCTGGGTGGTTGCTGTCTACCATCCTACTACCACAGGAAGGTAGTACCTCCCTGGGTGGTTGCTGTCCAGCAACCTACTACCACAGGACGATAGGTATCCCTGGGTGGTTGCTGTCCACCAACCTACTAACACAGGGCGGTAGTACCTCCCTGGGTGGTTGCTGTCCACTAACCTACTACCACAGGACGGTAGTACCTCCCTGGGTGGTTGCTGTCTACCAACCTACTACCACAGGACGGTAGTACCTCCCTGGGTGGTTGCTGTCTACCAACCTACTACCACAGGACGGTAGTACCTCCCTGGGTGGTTGCTGTCTACCATCCTACTACCACAGGACGGTAGTACCTCCCTGGGTGGTTGCTGTCTACCATCCTACTACCACAGGAAGGTAGTACCTCCCTGGGTGGTTGCTGTCTACCATCTTACTACCACAGGACGGTAGTACCTCCCTGGGTGGTTGCTGTCTACCATCCTACTACCACAGGAAGGTAGTACCTCCCTGGGTGGTTGCTGTCTACCATAATACTACCACAGGAAGGTAGTACCTCCCTGGGTGGTTGCTGTCTACCATCCTACTACCACAGGAAGGTAGTACCTCCCTGGGTGGTTGCTGTCTACCATCCTACTACCACAGGACGGTAGTACCTCCCTGGGTGGTTGCTGTCTACCATCCTACTACCACAGGAAGGTAGTACCTCCCTGGGTGGTTGCTGTCCAACAACCTACTTCCACAGGACGATAGGTATCCCTGGGTGGTTGCTGTCCACCAACCTACTAACACAGGGCGGTAGTACCTCCCTGGGTGGTTGCTGTCCACTAACCTACTACCACAGGACGGTGGTACCTCCCTGGGTGGTTGCTGTCTACCAACCTACTACCACAGGACGGTAGTACCTCCCTGGGTGGTTGCTGTCTACCAGCCTACTACCACAGGAGGGTAGTA
>NC_091367.1:20232198-20364593 GCF_038502225.1 Cherax quadricarinatus
TGGTGGTATTGTTGGTACTGGCCTATTGGCCAGTTTTAAATTTATGTGGCGAAATTTAATCCAGTAGGGATAGGTCTATTTAAGGGGTTTCTGCTACCCTCCAGGTAGCCTATGGGTCAGTTTTATATTCATGGGGGGGGGGGACTTAATAAGATAGGTGCAGCTTAAAAAAGTTTAGAGAAGCAGCTTAGGTCTCCAAAGAGCTCAGTATAATTCTTGTCAGTGTAACACTGACTTTTAATCAATGGGTTACCATGGAAAATATGAAAATATGTAGCCACTTAGCCTTAATACCAACTTACTCAATAATCTGTATTAATTTAGAGTTAATTAATCTAAGTCTGCCCGAAATGCCTAGCCATGCTAGGTGTCCTAGTGGCCCCCTCTGTAATTAGTATTTTATAACATATAAACCACACAATATCCAAAATCTGTAAACCCCGCATTGATTGATTGATTTATTATTATTATTATTATTATTATTATTATTATTATTATTATTATTATTATCAAAAAGAAGCGCTAAGCCACAAGGGTTATACAGCGCGATTGATTGATTTATTGAAAGTTTTGAGCCAGCAGAAACAGACCTAAATAAACCTTTCCCTACTGGTATTAAGGCCAATCAGAATTAGTTTCATGATAATGCTTGCATACATAATTCTTATTATTTATTTAGCTCTTTCTTTAATTTTAATAATAATAATTATTATTATTTAATCAAAACCAAGCGCTAAACCTACTAGGGTCATACAGAGCTTAAGAAAACCCAAGGCATGGATCAGTTCTGGTTAACCTATGGTGGCATTTAGTCTCTGAACCATTCTCTTATGAACCTGTGTTCACCATTGGTAGAGCCCTCTATCCTAACAAGATCCCAGCTATGTTACCTGTGTACACCCTTGGTAGAGCCCTCTATCCTAACAAGATCCCAGCTATGTTACCTGTGTACACCCTTGGTAGAGCCCTCTATCCTAACAAGATCCCAGCTATGCATCTGGTAAGGCTCATACCTTCCTGTGAAGCCCCCATACCAGGAACCCAGCTGTCCCCTGTAGGGGTCATAGACCCCTGTGAAGCCCTCTATCACGATATTGGCTGTCCCTGGTAGGAGTCATAGACCCCTGTTTACCTGGAGTTTACCTGGAGAGAGTTTCGGGGGTCAACGCCCCCGCGGCCCGGTCTGTGACCAGGCCTCCTGGTGGATCAGCGCCTGATGAACCAGGCTGTTGCTGCTGGCTACACGCAAACCAACGTACGAGCCACAGCCCGGCTGATCAGGAACTGACTTTAGGTGCTTGTCCAGTGCCAGCTTGAAGACTGCCAGGGGTCTGTTGGTAATCCCCCTTATGTGTGCTGGGAGGCAGTTGAACAGTCTCGGGCCCCTGACACTTATTGTATGGTCTCTTAACGTGCTAGTGACACCCCTGCTTTTCATTGGGGGGATGGTGCATCGTCTGCCAAGTCTTTTGCTTTCGTAGTGAGTGATTTTCGTGTGCAAGTTCGGTACTAGTCCCTCTAGGATTTTCCAGGTGTATATAATCATGTATCTCTCCCTCCTGCGTTCCAGGGAATACAGGTTTAGAAACCTCAAGCGCTCCCAGTAATTGAGGTGTTTTATCTCCGTTATGCGCGCCGTGAAAGTTCTCTGTACATTTTCTAGGTCGGCAATTTCACCTGCCTTGAAAGGTGCTGTTAGAGTGCAGCAATATTCCAGCCTAGATAGAACAAGTGACCTGAAGAGTGTCATCATGGGCTTGGCCTCCCTAGTTTTGAAGGTTCTCATTATCCATCCTGTCATTTTTCTAGCAGATGCGATTGATACAATGTTATGGTCCTTGAAGGTGAGATCCTCCGACATAATCACTCCCAGGTCTTTGACGTTGGTGTTTCGCTCTATTTTGTGGCCAGAATTTGTTTTGTACTCTGATGAAGATTTAATTTCCTCATGTTTACCATATCTGAGTAATTGAAATTTCTCATCGTTGAACTTCATATTGTTTTCTGCAGCCCACTGAAAGATTTGAAGCCCCTCTACCAAGATCCAGGCTGTCACTGGTAGGGGTCATGGGACATGCACTGGTATGGGTCATGGGTCATACACTGGTAGGAGTCATGGGTCATACACTGGTAGGGATCATGAGTCACACACTGGTACGAATAATGGGTCTTGTACTGGTAGGGATCATGGGTCATATACTGGTAGGGATCATGGGTCATACACTGGAAGGGATCATGGGCCATACACTAGTAGGAATCATGGGTCATTCACTGGTAGGGATCATGGGTCATACACTGGTAGGGATCATGGGTCATACACTGGTAGGGATCATGGGTCATACACTGGAAGGGATCATGGGTCATACATTGGTAGGGATCATGGGTCATACACTGGTAGGAATCATGGGCCATTCACTGGTAGGGATCATGGGTCATACACTGGTAGGGATCATGGGTCATACTGGTAGGGGTCATACACGGGTAGGAATCATGGGTCATATGCCGGTAAGGATCATACACTGGTAGGGATCATGGGTCATACACTGGTAGGGATTATACACTGGTAGGAATCATGGGTCATACACTGGTAGGGATCATGGGTCATACACTGGTAGGGATCATGGATCATACACTGGTAGGGGTCATAGGTCATACACTGGTAGGGGTCATACACTGGTAGGGGTCATGGGTCATACACTGGTAGGGGCCATGGGTCATACACTGATAGGGGTCATAGGTCATACACTGGTAGGGGTCATAGGTCATACACTGGTATGGATCATGAATCATACACTGGTAGGGATCATGGGTCATACACTGGTAGGGGCCATGGGTCATACACTGATAGGGGTCATAGGTCATACACTGGTAGGGGTCATAGGTCATACACTGGTAGGGATCATGAATCATACACTGGTAGGGATCATGGGTCATACACTGATAGGGGTCATAGGTCATGCACTGGTAGGGATCATGAATCATACACTGGTAGGGATCATGGGTCATACACTGATAGGGGTCATAGGTCATACACTGGTAGGGATCATGAATCATACACTGGTAGGGATCATGGGTCATACACTGGTAGGGATAATGGGTCATACACTGGTAGGGATCATGGGTCATACACTGGTAGGGGTCATTCGTCATACACTGATAGGGGTCATGGGTCATACACTGGTAGGGGTCTTACACTGGTAGGGGTCATACACTGGTAGGGGTCATACGTCATACACTGATAGGGGTCATGGGTCATACACTGGTAGGGGTCATGGGTCATACACTGATAGGGGTCATAGGTCATACACTGGTAGGGGTCATGGGTCATACATTGGTAGGAATCATGGGTCATACACTGGTAGGGATCATGGGTCATACACTGGTAGGGATCATGAATCATACACTGGTAGGGATCATGGGTCATACACTGGTAGGGATCATGGGTCATACACTGGTAGTGGTCATAGGTCATACACTGGTAGGAATCTTCGGTCATGCACTTGTAGTGGTCATGGATCATACACTGGTAGGGATTATGGGTCATACACTGGTAGGGGTCAAGGGTCATACACTGGTAGGGATCATGGGTAATACACTGGTAGGGGTCATGGGTCATACACTGGTAGGGATCATGGGTAATACACTGGTAGGGATCATGGGTCATACACTGGTAGGGATCATGGATCATACACTGGTAGGGATCATGGGTCATGCACTGGTAGGTATCATGGGTCATACACTGATAGGGATCATGAATCATACACTGGTAGGGATCATGAATCATACACTGGTAGGGATCATGGGTCATGCACTGGTAGGGATAATTGGTCATACACTGGTAGGGGTCACAGGTCATACACTGGTAGGGGTCATACACTGGTAGGGGTCATGGGTCATACACTGGTAGGGGTCATGGGTCATACACTGGTAGGGGTCATGGGTCATACACTGAGAGGGGTCATCGGTCATACACTGGTAGGGATTATGGGTCATACATTGGTAGGGATCATGAAGCATACACTGGTAGGGATCATGGGTCATTACCTGGAGTTTACCTGGAGAGAGTTTCGGGGGTCAACGCCCCCGCGGCCCGGTCTGTGACCAGGCCTCCTGGTGGATCAGCGCCTGATCAACCAGGCTGTTGCTGCTGGCTGCACGCAAACCAACGTACGAGCCACAGCCCGGCTGATCAGGAACTGACTTTAGGTGCTTGTCCAGTGCCAGCTTGAAGACTGCCAGGGGTCTGTTGGTAATCCCCCTTATGTGTGCTGGGAGGCAGTTGAACAGTCTCGGGCCCCTGACACTTATTGTATGGTCTCTTAACGTGCTAGTGACACCCCTGCTTTTCATTGGGGGGATGGTGCATCGTCTGCCAAGTCTTTTGCTTTCGTAGTGAGTGATTTTCGTGTGCAAGTTCGGTACTAGTCCCTCTAGGATTTTCCAGGTGTATATAATCATGTATCTCTCCCTCCTGCATTCCAGGGAATACAGGTTTAGAAACCTCAAGCGCTCCCAGTAATTGAGGTGTTTTATCTCCGTTATGCGCGCCGTGAAAGTTCTCTGTACATTTTCTAGGTCGGCAATTTCACCTGCCTTGAAAGGTGCTGTTAGTGTGCAGCAATATTCCAGCCTAGATAGAACAAGTGACCTGAAGAGTGTCATCATGGGCTTGGCCTCCCTAGTTTTGAAGGTTCTCATTATCCATCCTGTCATTTTTCTACCAGATGCGATTGATACAATGTTATGGTCCTTGAAGTTGAGATCCTCCGACATAATCACTCCCAGGTCTTTGACGTTGGTGTTTCGCTCTATTTTGTGGCCAGAATTTGTTTTGTACTCTGATGAAGATTTAATTTCCTCATGTTTACCATATCTGAGTAATTGAAATTTCTCATCGTTGAACTTCATATTGTTTTCTGCAGCCCACTGAAAGATTTGGTTGATGTCCGCCTGGAGCCTTGCAGTGTCTGCAATGGAAGACACTGTCATGCAGATTCGGGTGTCATCTGCAAAGGAAGACACGGTGCTGTGGCTGACATCCTTGTCTATGTCGGATATGAGGATGAGGAACAAGATGGGAGCTAGTACTGTGCCTTGTGGAACAGAGCTTTTCACCGTAGCTGCCTCGGACTTTACTCTGTTGACGACTACTCTCTGTGTTCTGTTAGTGAGGAAATTATAGATCCATCGACCGACTTTTCCTGTTATTCCTTTAGCGCGCATTTTGTGCGCTATTACGCCATGGTCACACTTGTCGAAGGCTTTTGCAAAGTCTGTATATATTACATCTGCATTCTTTTTGTCTTCTAGTGCATTTAGGACCTTGTCGTAGTGATCCAGTAGTTGAGACAGACAGGAGCGACCTGTTCTAAACCCATGTTGCCCTGGGTTGTGTAACTGATGGGTTTCTAGATGGGTGGTGATCTTGCTTCTTAGGACCCTTTCAAAGATTTTTATGATATGGGATGTTAGTGCTATTGGTCTGTAGTTCTTTGCTATTGCTTTACTGCCCCCTTTGTGGAGTGGGGCTATGTCTGTTGTTTTTAGTAACTGAGGGACGACCCCCGTGTCCATGCTCCCTCTCCATAGGATGGAAAAGGCTCGTGATAGGGGCTTCTTGCAGTTCTTCATGAACACAGAGTTCCATGAGTCTGGCCCTGGGGCAGAGTGCATGGGCATGTCATTTATCGCCTGTTCGAAGCCATTTGGCGTCAGGATAACATCGGATAGGCTTGTGTTAATCAAATTTTGTGGCTCTCTCATAAAAAATTCATTTTGATCTTCGACTCTCAGTCTGGTTAGCGGCTTGCTAAAAACTGAGTCATATTGGGACTTGAGTAGCTCACTCATTTCCTTGCTTTCATCTGTGTATGACCCATCTTGTTTAAGTAGGGGCCCAATACTGGACGTTGTTCTCGATTTTGATTTGGCATAGGAGAAGAAATACTTTGGGTTTCTTTCGATTTCATTTAAGGCTTTTAGTTCTTCCCGCGATTCATGGGTCATACACTGGTAGTGGTCATAGGTCATACACTGGTAGGAATCATCGGTCATACACTGGTAGTGGTCATGGGTCATACACTGTAGGGATCATGGGTCATACATTGGTAGGGATCATGGGTAATTCACTGGTAAGTATCGTGGATCATACACTGGTAGGGATCGTGGGTCATACACTGGTAGGGATCATTGGTCATACACTGGTAGTGGTCATGGGTCATACACTGGTAGGGGTCATGGGTCATACACTGGTAGGGGTCATGGGTCATACACTGGTAGGGGTCATGGGTCATACACTGATAGGGGTCATAGGTCATACACTGGTAGGGGTCATGGGTCATACACTGGTAGGGATCATGGGTCATACACTGGTAGGGATCATGGGTCATACACTGGTAGGGATCGTGGGTCATGCACTGGTAGGGATCATGGGTAATACACTGATAGGGATCATGGGTCACACACCGGTAGGGATCATGGGTCATACACTGGTAGTGGTCATGGGTCATACACTGGTAGGGATCATAGGTCATACACCGATAGTGGTCATGGGTCATACACTGGTAGGGGTCATAGGTCATACACTGGTAGTGGTCATAGGCCATACACTGGTAGTGGTCATAGGTCATACACTGGTAGGGATCATGGGTCATACACTGGTAGGGATCGTGGGTCATGCACTGGTAGGGATCATGAGTAATACACTGATAGCGATCATGGGTCACACACTGGTAGGGATCAAGGGTCATACACTGGTAGTGGTCATGGGTCATACACTGGTAGGGATCATAGGTCATACACTGGTAGTGGTCATGGGTCATACACTGGTAGGGGTCATAGGTCATAGACTAGTGGTCATAGGTCATACACTGGTAGTGGTCATGGGTCACACACTGGTAGGGATCATGGGTCATACACTGGTAGTGGTCATGGGTCATACACTGGTAGTGGTCATGGGTCATACACTGGTAGTGGTCATAGGTCATACACTGGTAGGGGTCATAGGTCATACACTGGTAGGGATCATGGGTCATACACTGGTAGGGATCGTGGGTCATGCACTGGTAGGGATCATGGGTAATACACTGATAGGGATCATGGGTCACACACCGGTAGGGATCATGGGTCATACACTGGTAGTGGTCATGGGTCATACACTGGTAGGGATCATAGGTCATACACCGGTAGTGGTCATGGGTCATACACTGGTAGGGGTCATAGGTCATACACTGGTAGTGGTCATAGGTCATACACTGGTAGTGGTCATAGGTCATACACTGGTAGGGATCATGGGTCATACACTGGTAGGGATCGTGGGTCATGCACTGGTAGGGATCATGGGTAATACACTGATAGGGATCATGGGTCACACACTGGTAGGGATCATAGGTCATACACTGGTAGTGGTCATGGGTCACACACTGGTAGGGATCATGGGTCATACACTGGTAGTGGTCATGGGTCATACACTGGTAGTGGTCATAGGTCATACACTGGTAGTGGTCATAGGTCATACACTGGTAGTGGTCGTAGGTCATACACTGGTAGTGGTCATAGGTCATACACTGGTAGTGGTCATAGGTCATACACTGGTAGTGGTCATAGGTCATACACTGGTAGGGGTCATGGGTCATACACTGGTAGGGATCATAGGTCATACACTGGTAATGGTCATGGGTCATACACTGGTAGGGGTCATAGGTCATACACTGGTAGTGGTTATAGGTCATACACTTTTAGTGGTCATGGGTCACACACTGGTAGGGATCATGGGTCATACACTGGTAGTGGTCATAGGTCATACACTGGTAGTGGTCATAGGTCATACACTGGTAGGGGTCATAGGTCATACACTGGTAGTGGTCATAGGTCATACACTGGTAGTGGTCATAGGTCATACACTGGAAGGGGTCATAGGTCATACACTGGTAGTGGTCATAGGTCATACACTGGTAGGGGTCATAGGTCATACACTGGTAGTGGTCATAGGTCATACACTGGTAGTGGTCATAGGTTATACACTGGAAGGGGTCATAGGTCATACACTGGTAGTGGTCATAGGTCATACACTGGAAGGGGTCATAGGTCATACACTGGTAGTGGTCATAGGTCATACACTGGTAGTGGTCATAGGTCATACACTGGTAGTGGTCATAGGTCATACACTGGTAGTGGTTATAGGTCATACACTGGAAGGGGTCATAGGTCATACACTGGTAGTGGTCATAGGTCATACACTGGTAGGGGTCATAGGTCATACACTGGTAGTGGTCATAGGTCATACACTGGTAGTGGTCATAGGTCATACACTGGAAGGGGTCATAGGTCATACACTGGTAGTGGTCATAGGTCATACACTGGAAGGGGTCATAGGTCATACACTGGTAGTGGTCATAGGTCATACACTGGTAGTGGTCATAGGTCATACACTGGTAGTGGTCATAGGTCATACACTGGTAGTGGTCATAGGTCATACACTGGAAGGGGTCATAGGTCATACACTGGTAGTCATAGGTCATACGCCTCGTACAATGGAAGGCATTCAGGCTCGATTCAAGGAATCAAAGCATAGGTCCAATTCCTTAGATCAAGAGCCCCTCACCAACATCAAGGATCCTATCTTAAGGAAGGAGGGTAATTGGCATATTGTTATAATCAAAACTAAGCGCTAAACCCACAAGGGTCATACATTAGTTAAGTGCCGTAGTCCCCCCCCCCCTCTAGGGAATGGCTTTTAATCAAGTTTGATCCAAGGGAAGGGTAACTTCTGCTCATTGAATTCTATTGTTTTTATAATGAAAACCAAGCGCTAAACCCACTAGGGTCAAACAGCGCTTCCTTGAATTCTATTAATCAGGAGAAAATGCTGCACCCATTGGAAGTTACATAGCATCTTATTCCTTGGATTAAGAGCCCTTTAACAGCATCGAGGTACCAGCCTTCAAGATAATGACTTGAAGTGGTAAACCCGTATGGGTGGTGCACCACAGCTCAGCCTTCAAAACTTCCCACACATTCAACTATTTTTTTTTTTAAGTTGGAGACATAAGTAGTATGTTGGTAGACTGTTATTACATTGATGGGGAGCACTAAACCCACTGGGGTCTTAGTGACTCAAGGAATCGAAGGCACTCAGGCTTGATCCCAGGTATTGGATTTTTATATATTATTATTATTATGGGGAATGCTAAACCCGTAGTGTAATCATAACTAAGTGCTAAACCCATCAAGGTATTGGATTATTATTATTATAATCAAGGGGGAAGCGCTAAACCCGGAGGATTATACAGCGCCTGGGGGGGGATGTGGAAGGCATTCAGGCTTAATTCGGGGAACTGGAGCACAGATCCAGTTCCCTAAATCAAGAGCCCCTCACCAACATCAAGGAACCTTCCTTGAGGGGTCAAGGTATTGGAGCATTGCTCCAATTCCTTAGATCAAGAGCCCCTCATCATCAAATTACAGTGGACCCCCGCATAGCGAACGCCTTGCATAGCGAACAATCCGCATAGCGGACGCTTTGTTCGCTAAAATTTTGCCCCGCATAGTGGACAAAAACCCGCTCAGCGGCCTTCGTCCGAGACGCGTCCAATGTGCGCCCTCAGCCAGCCTCACATGTGCCGCCCGTCCCATTGTTTACCAGCCAGCCTCCGCGGTAACATTCAAGCATACACTCGGAATATTTCGTATTATTACAGTGTTTTCGGTGCTGTTTGTGGAAAATAAGTGACCATGGGCCCCAAGAAAGCTTCTAGTGCCAACCCTACACCTCAAAGGGTAAGAATACCCATTGAAATGAAGAAAGAGATCATTGATAAGTATGAAAGTGGAGTACGTATCACCGACCTGGTCAGGTTGTACAAGAAACCAAAATCAACCATCTCTTCTATTGTGGGCAAGAAAACGGCAATCAAGGAAGCTGTTGTTGCCAAAGGTTTAACTGTGTTTTCGAAACAAAGATCGCAAGTGATGGAAGATGTTGAGAGACTCTTATTGGTGTGGATAAATGAAAAACAGCTAGCAGGAGATAGCGTCTCTCAAGCGATCATATGTGAAAAGGCTAGGAAGTTGTATGACGATTTAATTAAAAAAATGCCTGCAACTAGTGATGATGTGAGTGAATTTAAGGCCAGCAAAGGTTGGTTTGAGAGATTTAAGAAGCGTAGTGGCATCCATAGTGTGATACGGCATGGTGAGGCTGCCAGTTCGGACCACAAAGCGGCTGAAAAATATGTGCATGAATTCAAGGAGTACATAGAAACTGAAGGACTGGAACCTGAACAAGTGTTTAATTGTGATGAAACAGGCCTGTTCTGGAAGAAAATGCCAAGCAGGACCTACATTACTCAGGAGGAAAAGGCACTCCCAGGACATAAGCCTATGAAAGACAGGCTTACTTTGTTGATGTGTGCCAATGCTAGTGGTGATTGCAAAGTTAAGCCTTTATTAGTGTATCACTCTGAAACTCCCAGAGCGTTCAGGCAAAAGAATGTCCTCAAGGATAATTTGTGTGTGCTGTGGAGGGCAAACAGTAAGGCATGGGTCACTAGGGAATTTTTCTATAACTGGTTACACCATGCATTTGCCCCCAATGTGAAAGATTACCTAACTGAAAAGAAATTAGACCTTAAGTGCCTCCTGGTGTTAGACAATGCCCCTGGTCATCCTACAGACGTGGCAGAGCGACTTTATGGGGACATGAGCTTCATTAAGGTGAAGTTTTTGCCTCCTAATACCACTCCTCTCCTGCAGCCCATGGACCAGCAGGTCATTTCCAACTTCAAGAAACTGTACACAAAAGCTCTGTTTCAAAAGTGCTTTGAAGTGACCACAGACACTCGATTGACTCTAAAAGAGTTTTGGAAGGATCACTTTAATATCCTCAATTGTGTAAACCTTATAGGTAAGGCTTGGGAGGGAGTGACTAAGAGAACCTTGAACTCTGCTTGGAAGAAACTGTGGCCAGAATGTGTAGACAAAAGGGATTTTGAAGGGTTTGAGGCTAACCCTGAGAGGAGTAGTATACCAGTTGAGGAATCAATTGTGGAATTGGGGAAGTCCTTGGGGTTGGAGGTTAGTGGGGAGGATGTGGAAGAGTTGGTGGAGGAGGACAATGAAGAACTAACCACTGATGAGCTGATAGATCAACTTCAAGAGCAAGAGGCCAGACCTGGGGAAACTGGTTCAAAGGAGGGGAGAGAGAAATTGAAGGAATTGCCTACTTCAAAGATTAAGGAAATGTGTGCAAAATGGCTTGAAGTGCAAACCTTTTTTGATGAAAATCACCTTCACACAGCTATTGCAAGCCGTGCTGGTGACTGTTACAATGACACTGTTGTGAACCACTTTAGACAAATCATAAATTAACGAGAGGTACAGGCCACTATGGACAGATATGTTGTGCGAAAGAAGTCCAGTGACTCTGAAGCTGGTCCTAGTGGCATTAAAAGAAGAAGGGAAGTAACCCCAGAAAAGGACTTGCTACCTCAAGTCCTAATGGAAGGGGATTCCCCTTCTAAACACTAACACTCTCTCTCCCCTCCTCCCATCCCATCAATCATCACCAGATCTTCAATAAAAGTAAGTGTCATGTAATTGTGCATGCCTTTTTCAGTTTGTGTGTACTAAAATTAACATTTTTTTGTGGTAAAAAAAATTTTTTTTCATACTTTTGGGTGTCTTGCACGGATTAATTTTATTTCCATTATTTCTTATGGGGAAAATTAATTCGCATAGCGAACATTTCGCATAACGACCAGCCCTCTTGCACGGATTAAGTTCGCTATGCGGGGGTCCACTGTATTACAGTCATAACTAAACACTAAACCCAAAAGTATCACCAACATGGAAGAACCATCTTGGAGAATCATTGCTTCACTATTGACTGTTAGTCACAGTGACAACAAAAGTTATGTTATTATTACTCCATCAAGCAGGATATTACTCCATCAAGCAGGATATTACTCTATCAAGCAGGATATTACTCCATCAAGCAGGATATTACTCTATCAAGCAGGATATTACTCCATCAAGCAGGATATTACTCTATCAAGCAGGATATTACTCCATCAAGCAGGATATTACTCCATCAAGCAGGATATTACTCCATCAAGCAGGATATTACTCTATCAAGCAGGATATTACTCCATCAAGCAGGATATTACTCTATCAAGCAGGATATTACTCTATCAAGCAGGATATTACTCTATCAAGCAGGATATTACTCCATCAAGCAGGATATTACTCCATCAAGCAGGATATTACTCTATCAAGCAGGATATTACTCCATCAAGCAGGATATTACTCTATCAAGCAGGATATTACTCCATCAAGAAGGATATTACTCCAAGGGGAGACTTAAGTCAGGTTACAATTCCTTCAGCAAAAGGTAACTAAAAGGGGCCTGGGAGGAGGAGGGGGATCATGAAATGATGACTCCATGATGGTGGCACTTCTTTCTTATTATTAAGGAAAAAAGAAAGAAGGAATGAAAAAAAAAATTAGAGGGACAGTGGAGGGACAGTTACTAGAAGGCATGAAAGGGTCGTAAGTTCCCTCTCTCATCCAAGAGGACCTTGATACTGCACCATGGAACCCGTGCCATACCCTACTCTTCACGCCAATAAACCAGCACTCCGGGATAGTAACCTTACATCTACTGAACCACCTCGGCGGACAAAAGAGAGGGCAGTCGGATACCCACCACATAGCAAACCTCCTTCAGCTGCCACCTCCCAGAACTAACAGGCAGCCTCTGGAGATACACCCATCAACTGCAGGACACCATGCCCTACCTCCTGGAAATCCGGGAAGGAAGCAGGGTACTTCCAGTTATGTCCAGATTCCAAGGCAAAGTACACCACTCCCAAGGAACCCCATGAGAGAGATGAACCCTGGCACACTTCCCCCTACCTAGAAACTATAATGCCAGAGGGGAGAACCCCAGAGGCTACAAATAGGATGGGGAAAAGAGAGGGATGGGAAGCGGGATAGGAAAGGAAAAAAAAGGGGGGGATGGGATAGGGAAGGGGGAACTGGGGGGTAATTAGGTTCAGTCTGAGGAAGAAGACCAAAAGTTCCAGTTCCTCAGACCAAGAGCCTCTTTACCACGACAAGGAGCCCCCTTTCAAGAGGCTCGAATTGTTCAGTTTGTTCTCAAGAACAGCATCAATGGCATCAGTTCCAAGAGATGCTTCAACAGGATACCATTTGTGGGGACAATAATTGATGCACTTGGTAGTATGGATTTCACTGCATTGATTATATGCTCATTGGCTGAGATGATTTTGCACCTGAATATGATCTACTAGAAGGGACTCCTGTGTGCCTGCTACTGTGCCATCATCCAGGAACTAGATAGTTCACTGGACAGTCTGACAGCAGTTTCCCTAGCCATTTAGAAGAAAAGAAATGGGAATGAGAGGATCCCTTTGCTGGACACCCTCCAATGATGTGATTTCATGCTCTCCAAACAGGAACATTGATACCTTGTTGTATCCAGCTGAAATAAAAGGAAAATGTTGCAAGTGTATGGTGTAGGAGGTAGGTTACTGAAAGCAGTGAAGAGTTTTTACGAGGATAGTGAGGCTCAAGTTAGAGTATGTAGGAAAGAGGGAAATTTTTTCCCAGTAAAAGTAGGCCTTAGACAAGGATGTGTGATGTCACCGTGGTTGTTTAATATATTTATAGATGGGGTTGTAAGAGAAGTAAATGCGAGGGTCTTGGCAAGAGGCGTGGAGTTAAAAGATAAAGAATCACACACAAAGTGGGAGTTGTCACAGCTGCTCTTTGCTGATGACACTGTGCTCTTGGGAGATTCTGAAGAGAAGTTGCAGAGATTGGTGGATGAATTTGGTAGGGTGTGCAAAAGAAGAAAATTAAAGGTGAATACAGGAAAGAGTAAGGTTATGAGGATAACAAAAAGATTAGGTGATGAAAGATTGAATATCAGATTGGAGGGAGAGAGTATGGAGGAGGTGAACGTATTCAGATATTTGGGAGTGGACGTGTCAGCGGATGGGTCTATGAAAGATGAGGTGAATCATAGAATTGATGAGGGAAAAAGAGTGAGTGGTGCACTTAGGAGTCTGTGGAGACAAAGAACTTTGTCCTTGGAGGCAAAGAGGGGAATGTATGAGAGTATAGTTTTACCAACGCTCTTATATGGGTGTGAAGCGTGGGTGATGAATGTTGCAGCGAGGAGAAGGCTGGAGGCAGTGGAGATGTCATGTCTGAGGGCAATGTGTGGTGTGAATATAATGCAGAGAATTCGTAGTTTGGAAGTTAGGAGGAGGTGCGGGATTACCAAAACTGTTGTCCAGAGGGCTGAGGAAGGGTTGTTGAGGTGGTTCGGACATGTAGAGAGAATGGAGCGAAACAGAATGACTTCAAGAGTGTATCAGTCTGTAGTGGAAGGAAGGCGGGGTAGGGGTCGGCCTAGGAAGGGTTGGAGGGAGGGGGTAAAGGAGGTTTTGTGTGCGAGGGGCTTGGACTTCCAGCAGGCATGCGTGAGCGTGTTTGATAGGAGTGAATGGAGACAAATGGTTTTTAATACTTGACGTGCTGTTGGAGTGTGAGCAAAGTAACATTTATGAAGGGATTCAGGGAAACCGGCAGGCCGGACTTGAGTCCTGGAGATGGGAAGTACAGTGCCTGCACTCTGAAGGAGGGGTGTTAATGTTGCAGTTTAAAAACTGTAGTGTAAAGCACCCTTCTGGCAAGACAGTGATGGAGTGAATGATGGTGAAAGTTTTTCTTTTTCGGGCCACCCTGCCTTGGTGGGAATCGGCCGGTGTGATAATAAAAAAAAAAAAAAAAACAACTGTTAATGTCCCATCTCTTTGTAGGAGATTAAATGTATCCTTGAAGTGCACTTTTACTACTGGACTGTCCTCAGGCAGGTTGTTGATGGACTCTTGCCACACAAACCACAGCTGCTTCACTACCTTGAGGAACCCTAAAACCAAACTCATTTGATGGAAGCATTATGGTAGCCTCTGTGCAAATACTTTGGCCAGCAGCTTTCAAAACATGGCAGTGAAGTGCTGACCATAAAATAAGTATGCATCAACAAACATATGTGTACAGCAGAACATCAGTACTTGAACAGCTCTGCACTCGAACAATTCGGTATTTGAACGCTTCGTTCAGTAAGCAAATCGCTCGGTAGTCGACCGTTTGCTCAGCATTTGACCAAACAAACACAACCTGCCAGAACTTCGCTGTAAGCTATTTCGTGTTACCTCCAATTTTTTGGCGTTTTTTATATATTATTTCTTTAAATAAGTCACCATGAGGCCTAAGAGGCTTAGTGACAACAGCCAACCAGAAAGAAAATTGGTTGGGAAAAATTTGTTCAGTACTTGGACAGCTCAGCACTCGAACAGCCTTCTGGAATCAATGAAGTTTGAGTGCCGAGGTTCCACTATACTATTTATACTTGAATTTCACTAACATTGTTGATTTAAAATGCACCTTTTATCTGAGCATTTGAAGCTATGAACTGAGGGTTTACAAGGTTATCCTGGCCATTCCAGGAAGCTAGAGGAATAGCTTCAGTAACTTGGGATTAGGCTGAAAAGAAATTCAATTAAGTCACCAGCAAGCAAAACATGAGTAATGAGCAAAATTGCATTTTCTAAACACAAATGTTCATCAGTCTTTAAAAATGAGACCAGTTTGATCAAAAATGTATAGCTGGTTACCAAGAAATTGTTGCAAATATGAGTTTGCAATCTTCTCAGAAGTGACACTTGGTGAGTTATCATTTTTCTTCTCAGTGCCTCATGGTACATGAACAAGTTAATTTTTCCTGATCTGGTCCTCATCACAATCATTCAAAATTCAAAGCCAATCAGATCATTCTCGAATTATAGTGAAATAAAAAGCAGAAGGAAAAAAAAGGCTCAGACAAGCACTTAAAGGTCCACCTTCAGGATACCTAATTCAAAAGATATTGTATGTGATCTAGCTACTTGGGTTAACTGGGGTAAATATTTAAAGCCCTTGGATTTAGGTCCATTTTTAAATGTTTATTATTAGGTTTCTAAAAATGCAATTAAAGCTTGTTATATAGGTGTTTGGAAACCTGTATATTGCTTTATCTTTTATGGGATCAAAGTAATTGAATGCAAATTCAGTAAATATATATTAATTAGCCATATCTCTTGTATTTACAGCTTTTACATTGCATCTATACTCTGTAACTGCTCTTTCACTGCCTCTTTTGGAGCTAAAGTTTTGTATCCACATACACTAAAGAAAATACCAAGAAAAATCTGAAGCTATGGAATACAGCTACAGATATACAATTGGATAAAACTGAGAAAAAGACAAAATAAAATCCCTTCATTAACCCTTTCACTGTCTCCCATGTAGATCTATGTTATCAATGCCAGTGTCGCTACCCTATATTTATGGCAGAAGCACAGTTCCCTCAAATATAGTGGGAAATTTTGGCGTAACATATGAGAATCGGTCTACAGGGTACAGTATAAACAAAAATCCTGTCCTATGCAGTATATGATGGGAAAAGCAAACCACTGACCTTATGTTTGGTTTAAATTAGAAAGTTTGAGGTGTTTTCTAAGGCAGTTTTTATGCCTTTACTTGCCATTTTTAATATGAATTGATAGAATGCAAAACATATTGAGAAACAGATGATTTTGGTCAGGTTCAGGTTTGGAAGTAGCTTGAAACAGGGCTCAAAGTAGTGGAAATATTTTATTTTTGGCAATTTTCCTAAGGAACGGTAGGGCCACATAACACTCTCCTTCCTCCTGTCTGTTTTATGGGTTTTTGCTAGTCTCCTTTAATTACTGGGATGCTTTAAACAATGACCAATTATTGTTGGTTGTAATTTATCTGAGAAATATTGGAAAATTTTGATTTTTTGTGTGATGATGGATTCAAAATGGAAGGTATTACAGCCTCTCCTCACTTAGTGATATACTTGTTTACCGACAACTCGGACTTACGACAGGCTCTCTGGCCAGTATGCATACTTAAATAATGAACATTAGAGCTGATTTTCTCTATTCTGTTTATTACAATATACAGTACACTACTGTGTAAACATTTAAAAATATACTAAAAATGTTATGAATGGTGCAAAGGCGACATTAAAAAAAATATCAAATATGGTTGGCACAAACCCACTACCATTATAGTATGCTCCTTGCTTAGCGATGTATTCATTTACCAATGTGGTCTTAGGAACGTAATTCCATCAAGTGAGGAGAGACTGTATATAGAAGAGGCCTGTAGATGTAATTAACCAGTTAACTGTCCAAACCTAGATCGACGTTTGCTCATGTAGTACTCCGAACATAGATCTACGTTTTTTACATGCTTTCTAATGGATAAAATCAAGGATGGAACGCTACGAGCAAAAACGTAATCTATGTTTGGACAGTTAATGGGTTAATGAACAAAGGATGGGAGATTTACAGGCTGGAATGCATACAGTGTTTATTTTGGATTCTGTTTTTAAATTGGAATTTGTTGAATTTTGTATAAAATTGGCCAAATTAACAAATTCTTTGCAATTTATAAGTTCTGATAGTTGAATGGGAAGTTTATTGTGCTCAATCAATAGACTGGAAGGCATACTAGCAAAATAGCTGGGAAGCTGGTCAAATTGAACAATGGAATCGATTTAAAATAGAATACAACTGGGCAAAATTGCCAATGTGAAAACTGCATCAAGACTGATAACTTTGTGCCTGCATAATTCCATATGTTTTCCATCAATTTTTTTTTTAATTTTTGGTGTCATTACCTCCAGAAAAAGATTCTATACCATATCAGAAGAAAAATTTATATATTTTTTAAAAAATGCGACACTTTCAGCACTTAATTTTGTGGGTCACAACAGTGAAAGTGTTAAGAAGAAAATTTTCAATAAACACATCTATTCCAATATTATGTAGAAAGTTTTATAAACATAAACTTTTGAAAAATAAAGTAAATATATAATATACATTACTAGTTTAATAATAGCATAATAAGACTACGCACTAAACCTAGAAGGGTCCTGCAACATTACTATTTTAAAGCTAATTAAGGTAAATAAAATATTCTTTTGTAATATGAGTTGACTAAAAACACACACAAAAAAAGTCCATTAACCACAGACCCAAAACACTTTTATACCTTAAGCCATTAACATAAATCTCCTGATATATAGCAAATGCAATGAAGTGCAAAGTAGTGAAGTTGTTAGATTTACACGGTACTTTGGACCTATAATGTTACTCAGTGTAATGAAGTGAAACACTATTTACTGCTATAAAAATTTTTTAGAGGGATTAGTATTATAAACAAAATGAATTCATAACTTTATAAAATAGAAGGCAAAATTTACATTTCAAGGTGAGATCAGTTACAAGCAAAGAGTAATAACTTGCAAGTGCAAAGAGCATTTTACAATAACGAAACTTAAAATGAGTGATCATACTTATGCCTCTGGTGAATATTAGTGACTGACTCATCAAAGAAGTGATCCCAGAAGCCATCAAATGAAACTGTTGCTGGTTTTCACTCCCAACAAACTTATTTGTGAAAATTTGAATGAGCTGATGGCATTCACAGAATAATTTGAAACAAATAAAACCTACTTCACTAAAATAGAACTTCATGTTAAAATAGATCAGTGGGAAGGAAGTCAGTGGATGCTGCTGCTTCACTTGATTATGTATATCAAGTGAGGCATTCGCCACATCACACACTGATTCACTAGAGCCTGAGACTTAACAATACTAGATAAGGCCTATGTGAAATCTCTCTCAGGTACTGACATGTTATAAGGTCTCCTCTTCAGCATCATCTCCTAACTGCTTATTAGATGCTTTCCTAAAATTTCTTAGATACTCTGAACACTGGGAACTCTCATTTGTTGTATTAGATATTTTTCTGAAGTTTCTTAGATGCTCTAAGGACTGGTATTCTATATATTCTGTATGAGCATCCATGTGTTTTTCTAGAGATTTTTTATACAGAAATTCTTTCTGACATACTGAACACTGATAAGGTTTCTTAGCTGTATGGAGTTGCATGTGTTTTATTAGAAGGGATTTTTCTTGAAAGTCTTGTTGACACTCTGAGCAGTGATAAGGTTTCTTCAATATATGACCTCTCATATGTTTTACTAAACTTATACTGTCAGCAAAGCACTTTACACATTCAGAGCATTTGTACGGTTTCTCTTCCGTATGAACTTTCATATGATTTAGCAGAACCTGCTGATCTGAGAATTCTTTTGGACATTCTGAACACAAGTATGCTGTATCTCCTGTATGAACTCTCAAATGTCTTACCAAATCTGTTTTATCCGAATAAACTTTTAAACAATATGAGCATGGGTATGGTTTCTCTCCTGTGTGAACTCTCATATGTATAACTAAATGAGATTTTTGAGCAAAGTCTTTCAAACACACTGAACACTGATATGGTCTCTCTCCTGTATGAATTCTCATGTGTAGTATTCGAGCTGAACTTTGTTTAAAACTTTTAAAGCATACCGAACATTGATAAGGCTTCTCCCCAGTATGAACTCTCATGTGATTGACTAAAGCAGCTTTAAGTTTAAAATCTTTTGGACACAATGAGCACTGAAATGGCTTTTCTCCTGTATGAACTCTCATATGCTGTATGAGAGATGATTTATATGTAAAGTCTTTTGAACATACTGAGCATTGCAATGTTTTCTCTCCTACATGCATCCTCATGTGTTGTATCAGACCTGCACTGTCTGGAAAATTCTTTAGGCACTCTAAACACTGGAACGGTTTCTCACCCGTGTGAACCTTCTCGTGGTTCACCAAACCCTCTTTCCGTTTAAAATCTTTCAAACACATTGAACACTGAAATGGTTTCTCTCCTGTATGAATTCTCATATGATTCACCAAATGGGAGCTCTGTGAAAAGTCCTTATGACATATTGAACACTGGAATGGTTTATCTCCCGTATGGACTCTTAGATGCCTTGTTAGGCATGATTTTTTAGTAAATTCTTTTGAACAGACTGAACATTGATAAGGTTTATTTCCTCCACTAGCACTCATGTTTTGCATGCTTTGATATTATACAAACCCTTCCAGTTACGCTAATCTTTTTTTTAACTCTGAATTTATTATTTTTATAAGTCAAGATATGGAACTTTGATATAGTGTTGTTTCCTTAACTCATAAATAAGTTAGTATTATATTTAAAGTTCTTTTGTATACGAAAGCTAATACAATTTTGATATATTAAGTCACTTAGGTAATGAGTATAAATATGATTTGTGTGTAAACTTGTTTCACTGGAGAAGTATTTAATATAAGATCATAAATAAAAGCACTTACATAACAGTAAGGATAATTTTCATATAAACTATAAGGCAATAAAAACACTGGTAATTTTATCTATGACTAGTCTTGTGTGTTTCAAGATAATCTTCCAAAATAAAGTTCACTATTTACCACAATAAATTGTAGTGAGAAGGCAGTCTCAAAAGTGTCTTTCATATGAATACTTATGTAAAGTACAGCAATGAAAGATCCTTCTTGAAAGTGTTGGGGCCACTGTACACCGGAATGCTGCCCGGGAGACCTACAAAGATTTCCTTAACTTTACACAACATCAACTCGGACACGTGCACTAAGACATACCTGTGCGAATAATTAGGATAAAAATTTTAAATAATTTTTCTTTAAATAAATCTAGTTATACTCTATTTGATAAATAAAATATTCAAAGACATCAGTGTCACAAAACAGTGTTCTGATTTGCATAAACTTTTTATAAAACTATATAGTCATAAATATATTTCAATTATTTTTTATAAACTTAAATTATGTTAAACGCTAAAGTGTTTTTTTGTCATAAAGCTACATAGCTGCAAGTCAGTCCTGTCAAAAATATTTAACTATTAGCATTGGTATTATACATTCAATTATACGAAATAATAATTGACTACATGTACTCTCTTTTCAAAGTCAAAATACCAATTTATTAAGCAACAAATTTACCCAGTATATAATCTCCTTTGTAATTTTCTGAAGACAAACAATGACAGGACATAATGATAGATTAAAACTGTATTAGTCATTCAAGATTAGTTGTAAAAAATTATAAAACACACTCTAAAATAATGCTGGTAAAAAAATAGAAAAAATTTACAGCGTAAATCATAAGCAAGTCAGACTTAAATATATATACATGTACTTTATATATTGTTGACAAGATAATATATAGTGAATGTGGCTAATATGTGCACTTGGGAACCCATCTCAAGTTAATCCTCAAGGTGCTAAAATGATTATAAATAGTACATCTGATAAGAATAAGTTGATTCATCAGACTAAAAATGGGATGGAAGGAAAGTGCAAAACTATAATGGTGTGAATTATTATTATAATCAAAAAGAAGTGCTAAGCCACAAGGGCTATACAGCACTGCATAATGGTGTGAAGTAGCAATATAAGACAGATGATATAAAATGATTCTCTATTTCATGCATAACATAAAACTGATTATAGTGCTATATATACGTATATATATATATCTATAAATATATACATACAGATTATAGACTTCTGGGAATTCAGCACAAAGAATTCACTTCAATTCTTCTTGTGTATAATATTCCAAACGTGAACAATTTTCAAAAATATTAAATATTTACCACTTTCAACATTTCATCATTAAATCAATATGGAATATATTACACATGATAAAACTTAAGAGGTAAACTTTAGTTTCCAAACTGTAAAATACAAGATAGAGTGAATGATGGTGAAAGTTTTTCTTTTTCGGGCCACCCTACCTTGGTGGGAACCATCCGATGTGTTAATAAAAAAAATATATATATATACTGTATATGCAGTGTCTCTTCCCTCTGCAGGACCTTTATTATCTTTGAGAGTTGCTACTGCAAGTTAAATCCTTCTTGGAAGGGAGTATCTGAAAAAAAGAAGAATAAACAAAGGTTGTTGGACAAATTTGGATGGATAAGTACAATAATCAAATTAAAAGTAAACACTGGAAATAGCAAGGTGATGAGGATAACAAAAAGTTTAGGTAATAAAAGACTGAATATCAGACTGGAGGGAGGAAGTATGGAGGAAGTGAATGTGTTCAGATATTTGGGAGTGGACTAGTCAGTATAAGGGTCTATAAAGGACGAGGTGAATCATAGAAATGACAAGGGGGAAAAAGGCGAGTGGGGTACTGGAAAATCTGTGGAGACAATGTTTTCCATGAAACCAAAAAGGGGAATGTATGAAAGTAGTATAGTGGTACCAACACTTATATGTGTGTGAAGCATGGGTAGTGAATGCTGCAACATGGAGAAGGCAAGAGGCAGTGGAGATGTCATATCTGAAGGCAAGGTGTGGTGTGAATATTATGCAGAGAATGCACAGCTTGGATATTAGGAGGTGCGGGGCTGTTACAAGTATTATCCAGAAGGCTGAAGAGAGGATGCTGAAGTGGATTTTACATTTAGAAAGGATGGAACAAAATAGGATGACTTGGAAGGCATATAAATCAGAAGTGGAAAGTAAGCAGGGTAGGGGTCATCCCAGAAAAGGTTCAAGGGAGAGGGTAAAAGAGGTTATATGTGCAGAAGGCTTAGATTTCCAGTGTCTGTGAGCGTGCCAAGAGTCATGGCAAATAGTTTTGAGGACTTGACGAGTTGTTGGAATGTGAGCCAGGTGACATTTCATGAAGGAAATCAGGGAAACCAGGATATTTACTGTTTAGAGGGACATCTAACCTGTCATATTTGTGTGCCTCTGGCTAGACAGTGACACTGTAAATGATGGTGAAAGTGTTTTAGGTCACCCTGCCTCTAAGAGAGATGGCCAGCGTGTTAAAATAAATAAATAAATATATGCAATAAGATCACAGTAAACAAGTGATATCAGAATATGCAAAACAACCACTGTGAAATAATAGTGAAATTCCAAGTGCTTTCATGACTTTTCACAAAAGCACTTGGAATTTCACTATTCTTTCACGTGGTTGTTTTGCATATATTATATATGTATATATACAGTAGACCCTCAACCAACGATATTAACCCTTTGTCGTGTTTGGCCGAAAAAATTCGGTATTGATTACGTGTTTTTGGCGCGTGTCATACTTCACGCCCCGCGCGGCCAGCTTCCCGTTCTTTAGTTCCAACCAATCACAAGCCTTCCCTGAGTCTCTTCAGCTAAGTACAGTTCGCTTCTGCCGCCTTCCCATTGGTTGAGAGATCAAAATATAAACACTGGCGGCTTGGCTTCGAACACACACGCATTTTTCCCTCCACCATTACTAATCTACTCTTGGATTATACATTCTACAATGTCGGTAAGTACTGATTGTTGTGTTTAGTGCTTACATGAATAGTTTAGGCATATTTTGATATATACCTAAAGTCCGTGTGAAGCATAATATGAGTGTAGCATGCAATGGAAAAAAGTGCAAGCATTTTAGTCCGAATTATTTCGGTATTGCCCGAGTTTCCGGGAATGTCCAATTATAGTCAAATAAATATTTATACAAAATTTTCAATTGCATATATGAACTCTGTAGTGGTCTGGATTTATACAGGAGGTTTCTATTGTCCTTCCAGTTCCATGAGAGGCTGTTTTATGGGGAGCAGTCGACCAGCAGGTCGAGGTATATCTGCGTTTCTGAAGACAGTGACTCGGAACCAGAGGTAGACGAACCAGAATTGCTGGATAGTGGTGATGAATACTTGCCACCGCATGCACAGGATGCAGAGATGTCAAGTGATGATGAGGAGGAGGAAGAAAGGAAACAAAGGCCAGCCAAAAAGCAGAAAGTAATGAGGAAAAAGAAAAATTTTAGGATTGAGGAATACCCGGATGAGGAAGAGATCCATGAGAATATTGCTCTTCAAGTTTCATCTCAGTGGACCGTAGATGACATTGAAAATGATCCTTTGCCGGCATATGAACATGAAAAGCCTCTTGCAATTAGGTCTCCATATGAGTATTTTCGTATGTTCGTTACTCCAGCCATGATAGATAACATAGCATATCAAACAAATTTGTATACAAGGCAACAAGACGTAAATAATACTTTTTCAACAGATTCTGAAGAGATCATGAGGTTCATAGGTATTTTGTTGTTCATGGGTATTGCTCCACTACCATCCCTCGAAGACTATTGGAAAGCTGCTTTTAGGAGCCCACAGGTTGCAGATAGCATGGCGTCTAACAGGTTTAGGTACCTTAGAAGTCATATTCATTTCAATAACACAAAAAAGGATAATGACAGATTCTACAAAGTAAGGCCTCTTTACACTGAACTAACTAATGCTTGCTTGAAAATTCCAGCTACACCCAAGCAATCTATTGATGAAGTCATGGTTGGTTTCAAGGGTAAAACTGCTGGAAACCTAAGGCAGTACATCAAAACAAAACCAGATAAGTGGGGTTTCAAACTTTTTTGTCGTGCAAGTCAAGATGGAATCATACATGATATACTCATGTATCAAGGCACAACAACTTTTGACACACATCCCATACAGCTGCCACAGGAAGAATCTAAACTTCCAATAAGTACAAAGATTGTTCTGGTACTTGCACAAACTATGAACAAGACAAACACATCAGCAATCTATGCTGACAATTTCTTTTCAAGTATGCCTTTGGTCAAGCTACTAAGAGATAAGTATAACTGCAGATACACTGGAACAGTACGTGACAATAGATGTGGTAAGCCACATCTGGTGCCTATCAAACAAATGGAAAAAAACAGTGTGGTCAGGGGCAATTTTTGCTTCAACAACAATGATGGTGTCCTTGTTGTACGATGGAAGGACACCAAAGTTGTGACTTTAGTGACAACTGATATTGGGGTCGAGCCCATGAGTCTTGTTGAGAGATATAACAAGGGTACAAAGAGGAAAGAGAAAATATCGTGCCCTGCAGTCATCAAGAACTATAATGCAAACATGGGAGGTATTGACAAAAGCAACATGTTGGTGCATCTCTACAAAACACCAATGAAATCAAAACGTTGGTACATGCGGCTATTTGCCTATATTATTGATCTTGCTGTTGTGAATGCATGGCTGCTTTATTGCCGTGATTCTCGAGCAATAAAGCAAAAGTGTATGCAACTGAAGTATTTCAGGAATTCTATCTCTGAAATTGCAAGGTCTAAAGGACAAAACCTTAGAGGGAGCAGCCTAAGAACAACTCCAAGACCTTCACCAACTAATTCACCATGTACTTCCAATGGTGTTGGCATAGTGAAACCTGGGAGGGGAACACGTACAGAAATGCCTGATGACAGTGTTAGGAAAGACATTACTCTAATGCACTTCCCAATGGCAGGGCAAAGGCCGTTTACTTGCAAGTATTGCAGCACCTCGAAAAAAACGGTAACATCGTCATTCGTCTGTAGTGTATGCAAAGTAAATCTGTGCATAAAGACTGATAGAAATTGTTTCACAGACTTCCATCTTGCCAATTAGCAATATAGAATCATTGGTCTTCCAAATGAATCTCAGGAATATAGGGATTGAAACTTGCATCACTTTGCAATTTGGCATTGTTGATATTTGCTTCCTTGTTTTATTTTTGTAACAATTAAAAAATGTTTTGATACAAGTTCCATTTATGTTTTTTATATTGTCTGTTTGTATATTAAATTTAAAAAATTGTTTTGGTGTGTTTTATTAACAATTGCAAGTTTGCAACATAAAATTTTTTAATCACTTTGTCGGGGGCGGCCTAATATTTTCGGTCTTCGGAGATTGGCAATTGCTCGAAAACTAACCATCAGAAATCAATTTATATGGGATCAGTGACCTTGTATTGAGTTACTCTATCCACCATAGGGAGTTCAGTTCGAATTTCAAATTTTCGGACCCCTTGCGCGATGAAGGGTTAATCCGTTCCGGAAAGCTTATCGTTAGACGAAATTATTTTCCCCATAAGAACTAATGGAAATCCAATTAATCCGTTCCAGGTAGCCAAAAGTATTAAATTTTTTTTTTTTTCATGAAACATACATTTCCCTTAGCTGAGTTATTTGGTTCTAGCTGAGCCAATACTTTTATGCCAAAGTGAGCCGTTAGCCGATTTTGGCTTTAGCCAAAGCCGCTGTTACTCGAGGATCCACTGTACAGTGGAACCTCTACTTATGAGTTTAATCTGTTCCATGACCTTACTCGCATCTGGATTTGCTCATTTGCAGAGTCAATTTTCCTCATTTAAATTAACTGAAATGGAACTAATTCGTTCCAGTGGAACTCCAGGCATGAGAAAATACTTCAATAATTTCCCTAATATCAACTCTATGGCTTATTTATCTATCACAATTTATGTAATATGACATAATGAACAATATTAATAACATAGAAACATGATATATACACTAGAATGAATAAAATACATGTCACTAGGTATGTGGCTAGTGGTGGTGACAGCAGTCATTGTTGTTGGGGTTTATAGGGCCACCACAGTGGCCATTCCTGATCCTGAGTACATGTGTAGAGAACCTAGGATAACCCAAAAAAGTTAGATGGAGTGACTTATAAGTGCTACACTTAATTGCTACACTCTTAATGCCACACTTTGCCACTGCTGCTTCATGTTGTCTGCCACTGCTGCTTCATGATGTTTGCCACTGCTGCTTCATGTCTGCTGCTACTGCTGCTGTTTCATGTTGTCTGCCACTGCTGCTTCACGTTGTCTGCCACTGCTACTTCACGTTGTCTGCCACTGCTGCTTCATGTTGTCTGCCACTGCTACCTCATTTGAACTTTGGCAAAAATCGAACATTTCTGCTACTTTGAGCTCAATTTCAAGGCACTTTTCATTGTGAAACCAATCAAAATCATCTCAATTTCTGTAATATGTCTTCCATTCTATAAACTGAGACCAGGAAAACTAGAATACAACCATAAATAGCATACGAAAATACACTGAAAACTCGCTGTTTTAAACCAAAAACACGGTCGGAGTTTTTTTTCTCATTAAACACTGTGTGCTGCAGGATTTTTTTATACTGTGCACACTGACCACATAGACCCATTCTTTCATATGTAGGCCTACCAGCTTTCTCTCACTAGATTTGAAGGCGCTAGAGTTTATGCGTACTAGTATGGCACCAACTCTGGTGTGCAAGCCGTACTAGTACGGCACCAACCCTGAAAGGGTTAAGCGTTGTTCGTACAAGCTCAGTGAAACTATCCTGTGGTGTTTTTTAAATATTTTCATCGAGAGTTAGTAATCACAGCTAAATAAAAAAAATAGTAGTGATCCAAACAAGCCTAAATGGAAAACAGTGAGAACAATTAAAGTGAAAAAAGAACTCATTGCCAAATGGAAAAGTGGTACAAGTGTCAGACATGGCCAGTCAATATGGTATGGCAAAACCCACCATATTGCACATATTGAAAAATAAAGAGGCGATAAAAGGGGCTCATGTGGCAAAAGTAGTGAAAATTTTTGCTGTGGAAAGGTCACAAATAACTGAAGAAATGAACTCTGCCTGAAAGAAATTGTGGCCAGATGGTGTGCCAGTCAGATATTTTGAAGGCTTTGAGGCAGACCCTGTAGTGAAGGATATTGTTTCTCAGGGATGTAGAGGAGTTGGTGGAGGCTCACAAGAATGAGCTCACCACAGAAGAACTTCAAGACCTGCACAAGAAGCAGCAGCAAGAAGTGGTTGAGGAAATTTCTTCTTCAGAGGAGGGAAGCAGTAAGGGCAACATTTCCACTGTAAAAATTAAGGAACTGCATTACCATTGGGCTCAAACACAGAACCTGGTGGAAAAATGGCATCTTAACATTACTAGAAATATAAACACACATGCAGTATAATGTGATCCTTTATTGACAACGTTTCGCCCACACAGTGGACTTTATCAAGTCACAAACAGATCTGTCAAAAACAGATCTTGTTTGTGACTTGATAAAGCCCACTGTGTGGGCAAAACGTTGTCAATAAAGGATCACATTATATTGCATACGTGTTTATATTTCCATTGTGTCGGTATTTTATACCATTTATTTCCGTCTTAACATTACTGCTGTGAATAGGAGCATCAACCTGTTCAATGACAATGTTGCTGACCTCTTTAGAAAAATTTTGAAAAGTCATCAAAAGCATACATTGGACAGCCTCGTTAGCAAAAAAAAAAAAAAAATCAAATGCTAGTGAATCTTCATCCA
This sequence comes from Cherax quadricarinatus, assembly GCF_038502225.1. NCBI lineage: Eukaryota > Metazoa > Arthropoda > Malacostraca > Decapoda > Parastacidae > Cherax > Cherax quadricarinatus. The sequence goes on from NC_091367.1 coordinate 20,260,386, forward strand.
AGTGCTACTGCACAGAGACAGAAAAGAGAAAAAACACCAGACGGGCAATTACTTGATGTTTTTATGGAAGGTGACACCCTTTCCAAACAATAACATCTCTCCATCTTCCTCTTAGGCCATCAGCACTCCTTAGTAAAGTGCATTTAAATTTTCATTTATTTCTTGTATTTATTGTTTTTATAGTTTTCATCTATGATTTTTTAATCAATATTTTCACTTAAAATGTTTTATAATTAGTAATTTTTTGGGGTCTGGAACAGATTAATCCAATTTACATCATTTCTTATGGGAAAAATTGATTCAACATTCATAGAACTCACTACATAAACACTCTCCTGGAACAGGTTGAGTTTGAATATCAAGGTACCACTGTATCTAGGAAAGCTCTGGTTTAGCAACAGCTGTGCATGAACTGTATCACTGTAGGCAACAAGAGCATTTCACCCCTCCATGGAAGATGTGTTCATTTAATATCACATACCTGCAAGTCCCTCCCAAGAACCTCATTGCTAGTAATCCCTTCCTTAAATCACTTGTTAGAGCAACTGCTCAAGAAGAAATTTCTCACCTAGCTGGTAGTAATAAGTTATCACAAGTTATATACACTGATGGATCTAAACAGGAGTCTTCTGGCAGGGCTGCATCTGCTCTTGTTGCCACCTCCCTAGTTAAGAACGATAATAAATTTGTTGAGTTAAGCATAAGAATTAACAACTGGGAGTCTACACTGCAAACTGAATTGTTTGCAATCCTAATGGCGCTAAAGCTAACCTATGACACTGAGCTTGACTCTATCATCATTACTGATTCTATGTCATCATTGAAGGCTCTTGACTCATATAATGACTCCAACAACATGCTCATTGGAGAAGCCAGGTATAGATACTCAAAAATTAAGAACAAAGGAATTAATGTACAATTGCTATGGATCCCATCACACACTGGATTACTCCTTCATGATAAAGTTGATATGTTAGCCAAGAAGAGTACCCAGAAGGAGAATGTAGAATATAACTTTGGTATAACTGTGTCTAGCATTAGGAATAATATTTGGAGAGAAGTAAATAATGAAAATGATTGTTATAGGAATGAAGTTAGAAGCCTGAGTAGATCTATAACCCACTATGATAACATGAACGTAGATAAATATGTTTATGGAGCAACGTGCAATGTGAACAGACTGATTGATGTTGTAGTGGCCAGGCTTAGGCTTGGTTACAAGTACTTCTGGCAGTTTGGGAGACACACAGATGATGATCAAACTAAATGCAAATTATGTGATCAGGCATATGGTCACTGTCTTGAACACTATGTGCTTAATTGTCCACTTATTGAGGAACACAGAGACAGACAGTATAATAACCTATGTGATATGTCAAGATATCTTATCAATGAAAATAAGATACAAGATATACTAAGCAAATTTCCTAAATTTGCTTGTAACAGATAAGTGAACTATAGATATGTAGATATAAATCCATATGTATTCCTGTTAACCCTTTGGGGCCTAGTTCCTAGGCATTTTGTGTATCCATATGCTCTTGTGCTACCGTCCACAGGATGGATATGGGGTGCACAATAAACTAGCCACTTCGGTGGCAAAATCTAAAAAAATCTAAATCTGTAGAGGAGTCGAACAAATTCCAAGGTAGTCATTAAAGCAACAAGTTTGGTCAGCTGTAACCCTTTGACTGTTTTAGTCGTATATATACATCTTACGAGCCAGTGCTTTTGATGTATTTATACTCCAAAATTCTAGCGGCTTCAAATCAAGCAGGAGAAACCTGGTAGGCCCACATGTGAGAGAATGGGTCTGTGTGGTCAGCATGAGCAGTATAAAAATCCTGCAGCACGCAGTTCATAATGTAAAAAAAAAAAACTCCGACCATGTTTTTGGATTAAAATGCCGGCTCTGATGTGTATTTTCATATAGTATTTATGGTTGTATTCTCGTTTTCTTGATCTCATTTGATAGAATGGAAGACATATTACAGTTTCACAAAAAAAAGAACCTTGAAATTGAGCTCAAAGTAGCAGAAATGTTCGATTTTTGCCGATGTTCAAGAGTAAACAAATGTCCGATAAGTGTCCAACTAGCCATTCTAATACGCAGTCATGAATGGGTTGACATTATTTATACAATTATTACAATAATGCAGGAGTCTGCATAACAGAAAATCTTCTATTTTTTGTGAATAAAGATTCAAAATAGAAAGCAAGAGTAATATAAGAGGGGCCTGGAGACGTGACTGATGAACAGAGCAAATGTTATTTTAGTGCCAGGAATGTCTGCATTGCTCATTCTGGACCCTATTTTGAAATTGGCATCTCTTTTTAATTTACATGAAATTGGCCAAACTGCCAATTTCTGAACACTTTTTTTGGGTAGTTGAAATCAGTAAATAAGCAATTTCTTGTACTCAATCAATAAAACAAATGGATTTCAAGAGAAATAAATTAGCTTGGTCGACTGGAACAATGGAATTGGCTGAAAATAGGGCTCAAAGTGGGCAAAATCGCCAATGAGCAAATATCGCTGAGATCGCTAACTTCGTGAGAGCATAATTCTGTAAGTTTTCAATCAAATTTCATACTTTTGGTGTCATTACCATAGGGAAAAGATTTTCTATCATTTCATAATAAAAAATTTTTTTTTTTAAATTCTTCGACACTGAGAGCAAGTTTGTGAGCAGAGGTCTCGACAGTCAAAGGGTTAAATACAAGTTGAATATGTACGAGTAGATAAGTAACATTATTTAGGCACAGGTAATAAGTACAATTATCATTATATGTAAATTCACTAGGATAACCCAAGGTGAGTTGGCCTGCCTTGCATGGCCATATATGTAAGCCCTGTTGGATTTTATATTTCATATGAGGCTGCCCTTTATATTTCATGCCATGCCACTAGGCTGGTGCTGCCAACTGTCAGCAGACATAGGCCTACCTTCAGTTTACCCCACAATACCCTATGTTGTTCTCAATTACCTAGCAGTGCTGTGTTGTTTTCTGTCCTTATATTGTGGCTGAGTTGACAGCTGCTTCAGCTCACACACTAGGGGTTGCTAAGCATGAAAGTAAATGCTGGGCATGTTTCTTACACCTGCTGCCCCTCTTCACCTAGCAGTAAGTAGGTATCTGGGAGTTTGATGACTGGTATGGATTGCATCCCAAGGGTTCGGTGACTGGAGTGGGTCACATCCTCGGGGCATTAGGCGACTTGTATGTGTTGCATCCTGGGGGGTGTTAGGTGACTGCTGTGGGTTATGTCCTGGGATGTTAGGTGACTGCTGTGGGTTATATCCTGGGGTGTTAGGTGACTGCTGTGGGTTATATCCTGGGGTGTTAGGTGACTGCTGTGGGTTATATCTTGGGGTGTTAGGTGACTGCTGTGGGTTATATCCTGGGGTGTTAGGTGACTGCTGTGGGTTATATCCTGGGGTGTTAGGTGACTGCTGTGGGTTAAAAGTGACTGTGTACTCAAGTATATGTGGTTGCAGGGATTGAGTCACAGCTCCTGGCACAGGGATTCCATCCTGGGGAACAACCATTAAAGGTAAATGACCCCAGTAGAACTAAGAGAGAGTCCTCGAAGACATCCCCATCCCCACACAGCCTACAGCACTTTCCCTGTCCTCACACAGCCTACAGCACTTTCCCTGTCCTCACACAGCCTACAGCACTTTCCCTGTCCTCACACAGCCTACAGCACTTTCCCTGTCCTCACACAGCCTACAGCACTTTCCCTGTCCTCACACAGCCTACAGCACTTTCCCTGTCCTCACACAGCCTACAGCACTTTCCTAATTCCCACACAGCCTACCCAAGACTACAGCACTTTCCATCCCCACACACACAGCCTACCCAAGCCTATAACACTTTGTCTCCACACAGCCTACCTGAGCCTAAAACACTTTCCTATCCCACACAACACTTTCCTATCCCATACAACACTTTCCTATCCCACACAACACTTTCCTATCCCACACAACTTTCCTATCCCACCCAACACTTTCCTATCCCACACAACACTTTCCTATCCCACACAACACTTTCCTATCCCACACAACTTTCCTATCCCACCCAACACTTTCCTATCCCACACAACACTTTCCTATCCCACACAACACTTTCCTATCCCACACAACTTTCCTATCCCACACAACACTTTCCTATCCCATACAACACTTTCCTATCCCACACAACACTTTCCTATCCCACACAACTTTCCTATCCCACACAACACTTTCCTATCCCACACAACACTTTCCTATCCCACACAACTTTCCTATCCCACCCAACACTTTCCTATCCCACACAACACTTTCCTATCCCACACAACACTTTCCTATCCCACACAACTTTCCTATCCCACCCAACACTTTCCTATCCCACACAACACTTTCCTATCCCACACAACACTTTCCTATCCCACACAACACTTTCCTATCCCACACAACACTTTCCTATCCCACACAACACTTTCCTATCCCACACAACTTTCCTATCCCACACAACACTTCCTCAACACACAACACTTTCCCCTCCCCCAAAACGCACTATTTCTTCTCTACTGAGACTCACACAAGGTAGATCTGAGGTAATATAAGTGCCAGTGCACTTACCTTGCCTTAAGTGCAGTGCAGGAAGGTTAAATAAAGTGAAATAAGTGTTAAAATAAGGTAGATATGGAGGGTGAGGACGCGCACCTCAGCTGGTCGATCACAACAACACTCTCCATAATTATTATTAACCTGCCTTTATTATTCTTTATTATTTTACTGGTTTTTCTGGCTTTATTGACGGGGAATTATAGTATTTTTGTCTTTAATTATTGTTCTTGCAAGTATGTTGTGCAAGTCGTGTGGGTTTATAATTATTATATTTTTTTATTATTACTATCATTATTTTATTGTTATGATACTACTAATAATAAAATTATTATGATTATTATTTTATTATAATAATAAAATTATTATTATTATTATTATTATTATTATTATTATTATTGTTGTTATTATTATTATTATTATTATTATTATTATTATTATTATTATTATAGGTGAAACATCGTTAAAAGTATCTTCAAAAATCAACGAACTATGTAATATACGAAGTACATTGTACTGTATTTTCCTCAAGTAAGGTATTAACTTACTTAACTTACAATGTTTAAGTATTGATTTACATGCTTGACACACTACGTATCTGTGTTATGTTTTGACTACCTCCACTGGATGTGTTTGGGCTGCATAATAAACATGTATCATCAATAACTGCAATTGAAACAGCCTGGTTGATCAGACCCTCATCCACCATGAAGCCTGGTCACGGGCCGGGCCGCGGGGGGCGTTGGCCCCCGGAACTTTCTCCAGGTGGTGTAATCTATGTAGGTGTATTTGTGTATACCTAAGTAAACTTACTTAAGTACAGTCTAACTAGCAAGTTTATTCAAGTATACACGAATACAGTTCCATAGATAACACTACCTGGAGAGAGTTCCGGGGGGTCATCGCCCCCTCGGCCCGGTCCGTGACCAGGCCTCATGGTGGGTCAGGGCATGATCAACCAGGCTGTTACTGTTGGCCGCACATAAAACTACGTACGAACCACAGCCCGATTGGTCATGTACTGACTTTAGGTGCTTGTCCAGTGCCAGCTTGAAGACAGCCAGGGGTCTATTGGTAATCCCCCTTATGTATGCTGGGAAGCAGTTGAAGAGTCTTGGGCCCCTGACATTTTTTGTGTTCTCTCTTATCGTGCTAGTGACACCCCTGCTTTTCATTGGGGGGATGGTGCATCGTTTGCCGAGTCTTTTGCTTTCTTAGGGAGTGATTTTCGTGTGTAAGTTTGGTACTAATCCCTCTAGGATTTTCCAAGGGTATATAATTATGTATCTCTCCCGCCTGCGTTCTGGAAATATGAACACTTAAGCAGTATGATGTGAGCCTTTATTGACAACGTTTCGCCCTCTCAGTGGGCTTTATCAAGTCACAAACATCTTCCTGGGTGAAACGTACAAGTATGTTCCACCCAGTTAAATCTGTTTGTGACTTGATAAAGCCCACTGTGTGAGAGAAACGTTGTCAATAAAGGCTGATAAATTGGCTAAGCTGTATGCTTTCAAAGAGGGAGTAGATTACAATCTTGGCTTGTCAGGTAGTAGTTTGAGAACAATAATACGAAAAGAACTTCAACTGAATTTTATGGACTTAAGGCTCAGGGAGATTGACACCAGTGAGTCCATCTATCATCATTCTATCATGCAGGAGGAGCCACATGTCTATGGTGCATCCAACAAAATAAGCAGACTCTTGGATGTCACTACCGCCCGGCTCCGGCTGGGTTACAAGTATCTTTGGCAGGTTAAATCACCACCACCAGATGTAGACCAAACGAAATGTAAACTTTGCCAGATGGATTATTGTCACACCCTGCGTCATTATGTACTGGAGTGTGATAAAATTAATGAATTTAGAAACAACTCACTCAGAAGTGTTCAAGAAATGGCTAAGTATTTTATCCACAGTGGTATATTACAGACCATTCTGGAGAAATACCCTGACTTTGCTAGCTGTAAATAAAGCATTACCACATGTGTGCATGTGTGTGTGTGTGTGTGTGTGTGTGTGTGTGTGTGTGTGTGTGTGTGTGTGTGTGTGTGTGTGTGTGTGTGTGCACTCACCTAGTTGAGATTGCAGGGGTCGAGTCCAAGCTCCTGTGTGTGTGTACTCACCTATTTGTACTCACCTATTTGTGGTTGCAGGGGTCGAGTCCTAGCTCCTGGCCCCGCCTCTTCACCGGTTGCTACTAGGCCCTCTCTCTCCCCGCTCCATGAGCTTTATCAAACCTCGTCTTAAAACTGTGTATGGTTCCTGCCTCCACTACGTCATTTTCTAGGCTATTCCACTGCCTTACAACTCTATGACTGAAGAAATACTTCCTACTATCTCTCTGACTCATTTGTGTCTTCAACTTCCAATTGTGGCCTCTTGTTTCTGTGTCCCCTCCCTGGAACATCCTGTCTTTGTCCACCTTGTCTATTCCACGCAGTATTTTATATGTCGTTGTCATGTCTCCCCTGACCCTCCTGTCCTCCAGTGTGGTCAGGCCGATTTCCCTTAATCTTTCTTCATAGGACATTCCCCTTAGCTCTGGAACTAACCTTGTCGCAAACCTTTGTACTTTCTCTAGTTTCCTGACGTGCTTTATCAAGTGCGGGTTCCAAACAGGTGCTGCATACTCCAGTATGGGCCTGACATACACGGTGTACAGTGTCTTGAATGATTCCTTACTAAGGTATCGGAATGCTGTTCTCAGGTTTGCCAGGCGCCCATATGCTGCAGCAGTTATCTGATTGATGTGTGCTTCCGGAGACATGCTCGGTGTTATACTCACCCCAAGATCTTTCTCCTTGAGTGAGGTTTGCAGTCTTTGGCCACCTAGCCTATACTCTGTCTGTGGTCTTCTGTGCCCCTCCCCCATCTTCATGACTTTGCATTTGGCAGGATTAAATTCGAGAAGCCATTTGCTGGACCAGGTGTCCAGTCTGTCCAGGTCTCTTTGAAGTCCTGCCTGGTCCTCATCAGATTTAATTCTCCTCATTAACTTCACATCATCTGCAAACAGGGACACTTCTGAGTCTAACCCTTCCGTCATGTCGTTCACATATACCAAAAATAGCACTGGTCCTAGGACCGACCCCTGTGGGACCCCACTCGTCACAGGTGCCCACTGTGATACATCATTACGTACCATGAATCGTTGTTGCCTCCCTGTCGGGTATTCTCTGATCCATTGCAGTGCCCTTCCTGTTATATGCGCCTGATGCTCTAGCATCTGCACTAATCTCTTGTGAGGAACTGTGTCAAAGGCCTTCTTGCAGTCCAAGAAGATGCAATCAACCCACCCCTCTCTCTCTTGTCTTACTTCTGTTATTTTATCATAAAACTCCAGAAGGTTTGTGACACAGGATTTGCCTTCCGTGAATCCGTGCTGGTTGGCATTTATACTCCTGTTCCGTTCCAGGTGCTCTACCACTCTCCTCCTGATAATCTTCTCCATAATTTTGCATACTATACACGTCAATGACACAGGTCTATAGTTTAGTGTCTCTTTTCTGTCTCCTTTTTTAAAAATGGGAACTACATTTGCCGTCTTCCATACCTCAGGTAGTTGCCCAGTTTCCAGGGATGTGTTGAAGATTGTGGTAAGTGGCACGCACAATATATCTGCTTCCTCTCTAAGGACCCACGGGGAGATGTTGTCTGGTCCCATTGGCTTTGAGGTATCGATGTCCCTTAGCAGTTTCTTCACCTCCTCCTCATCTGTATGTATGTCGTCCAACACTTGTTGGTGTATTCCTTGCTGGTGTCCCCATCTGGTCTGTCCCCCCAGAGTCCTTCCTGTCTCTACTGTAAATACTTCCTTAAATCTCGTGTTGAGCTCCTCACATACCTCTTGATCGTTTCTTGTGAGTTCTCCACCTTCCTTCCTCAGCCTTATCACCTGGTCCTTGACTGTTGTCTTCCTCCTAATGTGGCTATACAGCAGTTTCGGGTCAGATTTGACTTTCGATGCTATGTCGTTTTCATACTGTCGCTGGGCCTCCCTCCTTATCTGTGCATACTCGTTTACCTGGAGTTTACCTGGAGAGAGTTCCGGGAGTCAACGCCCCCGCGGCCCGGTCTGAGACCAGGCCTCCTGGTGGATCAGAGCCTGATCAACCAGGCTGTTGCTGCTGGCTGCACGCAAACCAACATACGAGCCACAGCCCGGCTGATCCGGAACTGACTTTAGGTGCTTGCCCAGTGCCAGCTTGAAGACTGCCAGGGGTCTGTTGGTAATCCCCCTTATGTGTGCTGGGAGGCAGTTGAACAGTCTCGGGCCCCTGACACTTATTGTATGGTCTCTTAACGTGCTAGTGACACCCCTGCTTTTCATTGGGGGGATGGTGCATCGTCTGCCAAGTCTTTTGCTTTCGTAGTGAGTGATTTTCGTGTGCAAGTTCGGTACTAGTCCCTCTAGGATTTTCCAGGTGTATATAATCATGTATCTCTCCCTCCTGCGTTCCAGGGAATACAGGTTTAGGAACCTCAAGCGCTCCCAATAATTGAGGTGTTTTATCTCCGTTATGCGCGCCGTGAAAGTTCTCTGTACATTTTCTAGGTCGGCAATTTCACCTGCCTTGAAAGGTGCTGTTAGTGTGCAGCAATATTCCAGCCTAGATAGAACAAGTGACCTGAAGAGTGTCATCATGGGCTTGGCCTCCCTAGTTTTGAAGGTTCTCATTATCCATCCTGTCATTTTTCTAGCAGATGCGATTGATACAATGTTATGGTCCTTGAAGGTGAGATCCTCCGACATGATCACTCCCAGGTCTTTGACGTTGGTGTTTCGCTCTATTTTGTGGCCAGAATTTGTTTTGTACTCTGATGAAGATTTAATTTCCTCATGTTTACCATATCTGAGTAATTGAAATTTCTCATCGTTGAACTTCATATTGTTTTCTGCAGCCCACTGAAAGATTTGGTTGATGTCCGCCTGGAGCTTTGCAGTGTCTGCAATGGAAGACACTGTCATGCAGATTCGGGTGTCATCTGCAAAGGAAGACACGGTGCTGTGGCTGACATCCTTGTCTATGTCGGATATGAGGATGAGGAACAAGATGGGAGCGAGTACTGCGCCTTGTGGAACAGAGCTTTTCACCGTAGCTGCCTCGGACTTTACTCTGTTGACGACTACTCTCTGTGTTCTGTTAGTGAGGAAATTATAGAGCCATCGACCGACTTTTCCTGTTATTCCTTTAGCACGCATTTTGTGCGCTATTACGCCATGGTCACACTTGTCAAAGGCTTTTGCAAAGTCTGTATATATTACATCTGCATTCTTTTTGTCTTCTAGTGCATTTATGACCTTGTCGTAGTGATCCAATAGTTGAGACAGACAGGAGCGACCTGTTCTAAACCCATGTTGCCCTGGGTTGTGTAACTGATGGGTTTCTAGATGGGTGGTGATCTTGCTTCTTAGGACCCTTTCAAAGATTTTTATGATATGGGATGTTAGTGCTATTGGTCTGTAGTTCTTTGCTGTTGCTTTACTGCCCCCTTTGTGGAGTGGGGCTATGTCTGTTGTTTTTAGTAACTGTGGGACGACCCCCGTGTCCATGCTCCCTCTCCATAGGATGGAAAAGGCTCGTGATAGGGGCTTCTTGCAGTTCTTGATGAACACAGAGTTCCATGAGTCTGGCCCTGGGGCAGAGTGCATGGGCATGTCATTTATCGCCTGTTCGAAGTCATTTGGCGTCAGGATAACATCGGATAGGCTTGTGTTAATCAAATTTTGTGGCTCTCTCATAAAAAATTCATTTTGATCTTCGACTCTCAGTCTGGTTAGCGGCTTGCTAAAAACTGAGTCATATTGGGACTTGAGTAGCTCACTCATTTCCTTGCTGTCATCTGTGTAGGACCCATCTTGTTTAAGTAGGGGCCCAATACTGGACGTTGTTCTCGATTTTGATTTGGCATAGGAGAAGAAATACTTAGGGTTTCTTTCGATTTCATTTATGGCTTTTAGTTCTTCCCGCGATTCCTGACTCCTAAAGGATTCTTTTAGCTTAAGTTCGATGCTTGCTATTTCTCTGACCAGTGTCTCCCTACGCATTTCAGATATATTGACCTCTTTTAGCCGCTCTGTTATTCTTTTCCGTCGCCTGTAAAGGGAGCGCCTGTCTCTTTCTGTTTTACATCTACTCCTCCTTTTTCTTAGAGGAATAAGCCTTGTGCATACATCGAGTGCCACCGAGTTAATCTGTTCTAGGCATAAGTTGGGGTATGTGTTGCTTATTATATCTTCCCAGCTTATATCGGTTAGGACTTGGTTTACTTGGTCCCACTTTATGTTTTTGTTATTGAAGTTGAATTTGGTGAATGCTCCCTCGTGACTAATCTCATTATGTAAAGTAAAAGGACACAAGTGCAACTAATGTGACATTTATTGTGGCAACGTTTCGCTCTCCAGGAGCTTTATCAAGCCATTACAAACAATACATGGACACAGAGGGTATATAAAGGCTCAGAGTGAGGTGAATACTAGTGAGGTACCATTTCGATGTTCACTAGTGGTAGTAGTAGTAGTAGAAGTAGTAGTAGTAGTGGTAGTGACAAAAGTAATACAATATGGTAGAGCAATTAATTCGTACATGAGTAAAAGGATATAAAAGCTATTACTTGGGTAACAAAAATAGGTTGGACAAATATAAACTGGAATGAGGCAGCTTGTTTCAGTGTTCACTCTCTGTGCTTTGTGGAGTATAACAGGAGAGACTATGTGATGGCAGGGTTTACTGTTTTCAGGAGGATTCTTGCTAAGACTTCGGAGATGGTGAAGCTGCCGTTGTTTTGTTTAATTGTATTCGAAACAGCGATCAGTGCTGATTCAAGGCACTTGCGTGTGCAGAAATTAGTTTCTTTTATCACTAATTGGGCGTCTCTGAATTTCAACCAATTAGTGATAAAAGAAACTAATTTCCGCACACGCAAGTGCCTTGAATCAGCACTGATCGCTGTTTCGAATACAATTAAACAAAACAACGGCAGCTTCACCATCTCCGAAGTCTTAGCAAGAATCCTCCTGAAAACAGTAAACCCTGCCATCATATAGTCTCTCCTGTTATACTCCACAAAGCACAGAGAGTGAACACTGAAACAAGCTGCCTCATTCCAGTTTATATTTGTCCAACCTATTTTTATGTTACCCAAGTAATAGCTTTTATATCCTTTTACTCATGTACGAATTAATTGCTCTACCATATTGTATTACTTTTGTCACTACCACTACTACTACTACTACTACTTCTACTACTACTACTACCACTAGTGAACATCGAAATGGTACCTCACTAGTATTCACCTCACTCTGAGCCTTTATATACCCTCTGTGTCCATGTATTGTTTGTAATGGCTTGATAAAGCTCCTGGAGAGCGAAACGTTGCCACAATAAATGTCACATTAGTTGCACTTGTGTCCTTTTACTTTACATATTGTCGGTAATTCTACCAACTTTATTATAATCTCATTATGTCGGTCTGGGGCTCCGCGCATACATGACTGAACCTCAATTATGTTGTGATCTGAGTATATTGTTTTTGATATGGTGACATTTCTTATCAGATCATCATTGTTAGTGAAGATGAGGTCTAGTGTATTCTCCAGTCTAGTAGGCTCTATTATTTGCTGGTTTAAATTGAATTTTGTGCAGAGATTTAAAAGCTCGCGTGAGTGTGAGTTTTCATCAGAGCTGCCTCCTGGTGTTATTACTGCAACAATATTATTTGCTATATTCCTCCATTTTAGGTGCCTTAAGTTGAAATCCCCCAGGAGCAAGATGTTGGGTGCAGGAGCTGGAAGGTTTTCCAGACAGTGGTCAATTTTTAACAGCTGTTCCTGGAATTGCTGGGATGTTGCATCCTGAGGCTTGTAGACTACCACAATGACTAGGTTTTGGTTCTCGACCTTTACTGCTAAAACTTCCACTACATCATTTGAGGCATTTAGCAGTTCTGTGCAAACAAGTGACTCTGCAATGTACAGGCCAACCCCCTCCTTTTGCCTGTTCACTCTGTCACATCTGTATAGGTTGTAACCTGGGATCCATATTTCGTTGTCCAAGTGATCCTTTATGTGGGTCTCAGTGAAAGCCGCGAACATTGCCTTTGCCTCTGCAAGCAGTCCACGGATGAAAGGTATTTTGTTGTTTGTTGCTGGCTTTAGACCCTGTATATTTGCAAAGAAGAATGTTATCGGACTGGTGGTATTGTTGGTACTGGGGGGGATTTTTTTTCCGGGACCAAGTAAACCAAGTCCTAACCGATATAAGCTGGGAAGATATACTAAGCAACACAGACCCCAACTTATGCCTAGAACAGATTAACTCGGTAGCACTCGATGTATGCACAAGGCTTATTCCTCTAAGAAAAAGGAGGAGTAGATGTAAAACAGAAAGAGACAGGCGCTCCCTTTACAGGCGACGGAAAAGAATAACAGAGCGGCTAAAAGAGGTCAATATATCTGAAATGCGTAGGGAGACACTGGTCAGAGAAATAGCAAGCATCGAACTTAAGCTAAAAGAATCCTTTAGGAGTCAGGAATCGCGGGAAGAACTAAAAGCCATAAATGAAATCGAAAGAAACCCAAAGTATTTCTTCTCCTATGCCAAATCAAAATCGAGAACAACGTCCAGTATTGGGCCCCTACTTAAACAAGATGGGTCCTACACAGATGACAACAAGGAAATGAGTGAGCTACTCAAGTCCCAATATGACTCAGTTTTTAGCAAGCCGCTAACCAGACTGAGAGTCGAAGATCAAAATGAATTTTTTATGAGAGAGCCACAAAATTTGATTAACACAAGCCTATCCGATGTTATCCTGACGCCAAATGACTTCGAACAGGCGATAAATGACATGCCCATGCACTCTGCCCCAGGGCCAGACTCATGGAACTCTGTGTTCATCAAGAACTGCAAGAAGCCCCTATCACGAGCCTTTTCCATCCTATGGAGAGGGAGCATGGACACGGGGGTCGTCCCACAGTTACTAAAAACAACAGACATAGCCCCACTCCACAAAGGGGGCAGTAAAGCAACAGCAAAGAACTACAGACCAATAGCACTAACATCCCATATCATAAAAATCTTTGAAAGGGTCCTAAGAAGCAAGATCACCACCCATCTAGAAACCCATCAGTTACACAACCCAGGGCAACATGGGTTTAGAACAGGTCGCTCCTGTCTGTCTCAACTATTGGACCACTACGACAAGGTCCTAAATGCACTAGAAGACAAAAAGAATGCAGATGTAATATATACAGACTTTGCAAAAGCCTTCGACAAGTGTGACCATGGCGTAATAGCGCACAAAATGCGTGCTAAAGGAATAACAGGAAAAGTCGGTCGATGGATCTATAATTTCCTCACTAACAGAACACAGAGAGTAGTCGTCAACAGAGTAAAGTCCGAGGCAGCTACGGTGAAAAGCTCTGTTCCACAAGGCACAGTACTCGCTCCCATCTTGTTCCTCATCCTTATATCCGACATAGACAAGGATGTCAGCCACAGCACCGTGTCTTCCTTTGCAGATGACACCCGAATCTGCATGACAGTGTCTTCCATTGCAGACACTGCAAAGCTCCAGGCAGACATCAACCAAATCTTTCAGTGGGCTGCAGAAAACAATATGAAGTTCAACGATGAGAAATTTCAATTACTCAGATATGGTAAACATGAGGAAATTAAATCTTCATCAGATTACAAAACAAATTCTGGCCACAAAATAGAGCGAAACACCAACGTCAAAGACCTGGGAGTGATCATGTCGGAGGATCTCACCTTCAAGGACCATAACATTGTATCAATCACATCTGCTAGAAAAATGACAGGATGGATAATGAGAACCTTCAAAACTAGGGAGGCCAAGCCCATGATGACACTCTTCAGGTCACTTGTTCTATCTAGGCTGGAATATTGCTGCACACTAACAGCACCTTTCAAGGCAGGTGAAATTGCCGACCTAGAAAATGTACAGAGAACTTTCACGGCGCGCATAACGGAGATAAAACACCTCAATTATTGGGAGCGCTTGAGGTTCCTAAACCTGTATTCCCTGGAACGCAGGAGGGAGAGATACATGATTATATACACCTGGAAAATCCTAGAGGGACTAGTACCGAACTTGCACACGAAAATCACCCACTACGAAAGCAAAAGACTTGGCAGACGATGCACCATCCCCCCAATGAAAAGCAGGGGTGTCACTAGCACGTTAAGAGACCATACAATAAGTGTCAGGGGCCCGAGACTGTTCAACTGCCTCCCAGCACACATAAGGGGGATTACCAACAGACCCCTGGCAGTCTTCAAGCTGGCACTGGACAAGCACCTAAAGTCAGTTCCGGATCAGCCGGGCTGTGGCTCGTATGTTGGTTTGCGTGCAGCCAGCAGCAACAGCCTGGTTGATCAGGCTCTGATCCACCAGGAGGCCTGGTCTCAGACCGGGCCGCGGGGGCGTTGACCCCCGGAACTCTCTCCAGGTAAACTCCAGGTATCTGTTGGTTTGGAGTGGAGGCCATCGACTGTGGTTCCACTCCAGGAATGACTGGATTTGGTGTACGATTTCTGCCATTTCCTGCCAGTTTTTTTTCCTTCCTGGCACTAAAAAACCTCTCCCTCTTGAGTGGCTGTGGCTACCCAGGTTTTCCCATGGCCAAGGAGGAACACTGCAGGAGGCCTGTTGGCCCATACTAGGCAGGTCCTTTACAATTCATCCCACTAACAAAAACATTTGCCCAACCCAATTTTCAATGCTACCCAAGAAATAAGCTCTGATGTGAAAGTCCCACTCAAATCCAACCCCTCCCACTCATGTACTTATCCAACCTAAATTTGAAACTACCCAAAGTCCCAGCCTCAATAACCCAACTAGGTAGACTGTTCCACTCATCAACTACCCTATTTCCAAACCAATACTTTCCTATGTCCTTTCTAAATCTAAACTTTTTTATTTTTTTATTATCACACTGGCCGATTCCCACCAAGGCAGGGTGGCCCGAAAAAGAAAAACTTTCACCATCATTCACTCCATCACTGTCTTGCCAGAAGGGTGCTTTACACTACAGTTTTTAAACTGCAACATTAACACCCCTCCTTCAGAGTGCAGGCACTGTACTTCCCATCTCCAGGACTCAAGTCCGGCCTGCCGGTTTCCCTGAATCCCTTCATAAATGTTACTTTGCTCACACTCCAACAGCACGTCAAGTATTAAAAACCATTTGTCTCCATTCACTCCTATCAAACACGCTCACACATGCCTGCTGGAAGTCCAAGCCCCTCGCACACAAAACCTCCTTTACCCCCTCCCTCCAACCCTTCCTAGGCCGACCCCTACCCCGCCTTCCTTCCACTACAGACTGATACACTCTTGAAGTCATTCTGTTTCGCTCCATTCTCTCTACATGTCCGAACCACCTCAACAACCCTTCCTCAGCCCTCTGGACAACAGTTTTGGTAATCCCACACCTCCTCCTAACTTCCAAACTACGAATTCTCTGCATTATATTCACACCACACATTGCCCTCAGACACGACATCTCCACTGCCTCCAGCCTTCTCCTCGCTGCAACATTCATCACCCACGCTTCACACCCATATAAGAGCGTTGGTAAAACTATACTCTCATACATTCCCCTCTTTGCCTCCAAGGACAAAGTTCTTTGTCTCCACAGACTCCTAAGTGCACCACTCACTCTTTTTCCCTCATCAATTCTATGATTCACCTCATCTTTCATAGACCCATCCGCTGACACGTCCACTCCCAAATATCTGAATACGTTCACCTCCTCCATACTCTCTCCCTCCAATCTGATATTCAATCTTTCATCACCTAATCTTTTTGTTATCCTCATAACCTTACTCTTTCCTGTATTCACCTTTAATTTTCTTCTTTTGCACACCCTACCAAATTCATCCACCAATCTCTGCAACTTCTCTTCAGAATCTCCCAAGAGCACAGTGTCATCAGCAAAGAGCAGCTGTGACAACTCCCACTTTGTGTGTGATTCTTTATCTTTTAACTCCACGCCTCTTGCCAAGACCCTCGCATTTACTTCTCTTACAACCCCATCTATAAATATATTAAACAACCACGGTGACATCACACATCCTTGTCTAAGGCCTACTTTTACTGGGAAAAAATTTCCCTCTTTCCTACATACTCTAACTTGAGCCTCACTATCCTCGTAAAAACTCTTCACTGCTTTCAGTAACCTACCTCCTACACCATACACTTGCAACATCTGCCACATTGCCCCCCTATCCACCCTGTCATACGCCTTTTCCAAATCCATAAATGCCACAAAGACCTCTTTAGCCTTATCTAAATACTGTTCACTTATATGTTTCACTGTAAACACCTGGTCCACACACCCCCTACCTTTCCTAAAGCCTCCTTGTTCATCTGCTATCCTATTCTCCGTCTTACTCTTAATTCTTTCAATTATAACTCTACCATACACTTTACCAGGTACACTCAACAGACTTATCCCCCTATAATTTTTGCACTCTCTTTTATCCCCTTTGCCTTTATACAAAGGAACTATGCATGCTCTCTGCCAATCCCTAGGTACCTTACCCTCTTCCATACATTTATTAAATAATTGCACCAACCACTCCAAAACTATATCCCCACCTGCTTTTAACATTTCTATCTTTATCCCATCAATTCCGGCTGCCTTGCCCCCTTTCATTTTACCTACTGCCTCAGTAGGTAAAATCCATTACTGCGGGTTCTCTCTTGGAGAGACATCCTCAAGACCTTATTAATATCCCCTTTATTAATACCTATCTTCCACTTATACACTTCGATCAGGTCTCCCCCCATTCTTCGTCTAACAAGTGAATGTAACTTAAGAGTCTTCAATCTTTCTTCATAAGGAAGATTTCTAATGCTATGTATTAATTTAGTCATCCTACGCTGATTGTTTTCTAACGAATTTATGTTCATTCTGTAATATGGAGACCAGAACTGAGCTGCATAATCTAGGTGAGGCCTTACTAATGATGGATAAAGCTGCAGTATGACCTCTGGACTTCTGTTGCTTACACTTCTTGATATAAATCCCAGTAATCTATTTGCCTTATTACGTACGCTTAGGCATTGCTGTCTTGGTTTAAGGTTGCTGCTCACCATAACCCCCAAGTCCTTTTTGCAATCTGTATGGCTAAGTTCTTCATCATTTAACTTATAAGTACTAGGGTTATGGGCACTCCCAAGCTTCAGAACCTTGCATTTATCTACATTGAACTGCATCTGCCACTTTTCTGACCAAGAATAGAGTTTGTTTAAATCCTCCTGAAGTTCCATAACATCTACATTTGAATCAATTATCCTACCAATCTTTGTGTCATCGGCGAATTTGCTCATATCACTAGTAATTCCCTCATCAAGATCATTGATATATATTATAAACAACAACGGGCCCAAGACTGATCCCTGTGGAACGCCACTTGTTACAGATCCCCACTCGGATTTAACCCCATTTATGGACACTCTCTGCTTCCTGTCAGTGAGCCATGACTCGATCCACGAGAGCACTTTTCCCCCAATGCCATGAGCTGCCACTTTCTTTAACAGTCTATGGTGCGGAACTCTATCAAAAGCCTTACTAAAATCTAAGTAAATAATATCAAATTCTTTATCGTGGTCAACAGCCTCAAAAGCTTTACTGAAGAAAGTTAATAAATTAGTTAGACAAGACCGGCCTCTTGTGAATCCATGCTGAGTATCATTAATCAAGCTATGCTTATCGAGATGGCTTCTTATAATCTCAGCTATAATTGACTCTAGTAATTTGCCTACAAATGAGGTCAGGCTTATTGGGCGGTAATTTGACGGTAACGACTTGTCCCCTGTTTTAAAAATAGGAATTACATTAGCCATCTTCCACATATCAGACACTACACCTGTTTGAAGAGATAAATTAAAAATATTAGTTAATGGTTCACAGAGTTCCATTTTGCATTCCTTAAGAACCCTTGAAAAAACCTTATCAGGACCCGGCGACTTATTTTGCTTCAGTCTGTCTATCTGCTTCACAACCATTTCACTAGTGACTGTGATGTTACATAATTTATCTTCTTCTAGCCCACTATAAAAATTAATTACTGGAATATTGTTAGTGTCTTCCTGTGTAAAAACTGAGAGAAAATAATTATTTAAAATCGAGCACATTTCATTCTCTTTGTCAGTAAGGTGCCCATAGTTATTTTTAAGGGGACCTATCTTATCTCTAACTTTTGTTCTATAGACCTGGAAAAAACTTTTTGGGTTAGTTTTAGAATCCCTAGCAACTTTAATTTCATAGTCCCTTTTAGCTTTTCTTATCCCCTTTTTAATGTCCCTCTTAATGTCAATATACTGATTCATAAGATGACCCTCACCTCTTTTGATACGCCTATAAAATTTCCTTTCTTATGCCCTAGTAGATATTTGAACCTATTATTCATCCATTTTGGGTCATTTCTATCTGATCTAATTTCTTTATATGGGATAAACGTTCCTTGAGCAGCATGTATAGTGTTCAGAAAACTGTCATATTGATAGCTCTCTTCGTTACCCCAGTCAACAGATGATAAGTGTTCTCTAAGCCCATCGTAATCTGCTAAGCGAAAATCTGGGGCTGTTACTGAGTTATCGCTACTATCGTACTTCCACTCAATGCTAAATGTAATTGATTTGTGGTCGCTAGCACCCAGTTCCTCTGAAATTTCTAAATTATTAACAAGGGATTCATTGTTTGCCATAACTAAGTCAAGCAGGTTATTTCCCCTTGTAGGTTCTGTCACAAACTGCTTCAAAAAACAATCCTGAACTACTTCTAAGAAGTTGTATGATTCTAAATTCCCAGTCAAGAAATTCCAATCAATATGACTAAAGTTAAAGTCTCCTAGAATTACTACATTATCGTGCCTTGTGGCCTTAACAATTTTCTCCCATAGTAGTCTCCCTTGGTCCCTATCTAAGTTTGGGGGATGGTATATCACTCCTAAAATCAGTTTTTCATGCCCCTCTGAAAATTCTATCCAAACAGACTCTGTATGTGTTACTTCAGACTTAATACCCGTTTTTATGCAACAGTTCAAGCGATCTCGGACATACAATGCTACCCCACCCCCCTTCCCGATACTTCTATCTACTTGGAACAATTTAAAACCCTGAATATGACATTCCGCAGGCATGTCCCGACTTTTTGAATTAAACCACGTCTCAGTTAAGGCAAATACATCAATGTTACCTGCACTAGCAACTAATCTCAACTCGTCCATCTTATTCCTAGCACTACGGCAATTAGCATAATAAACATTGAAAGACTCTCCTTTCTCTTTACCCTTCCTGCTCATTTCTGTTTTTCTACTAAACCTATTACTGTCCTTATCACCCAAAGTCACTGGCTTTTCAATATCTACCTCGTTCTGCTTATTACTAGTTCCCCTAGAACTCGTAATATTACTACACTGGGACTTCACTGTTTCCCTGCCAAAACCCATACCACTAACTATTCCTAGTTTAAAGTCCTAACAGCTCCCTCCACTGCAGTTGCCAGTGCTACCACCTCAGACCTAGATAAGTGAACCCCATCCCTGGCATACATGTCACTTCTGCCATAGAAGAGGTCCCAGTTGTCAACGAATGTTACCGCATTTTCCTTACAGTATTTGTCCAGCCAGCAATTGACACCAATTGCCCTGGACAACCATTCATTTCCAACTCGTCTCCTTGGCAAAATACCACATATGACAGGGTTCCCACCCTTACTCCTAATTATTTCTATTGCTGACCTATACCTGCTAATCAGGTCTTCACTCCTACGTCTGCCAACATCGTTGCCTCCAGCACTGAGACAGATAATAGGATTGCTCCCATTACCTCTCATGATGTCATCCAGATGGCTAACAATATCCTCCATCCCAGCTCCAGGAAAGCAAACTCTCTGTCTCCTACTCCTGTCCTTCGAGCAGAACGCCCTATCCATATACCTAACTTGGCTATCCCCAACAACAACAATATTCTTACCTTCCTTGATGTCATTCGTCGTGACGGTCCCAGTAGTCGACTCACATTCGTCGGGTAGCACTGAGAATGTATTAGATGATTCCACAACAGTTTCCATGGCAGTCTCTTTCTTCTTCATCGTTTCTACCTTTCCATTCATCCTCTTGATCGTCAACTTCGTTCCCTGCTGTCCAGCCACTGACCAGTTTCCCTTCTTGACCTGAGGACTCAAAACAGGAGGACTACTACGAATCTTCTTGTTTTCCTCGGTCAGTCGCCGAATCTCCATCTTCGCCATCCTCAATTCTTCCTTAAGCTGTTGGTAAAGTTGCTCGATGGAGGGCATCTTGCTTCAATTCGTAGAGAGCGCGCAAACAGGTCTTCACAGAGCTAAGTACACGTCACCACTGCGCAAAAGCCAACTCAATCAGGAGCGACTGCTCAGCACGTCCGCACGGCCCAAGTGGTCAGTGGTCAGTCGTCACGTGAGGTCACAGACCCTGAGCTCCTTTCGGGATTAGCGTGGACGGTTACAGAGCATGGCTTGCTTCTGCAGTGTTTTAAAAATTGAGGTTGGAGAGTTGAAGGAAGAGGTCTTGCTTCTCCAGGAGGAGATTAGGAGGCTGAAGGTCCACCTCAATGGGTCTGGGAGAGAGTGTGAGGTGGCTGGAGTTGTGGGAAATGAGGCTTCTAGCAGTGAGGTGCAGTCTGTCTCTCGCTGTGAGGAGGCTGTAGTTGGGGAGGTAGCAATGGCTACCAGCAGTGAGGTGCAGCCCAGCACCTGCTACAAGTGGCGAGTGGTTCACAGTAATGGGAGGCGCATCAGAGTAAGGAAAGTTAAGAGTGAAGATCTGAAGGTAGGAAATCGCTTCTCTGTTCTTCAGGATGAATGTACTTCAGTGGCCAGTGAAGGTAAGGGTACTACTGCCCCTGCTAATGGAGGTAAGCGCATTCTTGTGGTTGGTGACTCTCAGGTAAGATATATTGACCGTGCTTTTTGTAATAGGAATAGGAAGATGAGAGATAGAGTGTGCTTCCCTGGAGCTGGTGTTGGGGACATTGTCAACAGGCTGGATAATATCATGTCAGGTAATGGGAACAAGCCCATTATCTGTCTCAGTGCTGGTGGAAATGATATTGGGAAGGGTAGGAGAGAAGAGCTGCTAGATAAGTACAGGTCAGCTATAGATTTCATTAAGTCTAAGGGAGGGATCCCAATCATATGTAGCATCTTGCCTAGAAGGGGAGTAGGAAATGAATGGTTGTCTAGGGCAATTGGTGTAAATTGCTGGCTAGACAGATACTGCAAGGAACTTGCAATCCTATTCATTGACAACTGGAACAACTTTTATGGCAAACATGATATGTATGCAAGGGATGGGGTACATCTCTCTGGGGCTGGGGTGGTAGCACTTGCAGACTCGATTGAGAAGGCCATTGGTGAAATGCCTATGATTTTAAACTGATGGAAGATAGAGGTATGGGTGTGTGTGGGAAACAAGCAGGTTGCAACACTAGGGTTGGAAACAGTAAATGTATAAAAGGCATTCAGCATGAAGTTATAAATAAAGACAATAGATCAGGTCAGCAAACAAAGGGGGACAGCAGAGGGCAACAAGGGACTAGCTCCCTTAAGGTTTACTATACTAATAGCAGGAGTGTAAGAAATAAGATAGATGAGCTAAGATTAATTGCAAGTGCAGGAAACATAGATATTATTGCTATAACAGAGACCTGGCTCAATCTGAAAGATAGAGAGATGCCCTCTGAATGTCACATACAAGGCTATAAATTATTCCACACTAACAGGGTCAACAGGAAAGGTGGTGGAGTAGCGATGTATGTCAGAGACAATTTAAATTGTTGTGTTAGACAAGATATTAAATTAGAAGCATCAGCCACTGAATCTGTTTGGTTACAGCTTCTCGAGGGCCGAGAAAAACTAATTTTGGGTATGATTTACAGGGCCCCAAATCTTGATAGGGAGTGCAGTAAACTTCTATGGGACGAAATTCGTAAGGCGTCTACATACGAAAATGTTGTGCTAATGGGAGATTTCAACTATAGACAGATTGACTGGAGCAATTTGACAGGAAATTTAGAGTCAGGTGACTTTCTTGATACGATCCAGGATTGTTTTTTAAAACAGTTTGTGACAGAGCCAACTAGGGGAAATAACCTCCTTGACTTGGTTCTTGCCAGTAGGGAAACACTAATTAATAATCTTGAGGTTAATGATGAGCTTGGGGAAAGTGATCACAAATCACTCAGTTTTAATATATCATGGAATTCCCCTAATAATGGCAATCAAGTCTCCGTCCCTGACTTTCGCTTGGCTGATTTCATAGGACTGAAAAATTACTTAGGTGGGCTGAACTGGAATGACCTGACTAAGGGTCAGGTAGGTGGTGATGGTTGCCGATATGATGCTTTCCAGGGCATAGTTCTAGCTGCTCAGTCAAATTATGTTCCAAATAGGGAAATCAGATCAAACAAAAATGATCCTAAATGGATGAACAATAGATTAAAATATCTGATTGGTCAAAAGAGAGGCATATATAGGCAAATCAAAAGAGGAGAGGGGCAATTAAGAAATCGATATATTCAGTTAAAGAGAAAAATAAAAAAGGGAATTAGAAAAGCAAAAAGAGATTATGAAGTTAAAGTTGCAAGAGAATCGAAGACTAACCCAAAAGGATTCTTTCAGGTATACAGAAGTAAGATCAGGGACAAGATAGGACCACTCAAAAGTTCCTCGGGTCAGCTCACTGACAGTGATAAGGAAATGTGTAGAATTTTTAACACATACCAGCGATATTCCAGTAATGATAAATTATGTAGAACAGGACGATAATAAACTGTGCACGATTAGGGTCTCAAGTGACATGGTCCTTAGGCAAATAGATAAATTAAAACCTAACAAATCCCCAGGCCCTGATGAACTGTATGCAAGGGTTCTAAAGGAATGTAAAGAGGAGCTTAGCACACCTTTGGCTAATCTTTTCAACATATCACTACAAACTGGCATGGTGCCAGATAAGTGGAAAATGGCAAATGTGATACCTATTTTCAAAACAGGTGACAGGTCCTTAGCTTCGAACTATAGACCAATAAGCCTAACCTCCATAGTGGGAAAATTTATGGAATCAATAATTGCCGAGGCAGTTCGTAGCCACCTTGAAAAGCATAAATTAATCAACGAATCTCAGCATGGTTTTACAAAGGGGCGTTCCTGCCTTACGAATTTATTAACTTTTTTCACTAAGGTATTTGAGGAGGTAGATCATGGTAATGAATATGATATTGTGTATATGGACTTCAGTAAGGCTTTTGACAGGGTCCCACATCAGAGACTATTGAGGAAAATTAAAGCACATGGAATAGGAGGAGAAATTTTTTCCTGGATAGAGGCATGGTTGACAAATAGGCAGCAGAGAGTTTGCATAAATGGGGAGAAATCAGAGTGGGGAAGCGTCACGAGTGGTGTTCCACAGGGGTCAGTGTTGGGCCCCCTGCTGTTCACAATCTACATAAACGACATAGATGAGGGCATAAAGAGCGACATCGGCAAGTTTGCCGATGACACCAAAATAGGCCGTCGAATTCATTCTGACGAGGACATTCGAGCACTCCAGGAAGATTTGAATAGACTGATGCAGTGGTCGGAGAAGTGGCAGATGCAGTTTAATATAGACAAATGCAAAGTTCTAAATGTTGGACAGGACAATAACCATGCCACATATAAACTAAATAATGTAGATCTTAATATTACGGATTGCGAAAAAGATTTAGGAGTTCTGGTTAGCAGTAATCTGAAACCAAGACAACAGTGCATAAGTGTTCGCAATAAAGCTAATAGAATCCTTGGCTTCATATCAAGAAGCATAAATAATAGGAGTCCTCAGATTGTTCTTCAACTCTATACATCCTTGGTTAGGCCTCATTTAGATTATGCTGCACAGTTTTGGTCACTGTATTACAGAATGGATATAAATTCTCTGGAAAATGTACAAAGGAGGATGACAAAGTTGATCCCATGTATCAGAAACCTTCCCTATGAGGATAAACATCAAAATGGTATACAATACCGGTATTGTATACCATTTTGATGTTCATCCTGTCAGACACTGCAACACATGGCATCTTGGTACAGAAAACACCTTGAACAAGCTTTTCAAGTGAAAAAGGGTTGGATCTGAGAGGGACATGACCTCTCAGTGGCTCCATTTTCACTACTACTACTATTCTGCACCTCTCCTTCCGACAGTATTTAAGTCTCTGCACTGTCGCTTGATCTTCAGATAGTTCCTGACTATGGAACTGAACTGCTCCAGGCTGAGGGACTGACAACCTCAAATTCTACGACTTCAAGGGTGATGGACTGATTACATCGTCTTCACATCTCTACTGTTCCTGCCTACTTTCTGTATTCGACTGAAGAAGCCTACTGTGTAGGCGAAACGTTTCGGAATAAAGTTGTCTAACTGTTGCATATGTGTCTTACCTAACAACCTATGAGGATAGACTAAGGGCCCTGAATCTGCACTCTCTAGAAAGACGTAGAATTAGGGGGGATATGATTGAGGTGTATAAATGGAAGACAGGAATAAATAAAGGGGATGTAAATAGTGTGCTGAAAATATCTAGCCTAGACAGGACTCGCAACAATGGTTTTAAGTTGGAAAAATTCAGATTCAGGAAGGATATAGGAAAGTACTGGTTTGGTAATAGAGTTGTGGATGAGTGGAACAAACTCCCGAGTACAGTTATAGAGGCCAGAACGTTGTGTAGCTTTAAAAATAGGTTGGATAAATACATGAGTGGATGTCGGTGGGAGTGAGTTGGACCTCAGCTTGTGCTACCAGGTCGGTTGCCGTGTTCCTCAAGTCAATGTGACCTGACCTGACTAGGTTGGGTGCATTGGCTTAAGCCGGTAGGAGACGTGGACCTGCCTCGCATGGGCCAGTAGGCCTTCTGCAGTGTTCCTTCGTTCTTATGTTCTTAATAGCGATGCGAGTAGAGGGAATAAAAAATTCTAGGATGCCCTGGTACTGCTAAACTTGAAGAAATGAGACACTTATGCAACACATGGGAATCTTTATTGAAGAAACGTTTCGCCACACAGTGGCTTCATCAGTCCAATACAAAGTAGAAATGGGTAAGGAGAGTAGAAGTTTGAGGTAATCAGTCCCTCAACCTGGAATCGATGTGTTCAGTCCATCACTCTTGTAGGAAGTGCAGCACAGGGCCAGAGAGGTGGCTTATATACTGCGGTGAGATGAGTTGAAGCAGGAGGAGGCGGGATCACAGTGGGACCTGCCACTCATCACTGCTAAACTTACTTATTATATACACAAATAACCCGCACTTAAAAGAGAGAAGCTTACGACGACGTTTCGGTCCGACTTGGACCATTGACAAAGTCACACTGTCGGACCGAAACGTCGTCGTAAGCTTCTCTCTTTTATGTGCGGGTTATTTGTGTATCGTTCCAGTCACGGTATTGTGCCTTTTTGTTATTTATTTATTTACTTATTATCGTTACCCATCGCGTGGTCTGTGATGCGCTTCCTGACCGTCACTTGTGAGGGCGGCGGCGGCCATCTTAACTTCAGTGTCAACAACAAACTCAGACGTTGATCATTATGGTACTTACAATTATTATTATAATCAAAAAGAAGCGCTAAGCCACAAGGGCTATACAGCTTGGTACTTATAAGAGGCCATGTTCTTACATATATCAAATCCTACCTTACTAATAGACATCCTACTGTATTTTGTCAGTGTTTAACTGTTACTAAGTATTTCAAAGCACCTCTCAAGGAAGGTTCCTTGATGTTGGTGAGGGGCTCTTGATTTAGGGAATTGGATCTGTGCTCCAGTTCCCCGAATTAAGCCTGAATGCCTTCCACATCCCCCCCAGGGGCTGTATAATCCTCCGGGTTTAGCGCTTCCCCCTTTATAATAATAATCAAGCAGCAGTCTACCCTATAGTTTATAAAGTTTATTAGTCACTACAAGATCACTGTTTTATTTACTTAAGAAAGGCATACTTTTTTTTATTTTTTTTACTGTCTTTTATTAATATTTGACATTCACTAAGCTACAGTTTTAAATTGTTTGAAGAATATTATTTTTTACTGTGGTTTTTTTTACTATGCTGTAAATCGTTTTATCTTTATTAATCTTCCATAAATTCACTTTTCTTTTTAGTATAGAACTGTATACATTATTTTTTACTGTCTATTGTGAGCAGTTTATATTAGCACTAGTGTAATAACAAGTCTAAATCAGGTGCTATATTGATATATAGACTTAATAGTTTATTATACTACTATAGTACTATTTTAGCATTATATATTTAGTAGTTTTTCCATTTCAACACTATTCATTAATTCCAACTTATTCAATCATCCCTTTATTACAGATATTACTGCTGTTTAGCCCTTGTGGCTTAGCGCTTCTTTTTGATTATAGTAATAATAATACAGATATTACTATTACCCCTTATAATCCATTTAATCCATTTGGGGAGCATATAAATCTAGTGGAAGGCGGGGTAGGGGTTATCCTAGGAGAGGTTGGAGGGAGGGGGGTAAAGGAGGTTTTGTGTGTGAGAGGCTTTGACTTCCAGCAAGCATGTGTGAGCGTGTTAGGAGCGAGTAGAGACAAATGGTTATTATGACGATGTGCTGTTAGTGTGTGAGAAAGGTAACATTTATGAAGGGATTTGGTAGTAGGTTGGTAGACAGCAACCACCCAGGGAAGTACTACCGTCCTGCCAGATGACTGTGAAACAGAAACCTGAAACTGTTTTGCATGATGGTAGGATTGCTGGTTTCTTTTTCTGTCTCGTAAACACGCTAGATAACAGGGATATCTTGCTACTCCTACTTAAACTTTGGTCACACTTCACAGACATGCACATGCATATATATATACATACATCTAGGTTTTTCTCCTTTTTCTACATAGCTCTTGTTCTTCTTTATTTCTTCTATTGTCCATGGGGAAGTGGAAAAGAATCTTTCCTCCGTAAGCCATGCGTGTCGTATGAGGCGACTAAAATGCCGGGAGCAATGGGCTAGTAACCCCTTCTCCTGTAGACATTTACTAAAAAAGAGAAGAAGAAAAACTTTATAAAACTGGGATGCTTGAATGTGCGTGGATGTAGTGCGGATGACAAGAAACAGGTGATTTCTGATGTTATGAATGAAAAGAAGTTGGATGTCCTGGCCCTAAGCGAAACAAAGCTGAAGGGGGTAGGGGAGTTTTGGTGGGGGGAAATAAATGGGATTAAATCTGGAGTATCTGAGAGAGTTAGAGCAAAGGAAAGGGTAGCAGTAATGTTGAATGATCAGTTATGGAAGGAGAAAACAGAATATGAATGTGTAAATGCAAGAATTATGTGGATTAAAGTAAAGGTTGGATGCGAGAAGTGGGTCATAATAAGCGTGTATACACCTGGAGAAGAGAGGAATGCAGAGGAGAGAGAGAGATTTTGGGAGATGTTAAGTGAATGTATAGGAGCCTTTGAACCAAGTGAGAGAGTAATTGTGGTAGGGGACCTAAATGCTAAAGTAGGAGAAACTTTTAGAGAGGGTGTGGTAGGTAAGTTTGGGGTGCCAGGTGTAAATGATAATGGGAGCCCTTTGATTGAACTTTGTATACAAAGGGGTTTCGTTATAGGTAATACATATTTTAAGAAAAAGAGGATAAATAAGTATACAAGATATGATGTAGGGCGAAATGACAGTAGTTTGTTGGATTATGTACTGGTAGATAAAAGACTGTTGAGTAGACTTCAGGATGTACATATTTATAGAGGGGCCACAGATATATCAGATCACTTTCTAGTTGCAGCTACACTGAGAGTAAAAGGTAGATGGGATACAAGGAGAATAGAAGCTTCAGGGAAGAGAGAGGTGAAGGTTTATAAACTAAAAGAGGAGGCAGTTAGGGAAAGATATAAACAGCTTTTGGAGGACAGATGGGCTAATGAGAGCATAGGCAATGGGGTCGAAGAGGTATGGGGTAGGTTTAAAAATGTAGTGTTAGAGTGTTCAGCAGAAGTTTGTGGTTACAGGAAAGTGGGTGCGGGAGGGAAGAGGAGCGATTGGTGGAATGATGATGTAAAGAGAGTAGTAAGGGAGAAAAAGTTAGCATATGAGAAGTTTTTACAAAGTAGAAGTGATGCAAGGAGGGAAGAGTATATGGAGAAAAAGAGAGAGGGTAAGAGAGTGGTGAAGCAATGTAAAAAGAGAGCAAATGAGAGAGTGGGTGAGATGTTATCAACAAATTTTGTTGAAAATAAGAAAAAGTTTTGGAGTGAGATTAACAAGTTAAGGAAGCCTAGAGAACAAATGGATTTGTCAGTTAAAAATAGGAGAGGAGAGTTATTAAATGGAGAGTTAGAGGTATTGGGAAGATGGAGGGAATATTTTGAGGAATTGTTAAATGTTGATGAAGATAGGGAAGCTGTGATTTCGTGTATAGGGCAAGGAGGAATAACGTCTTGTAGGAGTGAGGAAGAGCCAGTTGTGAGTGTGGGGGAAGTTCGTGAGGCAGTAGGTAAAATGAAAGGGGGTAAGGCAGCCGGGATTGATGGGATAAAGATAGAAATGTTAAAAGCAGGTGGGGATATAGTTTTGGAGTGGTTGGTGCAATTATTTAATAAATGTATGGAAGAGGGTAAGGTACCTAGGGATTGGCAGAGAGCATGCATAGTTTCTTTGTATAAAGTCAAAGGGGACAAAAGAGTGCAAAAATTATAGGGGGATAAGTCTGTTGAGTATACCTGGTAAAGTGTGTGGTAGAGTTATTATTGAAAGAATTAAGAGTAAGACGGAGAATAGGATAGCAGATGAACAAGGAGGCTTTAGGAAAGGTAGGGGGTGTGTGGACCAGGTGTTTACAGTGAAACATATAAGTGAACAGTATTTAGATAAGGCTAAAGAGGTCTTTGTGGCATTTATGGATTTGGAAAAGGCGTATGACAGGGTGGATAGGGGGGCAATGTGGCAGATGTTGCAGGTGTATGGTGTAGGAGGTAGGTTACTGAAAGCAGTGAAGAGTTTTTATGAGGATAGTGAGGCTCAAGTTAGAGTATGTAGGAAAGAGGGAAATTATTTCCCAGTAAAAGTAGGCCTTAGACAAGGATGTGTGATGTCACCGTGGTTGTTTAATATATTTATAGATGGGGTTGTAAGAGAAGTAAATGCGAGGGTCTTGGCAAAAGGCGTGGCGTTAAAAGATAAAGAATCACACACAAAGTGGGAGTTGTCACAGTTGCTCTTTGCTGATGACACTGTGCTCTTGGGAGATTCTGAAGAGAAGTTGCAGAGATTGGTGGATGAATTTGGTAGGGTGTGCAAAAGAAGAAAATTAAAAGTGAATGCAGGAAAGAGTAAGGTTATGAGGATAACAAAAAAATTAGGTGATGAAAGATTGGATATCAGATTGGAGGGAGAGAGTATGGAGGAGGTGAATGTATTCAGATATTTAGGAGTGGACGTGTCAGCGGATGGGTCTATGAAGGATTAGGTGAATCATAGAATTGATGAGGGGAAAAGGGTGAGTGGTGCACTTAGGAGTTTGTGGAGACAAAGAACTTTGTCCTTGGAGGCAAAGAGGGGAATGTATGAGAGTATAGTTTTACCAACGCTCTTATATGGGTGTGAAGCATGGGTGATGAATGTTGCAGCGAGGAGAAGGCTGGAGGCAGTGGAGATGTCATGTCTAAGGGGAATGTGTGGTGTGAATATAATGCAGAGAATTCATAGTTTGGAAGTTAGGAGGAGGTGCGGGATTACCAAAACTCTTGTCCAGAGGGCTGAGAAAGGGTTGTTGAGGTGGTTCGGACATGTAGAGAGAACGGAGCGAAACAGAATGACTTCAAGAGTGTATCAGTCTGTAGTGGAAGGAAGGCGGGGTAGGGGTCGGCCTAGGAAAGGTTGGAGGAAGGGGGTAAAGGAGGTTTTGTGTGCGAGGGGCTTGGACTTCCAGCAGGCGTGCGCGAGCATGTTTGATAGGAGTGAATGGAGACGAATGGTTTTTAATACTTGACGTGCTGTTGGAGTGTGAGCAAAATAGCATTTATGAAGGGGTTCAGGGAAACCGGCAGGCCGGACTTGAGTCCTGGAGATGGGAAGTACAGTGCCTGCACTCTGAAGGAGGGGTGTTAATGTTGCAGTTTAAAAACTGTAGTGTAAAGCACCATTCTGGCAAGACAGTGATGGAGTGAATGACGGTGAAAGTTTTTCTTTTTCAGCCACCCTGCCTTGGTGGGAATCGGCCAGTGTGATAATAAAAATAAATAAATTGGGGAAACCGGCAGGCAGGACTTGAGTCCTGGAGGTGGGAAGTGCAGTGCCTTCCTTCTGAAGGAGGGGTGTTGATGTTGCAGCTTTATAACTGTAATATAATCGTGCCTCTGGCAAGACAGTGATGGAGTGAATGATGAAAGGTAGCTAGGAAGGTGGCTAGGTTATGTTCACAGGTTATATATAGTCTACCTTCTTTCAGCTGTTTTCCTAACAGCAATTTGTCCATCATATATAAAGCAGTTTACCTGGAGTTTACCTGCAGAGAAGTCCGGGGGTCAACGCCCCCGCGGCCCGGTCTGTGACCAGGCCTCCTGGTGGATCAGAGCCTGATCAACCAGGCTGTTGCTGCTGGCTGCACGCAAACCAGCGTACGAGCCACAGCCCGGCTGGTCAGGAACAGACTTTAGGTGCTTGTCCAGTGCCAGCTTGAAGACTGCCAGGGGTCTGTTGGTAATTCCCCTTATGTATGCTGGGAGGCAGTTGAACAGTCTCGGGCCCCTGACACTTATTGTATGGTCTCTTAACGTGCTAGTGACACCCCTGCTTTTCATTGGGGGGATGGTGCATCGTCTGCCAAGTCTTTTGCTTTCGTAGTGAGTGATTTTCGTGTGCAAGTTCGGTACTAGTCCCTCTAGGATTTTCCAGGTGTATATAATCATGTATCTCTCCCGCCTGCATTCCAGGGAATACAGGTTTAGGAACCTCAAGCGCTCCCAGTAATTGAGGTGTTTTATCTCCGTTATGCGCGCCGTGAAGGTTCTCTGTACATTTTCTAGGTCAGCAATTTCACCTGCCTTGAAAGGTGCTGTTAGTGTGCAGCAATATTCCAGCCTAGATAGAACAAGTGACCTGAAGAGTGTCATCATGGGCTTGGCCTCCCTAGTTTTGAAGGTTCTCATTATCCATCCTGTCATTTTTCTAGCAGATGCGATTGATACAATGTTATGGTCCTTGAAGGTGAGATCCTCCGACATGATCACTCCCAGGTCTTTGACGTTGGTGTTTCGCTCTATTTTGTGGCCAGAATTTGTTTTGTACTCTGATGAAGATTTAATTTCCTCATGTTTACCATATCTGAGTAATTGAAATTTCTCATCGTTGAACTTCATATTGTTTTCTGCAGCCCACTGAAAGATTTGGTTGATGTCCGCCTGGAGCCTTGCAGTGTCTGCAATGGAAGACACTGTCATGCAGATTCGGGTGTCATCTGCAAAGGAAGACACGGTGCTGTGGCTGACATCCTTGTCTATGTCGGATATGAGGATGACAAACAAGATGGGAGCGAATACTGTGCCTTGTGGAACAGAGCTTTTCACCGTAGCTGCCTCGGACTTTACTCTGTTGACGACTACTCTCTGTGTTCTGTTAGGAAATTCTAGATCCATCGACCGACTTTTCCTGTTATTCCTCTAGCACGCATTTTGTGCGCTATTACGCCATGGTCACACTTGTCGAAGGCTTTTGCAAAGTCTGTATGTATTATATCTGCATTCTTTTGGTCTTCTAGTGCATTTAGGACCTTGTCATAGTGATCCAATAGTTGAGACAGACAGGAGCGACCTGTTCTAAACCCATGTTGCCCTGGGTTGTGTAACTGATGGGTTTCTAGATGGGTGGTGATCTTGCTTCTTCGGACCCTTTCAAAGATTTTTATGATATGGGATGTTAGTGCTATTGGTCTGTAGTTCTTTGCTGTTGCTTTACTGCCCCCTTTGTGGAGTGGGGCTATGTCTGTTGTTTTTAGTAACTGTGGGATGACCCCCGTGTCTATGCTCCCTCTCCATAGGATGGAAAAGGCTCGTGATAGGGGCTTCTTGCAGTTCTTGATGAACACGGAGTTCCATGAGTCTGGCCCTGGGGCAGAGTGCATGGGCATGTCATTTATCGCCTGTTCGAAGTCATTTGGTGTCAGGATAACATCGGATAGGCTTGTGTTAATCAAATTTTGTGGCTCTCTCATAAAAAATTCATTTTGATCTTTGACTCTCAGTCTGGTTAGCGGCTTGCTAAATACTGAGTCATATTGGGACTTGAGTAGCTCACTCATTTCCTTGCTGTCATCTGTGTAGGACCCATCTTGTTTAAGTAGGGGCCCAATACTGGACGTTGTTCTCGACTTTGATTTGGCATAGGAGAAGAAATACTTTGGGTTTCTTTCGATTTCATTTATGGCTTTTAGTTCTTCCCGCGATTCCTGACTCCTATAAGATTCCTTTAGCTTAAGTTCGATGCTTGCTATTTCTCTGACCAGTGTCTCCCTACGCATTTCAGATATATTGACCTCTTTTAGCCACTCTGTTATTCTTTTCCGTCGCCTGTAAAGGGAGTGCCTGTCTCTTTCTATTTTACATCTACTCCTCCTTTTTCTTAGAGGAATAAGCCTTGTGCATACATCGAGTGCCAGCAAGTTAATCTGTTCTAGGCATAAGTTGGGGTCTGTGTTGCTTAGTATATCTTCCCAGCTTATATCGGTTAGGACTTGGTTTACTTGGTCCCACTTTATGTTTTTGTTATTGAAGTTGAATTTGGTGAATGCTCCCTCGTGACTAGTCTCATTATGTCGGTCTGGGGCTCCACGCATACATGTGTGAACCTCAATTATGTTGTGATCTGAGTATATTGTTTTTGATATGGTGACATTTCTTATCAGATCATCATTGTTAGTGAAGATGAGGTCTAGTGTATTCTCCAGTCTAGTAGGCTCTATTATTTGCTGGTTTAAATTGAATTTTGTGCAGAGATTTAAAAGCTCGTGTGAGTGTGAGTTTTCATCAGAGCTGCCTCCTGGTGTTATTACTGCAACAATATTATTTGCTATATTCCTCCATTTTAGGTGCCTTAAGTTGAAATCCCCCAGGTACAGTTGTCTCCACTTAAATAATAGACCTGGATGCAGAAAAGATTTAGGAGTTCTGGTTAGCAGTAATCTGAAACCAAGACAACAGTGCATAAGTGTTCGCAATAAAGCTAATAGAATCCTTGGCTACATATCAAGAAGCATAAATGATAGGAGTCCTCAGGTTGTTCTTGAACTCTATACATCCTTGGTTAGGCCTCATTTAGATTATGCTGCACAGTTTTGGTCACCGTATTACAGAATGGATATAAATGCTCTGGAAAATGTACAAAGGAGGATGACAAAGTTGATCCTATGTATCAGAAACCTTCCCTATGAGGATAGACTAAGGGCCCTGAATCTGCACTCTCTAGAAAGACGTAGAATTAAGGGGGATATGATTGAGGTGTGTAAATGGAAGACAGGAATAAATAAAGGGGATGTAAATAGTGTGCTGAAAGTATCTAGCCTAGACAGGACTCGCAGCAATGGTTTTAAGTTGGAAAAATTCAGATTCAGGAAGGATATAGGAAAGTTCTGGTTTGGTAATAGAGTTGTGGATGAGTGGAACAAACTCCCAAGTACAGTGATAGAGGCCAGAACATTGTGTAGCTTTAAAAATAGGTTGGATAAATACATTAGTGGATGTGGGTGGGTGTGAGTTGGACCTGATAGCTTGTGCTACCAGGTCGGTTGCCGTGTTCCTCCCTTAAGTCAATGTGACCTGACCTGACTAGGTTGGGTGCATTTTCTTAAGCCGGTAGGAGAATTGGACCTGCCTTGCATGTGCCAGTAGGCCTTCTGCAGTGTTCCTTCGTTCTTATGTTCTTATTTTTGTTAGGGATTTATTTTCATGGATTCTCTTTCTCTATTTTATTGATTGAATGAGGACTTTCTTACTGAAGGGGTACTAAAACTAAACAATACTGGTGGTTTACCATCAGATTTACCTAGTAATACTGCTGCCTTGATTTCTCTAGGGTCTACTGTGATGTGCAGTTCATCTTTTATCACTTCAAGAGTGGCATACCTACAGGCATTTCTATCAGTAGAACCTAGAAGCAAGTTACTGTTGATAATAACTGTATCTACAAGCTGCTGCTGGTTCATTGGGATAACTTGTTTCTCCATTCAGTCAGCTTGTTTGTTTAGGAGTTTGGTAAGATCTGTTTCAGTGTTTATTTTCCAATGCATGTTTAAAAATTAAAGATGAAAGATTCTTTTTTTCAGTATGATACAATGTTTATATGCAGTGTGTGCATGCAGAAAGCCCTTTACTATGCAGTGCATTTTGGGAAAACTTAAGCCTATCATAAGACTAAAAAGGAAATAATTGATTACTTATATATATTTATACACAGTCTCAGGTGGTTTTAACCCTTTGACTGTCGAAGGGCCCAATCCTGAAGTTGCTCCTGGTGTCGCAAAATATTCGAAAAAAAAAAAAATTATTTTTTCTTATGAAATGATAGAGAATCTTTTCCCGATTGTAAAGACACCAAAAAAAACGAAATTTGATGGAAAACTGACGGAATTACGCTCTCGCGAAGTTAGCGACTTCGGCGATATTTAAAAATCGGCAATTTCGCCCACTTTGAGCCCTATTTTCGGCTAATTCCGTTATTCCAGTCAACCAAACTCATAACTATTTCTTCAGAACTCTATTTTTTCTATCGATTGAGCACAAGAAACTGCCCATTTACCGATTTCAACTACCCAATAACATGGTCAGAAATTTGCAATTTGGCCAATTTCACGAAAATTAAAAAATACGACAATTTCAAAATAAGGTCCAGAATGAACAATGCAGACATTCCTGGCTCTAAAATAAGATTTTCTTTGTTCATCAGTCATGTCTCCAGGTCCCTGTGATATTACTCTTGCTTTTTATTTTGAAATTTTATTCAAACAAAAAATAGAAGATTTACTGTTATGCAGACTACTGCAATACTGTAATAATTGTAAAAATTACATCAACCCATTCATGACTGCGTATTAGAATGGCTATTTGGACATTTATTGGACAATGACATCATTTGTTTACTTTTGAACATCGGCAAAAATCAAACATTTCCTGTACTTTGTGCTCCATTTCCAGGTTCTTTTTATAGTAAAATTAATCAAAATCACCTCCATTTCTATAATATAGTTTCCATTCTATCAAATGAGACCATGAAAACGAGAATACAACCACAAATACTATACGAAAATAGACCACAAAGTCGGCATTTTAATTAAAAAAAACGGTCGGAGTTTTTTTTTTCTCATTATGCACTGCGTGCTCCAGGATTTTTTTTATGTGGTGCACACTGACCACACAGACCCATTCTCTCACATGTGGGCCTACTAGCTTTCTCCTGCCTGATTTGAAGCCGCTAGAATTTATGAGTATATATACGTCAAACACGGTACCTCACAAACGTATATATACGGCCGCGACAGTCAAAGGGTTAATAATAAATGCTTATCAAGTTTGTTTCAAGAATTACAGTTTGGCTTATGATTACAGGTAATGAGGTTTCTAGCATATGTTTTGAAGACATTCACTATATTTAATGGTTGCGAGGATTGCAGATTATGAGAAGAATATATTGTTTTCCATATGCATGTGTGGCATTGAGAATATGAAAACATACTTTTATCATATTTAGTTGATGGACTAAGTTAAAAGATTTTTTGTTATGGTAATTTGGAAGATGCTGGCAGAGTGGCTCTAGAGATTTCTGGCAGGGAGTTTTTACAAAGACTAAGCTGGACACTGGGTATATCAGAGATGTTTCTTTCTAGTATTATGTCTTTGGGTTCTGTTGCAACTATCTAGGAAGTTTTTCAGGTTAGGATATAATTAGAATCTATTGTTCTGCATGTAGGATGTACAGTAGTAAGAGTGAATGTTTTGAATAGTAAGTAGATTTAGGTCTTTGAAGGTTTGGGGAAGGGGGGGGGGAGGTTGTCTAGCAGTGAACTGTGTGATCATTCGTACTGCAGCCTTTTTGTTGAATTATTGTTGGTTTTAGGTGATTTGCTGTTGTGGATCCCCAGCACAAATAACGTAGGTGAGGTAGGGGTAGATCAGTGAATAATGTAATGCAAGTACAGGTTGGCCCTCACTAATCTGGCAGTCAGTAATCCGGCACTAATTTCGGCTAGCATAATGTCAAATTTCTGGGGTCACCATACCAACCTGGACCTTGGACTTATACCAAACAAATTTTCCTATAAGAAACATAGGGAAAACAATTAATCCGTTCCCATGAAAAAAATCATATTGGCATATTATACATTGATGGGGTTGTATAAAATAATTTAAACACTGCTTAATGCTAAAATACATACATAAATACAAAAGAATTAGATGAAATTAATGCAAATTTAACCTCACTCTACTTTGCTGAAATGAGTCGAGTACCCACTAGGATAGTGCTAAAAGGGAGGAGGAAATGTTATTGTTTGGAAGGAGAGTCCCCTTCTCTTTTCTGTCTTTTTTCCCAGCTTTGACTTTTACTAAAAACCTGTCCAAAGAACTTTGCTTCTGCCTTCTCCTCAGGATGTTTTGGAAATGTGACATTGTCTGGTCATTCCAGACAATGCTTGTTTGGGCTTTGTTGGGGTGGTACTTCTCTGCAAAGTTTTTGACGTCCATCCATTTGGCAAAGATTTCTTTGTTTTTTCACAATTATAGATACCGTTGCTCTTGGCATACAGTATGCAGCAGCCAAGTCCCGGATATGCATACCACCTTCGTACTTTTCAACAATCTCTTTTTTCACCTCCATGGTGATCCTAACCATTTTCTTCATTGCTTGGCTCTTCTCATTAACTTTCTTAGAACTTATGGTTAATTAACTTACTAAAATTTATACGAAAAAACACAAAATCACATGAAAATTAGTTATAGTGCAGGTTGTTCACTGAATGGTAGCAAAGGTAGTGCATGGTGCCGTGACTCATTTTGACCCATACAAGTTCTAGCGCGCGAGTTGCATTCCAAACAAAGGTCGTCCGTATACCAAGCAAAGATTTTCGGGTCCAGAAAGGACGTATACCAAGTTGGACTTATTCCAAAGTGGACATTTACCTAGGTACCACTGTATCTTCATCCTGTACCTTTTGGAAAGGTCGATGCGTATTTCCCTGGTTTCTTCATGTAGTTTAGTTGCAAATCTTCTGCATCTTTTGGGTTTCAAGGTTCACATACTATGAATTTTGCAAGGGTATAGTGGGATGCTAATATGGGATGTAGGGAAGATTTACCTCTCTCGAAAACTCAGCAGCTGATATACATCTAGTGGGCTATAAAATCTAGCCCTAAAGATATACGGTGGAACCTCGGTTTTCGAATGCCCTAAAACTATACATGTACTTATTCTTTATAAACTGTATTTTTTGTTAATATTTCCTATATGAAATAATGTAAATCCAATTAATTCATTCCAAATACCCAAAAATATTATCAAAAAATACCTTTTATAGAGAGTAACTATAGTTTTAGGGTATACGAAAACTGAGGTTCGATTGTGCATTCAGCTTTGTGTGTGTGTCTTGTCTCTTTTGATGTCAGTGTGAATGCCCGGACAACTAAAACTTAACTAATGCTCATTATTTTTTTTTTTTTTTAATTTTTCAGCTGATTTGTCCATGAGAAGAACTTTGCTTACTGTGCCAACACCTGGTGCTATGAGTGACACAACACTTCAGATACGAGCACTGTCAGCTGTGAGTGGTGTGAAGCAGAAAAGAATACATTGGTAATACATGTATGCATGTATAATGTCAGCAGTGAGCAATGTAAAGTATACCACAGCATCAGGCACACGGCATCTATAACAACAACACTACGCATCTGGAGCTGGAACACACTGTGGGGAGACACCAGGTCCGCTCACATTAATATCGTCATTTACAGTTATCTCCCGTTATAGTTAAGACTTACACATTTTAGAAGGTCAATTTTTGTATTTCTGCAATATTTGATCTGTTTACTGTGTTGTTACTGCATTTTACTATTGTATCATGTAAACACTGTTTAAACTCTTAGAGTTTATATTTTTTGTTATATTACGTTG
Source organism: Cherax quadricarinatus (assembly GCF_038502225.1). NCBI lineage: Eukaryota > Metazoa > Arthropoda > Malacostraca > Decapoda > Parastacidae > Cherax > Cherax quadricarinatus. Next base: position 20,299,216 of record NC_091367.1, read on the forward strand.
TGTACAATAATTTATCATGTGAACAGTAATACAGTTCCAAAAAAGTGTACTGTAACACTGCTGATGACAGATTTATAAATGACATTGAAAAATATTTTTAGGCATGTATCATTGCAATGGGTATTGTATGTTGTATTTATATGTTCTGTAATGTGTTCACTATGAATTGCTGTTTATTCATAAAACAATGAAAATTATGTAATGTAAATTCATTGAATAAATACTTATAGCTACATTTATGTAGAGGCTGCTTATGATATCACAGTAAAAACACAACATTTTGTATTTGTCTACAAGACAAATACAGGTAGAAAGTATGTGGACTTAATTATGGAAAAAATATATAAGAGCTTTGACTCTTAAAGAGCATTAATTTAAATTTACATTTAAATTTAAATTAATTTAAATTTAAATTTACCCTGCCTCGGTGGGAGACGGCCGACTTGTTGAAAAAAAAAAAAACACATGAGTTTGCACGTTAAAAAATACATCTGAAAATTTTCAGTGACCCTCATACATTTCAGAAAAAATTTTTTCTTTGTAAAACATTTTCCTTTTTCAAACATACTGTATATGTTACTTATATAGGAGGGAATAATGTTAGTATTTAGGGAAAAAATTTACAAAGAAAATCAAAGGGATGCTAAATAAGAAAAGAGCCATTAGTGTTTTGAATGTATTAACTAAATTTGAAAGAAAGTGTGTGAAACCCTTGTAAGTATTCAGTCTTAAAGAAATTCATCAAATTCTTCTTTCATGAGACAAGTATACAGATAAGACCATACAAATTTTAGAGATCCCTAAAATTTAATGTTGTCAAAAAATGTAATCTAAAAACTTAGAGAGTTTGTGGAGGATAGAAACCATGCTAGAGTTCAGTTCGCTTGAAACATTTTTCAGGTAAACTGCCTCAAGTAACACACACGAGAGATTATATCAGTGCAACATGAGGGTTCATAAAGGAAAGAAATGTTATCAGTGTTCAGTTTGTTTAAGAGAATTTAAAACAAACGTAAATCTAATAAATCACAAGGAAACTCATAGAGGGAACAGATCATATCAGTGTTCTGAGTGTCTTAAGGACTTTAAACAGCGTTCATATTTAGTTCAGCATATGAAAGTTCATTCAAAGGAGAAACCATTTCAGTGTAAAGAGTGTCTTAAAAGCTTTAAACATCGCTCCTATCTAGTTTTACATTTGAGAATTCATACAGGGGAGAAACCATATCAGTGTTCAGAGTGTTTTAAAAGCTTCTCACAGCATTCACATTTACTAAAACACAAAAAAGTTCATACACGTGAGAGACCATATCAGTGTTTAGAATGTGAAAAAGACTTTACTGACAAGTCAGGTTTAGGACGCCACATGAGAGTTCATACTGGAGAGAGATCATTTCAGTGCTCGGAATGTGGCAAAGATTTCTCCGATAAATCGGATCTAGTAAGACACGTGAAAATTCATTCAAAGGAAAAATTGTATCGGTGTACTGAATGTAACAAAGAGTTTAATTATAAATCAGGTCTAGTGAAACACACAAGGTGTCACACAGAAGGCAAACCATATAAATGTTCAATATGTCTGAAAGACTTCTCACAGCGTTCATATCTTGTACAACACATGAGAGTTCATACGGGAGAGAGACCATATCATTGTTCAGTGTGTCTGAAGGACTTCAAGCGCAACTCACAGTTAGAAATACATAAGAGAGTTCATACAGGAGAGAGACCATATCAGTGTGCTGAATGTCAAAAAGGATTTTCGGATAAATCAAATTTTGTAAGGCATATGAGAGTTCATACAGGAGAGAAACCGTATCAATGCTCAGAATGTTTTAAATATTTTTCTCAGCATTCACATCTACTTCTTCACATGAAAGGTCATAAGAGTGAGAGTCCATATCATTGCTCAGATTGTCTATTAGATTTTTCAAGTAATTCAGAGCTGTTAATACATATGAGAGTACATATAAGAGAAAAGTCCAAAACACCTTTAACATAATTCTAGGTGGTCATCCACATTTTTCATGGTGGGGATGTTTATACTGTGATGCTGTGGACAATATCCTCTTCAAGGGGGGCTCCTTGGCGTGGTGAAGAGGCTCTTGGTCTGAGGAATTAGCCCTGTCGGTCTTCTTCCTCAGACCGAACCTAATTACCCCCCATTCTCCCCTCCCCTATCCCATCCTCCCCATCCTCCCCTTTTTCCATTCCTCCTCCTCCTCCTCACCCCTCCCTTTTGCCCTTCCTCTTTTTAGCCTTCGTGATTTCTCCCACAGGCGCGCTAGTTCCTAGGTAGGGGAAAGGACACCGGGGTCCATCCCATTCCGTTGAGGTTTCTTGGCGGTGGCGTAGTTTGCCGTGGAATCTGGATTGCCTAGGGATGTCCCGATCCCTCTCCGGTATCCCGGAGTGGCTTTGGGTGTCTTTTGGGCGACGGGTGTATCTCTGGAAGCCACCTTTCGGATTCCGGGGGTGGTGGCTGAAGGAGGTATGCTTTGTGGCGGATATCCGGCCGCCCTCTCTTTTGTCCACCGAGGTAGCTCGGCAGATGTGAGGTTGCTATCCCAGATTGCTGGTTTACTGGCATGAAGGGTAGGGTATGGCACGGGTTCCATGCTGCATCTGCGCTACTAGCGGTGTCGAGTCCTCTTGGGCGCGGAGGGGGATTTCCGGCCCTTTCATTCCTCCTGGGAACTATTCCTCCCCGCTCCCCCCTTTTTTTATTCTTTTTTTTATTTTTATTTTCTTTTCTTCTTTCTTTTTTTTTCTTAAAAACAAAAAGCAAAGGAGTAACCTAACCATGGCAGCCCTAGTCCATGAAACCACTACCCCCGGGCCCCTTCTTGATACCGCACCCCATTCTGACCCTGCCTTGTGTTTAGACCACTCTTCGGACACTCCTGATGCCCCTGTACCTCTTACTGGTGCTGTTTCCTCACCCGCTTCAGGTACCGGGGCTTCGACTGACTCCTTCGATTTGTCTGAACTCCGCTCTCCTTTGACTATGCTTCCGGCTTCTCCCTCTACGGTACGGCAATTTTCGAATCGCCCACCCATTTCCTGCCGGACCAACTCCGGTCCTACTCCTAAACGCCAACGTCAATCTCCTGATGATGCTCCGTCGTTACCTTCCCATTCTACTCGGAAACGACCGACACGTCAAGCACTCCCTCTCCATGCTCAGTTTCGGACCACACAATGGACTAAATTCTTTACTTTAAGACCAACTTCTTCTTCTGCCTACCTTTCTGACCATAGTATTGCCAAAGCGCTCCTGCGTCATGTTGGCAGAGATATTTCATTTCACGCTCTCAAGAGCGGTACACGCATCGTCACTGTCCAGAATGCTACCCAAGCTCATGATCTTTCTCTCCTTTCGAATATCGATACTACTCCTATCACTATTGAAAAACATCTTTCTCTCAATTCTTGTAGTGGTACTGTCATTCTGCCCCATACCATAGTCCAACAGAATTTCCAGTCATGTGGCAATGACATTTTTGAACAGCTGGAACTCCAGGATCTCCCAATCCTCAAAGTAGACACTTATGTCCTTCCTGCCCGGGGGCGGAGACGTTACCCTTGCAATGTGGCTCGTTTAACTTTTGACAGCCGAGAACTCCCGTCCTCTGTATATGTCGCGGGACATCGGTTACAAGTTCGAAAGGTGATACCTACACCGCAACAATGTAGAAATTGCTGGCGTTTTGGTCACCCAGCGAAATATTGCAGATCTATGGCCGAATGCCCAGTCTGTGGTGCCGACAACCATTCTAATACATCTTGCAGTCAACCTCCATCTTGCCTTAATTGTAATGAAGCTCACCCTTCGTACTCCCGCCGTTGCCAGGTCTACTTAAATGAACGTGAAATCCGTTGCCTCAAAGAGGCAGAAGGTCTCCCTTATGCTATGGCAGTTACTCATCTCCGCCTCCAAGGGAGACTACCCCGTGTTTCTTATTCTCGTGTTTCCAAACGTCCCCCCACTTCTGGGGTCCCATCTTCTGCAGCCTCCTCTGTTGTTACCCCTCCCATAGCCACTACGGCATCTAATCCTTTTGCTGTCCTTGGCTCTGACGTCCCGACTACAACTCAGTCTGTTCTCACATCTTCACGTCCTTCCTCACAAGCCCCAGTATCGACAAGACCTCGTACGACACCTAATACCAATCGCCCCTCTACTCAGAAGTCCAAAAAATCCACATTGCTCAAATCTTCTTTGCCCCTTCCTTCCCTTCTTCCACCTCCACACGTTACCTTTCCAGTCTCTGTACCTAGTTCTTCCCCTCTCTCTGGCTCTATTACAAGTGTGGAGATTCACCCTCCTCCTCGTACTATGCCTTCCACCCCCGTCCCCTCCCAAGTTTCTCCCTCTTCTGTCACCTCCCAGGTTTCTACCTCTTCTGTCCCCCCCCACACTTCATCTCCAGTCCCTTACACTTTTCCCTCCCCCTCTACTTTGGTACAGTCCATTACTGTCCCAATCTTTACTCACCCTCCTCCTCCTATCTCCAATATGGTTTCCCATACATCTTTGAATTCAGAAACACTTGAAGCCATTTCAGAATATATTGCAGAGACTAAACCTTCAATGGACACTGATTCACTTCCTGTTCCTTCTCTTCCCTCTCCTCCATCTTTACAACCCCATTCTTCGCAACGCTCCGTTCCTTCGCTACTTGAACATCTTCCAATGCCACCACACGTTGACTTTTCTAACCCCTCTAGTCCGTAGGTGCCTTTACCTACAGATTCCTGATATTTTCTTCATCGCCAATCATGGCCTATTTACAGTGGAATACCTCTTCAAGGGGGGCTCCTTGGCGTGGTGAAGAGGCTCTTGGTCTGAGGAATTAGCCCTGTTGGTCTTCTTCCTCAGACCGAACCTAATTACCCCCCATTCTCCCCTCCCCTATCCCATCCTCCCCATCCTCCCCTTTTTCCTTTCCTCCTCCTCCTCCCCACTCCTCCCTTTTGCCCTTCCTCTTTTTGTCCTTTGGGATTTCTCCCACAGGCGCGCTAGTTCCTAGGTAGGAGAAAGGACACCGGGGTCCATCCCATTCCGTTGAGGTTTCTTGGCGGTGGCGTAGTTTGCCGTGGAATCTGGATTGCCTAGGGATGTCCCGATCCCTCTCCGGTATCCCGGAGTAGCTTTGGGTGTCTTTTGGGCGACGGGTGTAGCTCTGGAAGCCACCTTTCGGATTCCGGGGGTGGTGGCTGAAGGAGGTATGCTTTGTGGCGGATATCCGGCCGCCCTCTCTTTTGTCCACCGAGGTAGCTCGGCAGATGTGAGGTTGCTATCCCAGATTGCTGGTTTACTGGCATGAAGGGTAGGGTATGGCACGGGTTCCATGCTGCATCTGCGCTACTAGCGGTGTCGAGTCCTCTTGGGCGCGGAGGGAGATTTCTGGCCCTTTCATCCCTCCTAGGAACTATCCCTCCCCGGTCCCCCCTTTTTTTTTCTTTTTTTTATTTTTATTTTCTTTTCTTCTTTCTTTTTTTTTCTTAAAAACAAAAAGAAAGAAGTAACCTAACCATGGCAGCCCTAGTCCATGAACCTGGTACCCCCGGGCCCCTTCTTGATACCGCACCCCGTTCTGACCCCGCCTCGTCTTTGGACCACTCTTCAGACATTCCTCATGCCTCTGTACCTATTGCCGGTGCTGTTTCCTCACCCGCTTCAGGTACTGAGGCCTCGACTGACTCCTTCGATTTATCAGACCTTCGCTCTCCTTTGACTATGCTTCCGGCCTCTCCCTCTACGGTGCGGCAATTTTCAAATCGCCGACCCGTTCCACGTCGGACCAACTCTGGTCCCACGCCTAAACGTCAACGACAATTACCTGCTGATGATACTTCTCCACCTTCACCTTCTCGTTCTTCTCAGAAACGATCGACACGTCCTTCACTACCTTTCCACGCTCAGTTTCAGACTGAACAGTGGACTAAATTCTTCACTTTACGACCAACTTCCTCTACTGCCTATCTTTCTGACCATAGTATTGGCAAGGCACTCCTACGCCATGTTGGTAAAGATATTTCTTTTCATGCTCTTAAGAGCGGTACGCGCATCATTACCGTACAGAATGCTACCCAGGCTCGTGAGCTCTCTCGTCTTACCCATATAGATACTGTTCCTGTCACCCTTGAAAAACATCATTCCCTCAATTCTTGTAGTGGTACCGTTATTCTGCCCCATACCATAGTTCAACAAAATTTCCAGACATGTGGCACCGACATTCTAGAACAGCTGGAACTCCAAGATCTCCCAATCCTCAAGGTAGACACTTACGTTCTTCCTGCCCGTGGGCGGAGACGATACCCTAGCAATGTGGCTCGTTTAACTTTTGACAGCCGAGAACTCCCATCCTCCGTTTATATAGCAGGACATCGGTTACAAGTTCGAAAGGTGATCCCTACACCACAACAGTGTAGAAATTGCTGGCGATTTGGCCATCCAGCGAAATATTGCAGATCTATCGCCGAATGCCCAGTCTGTGGTGCCGATGACCATTCTAATACGTCTTGCAATCGATCTCCCTCTTGCCTTAACTGTCATGAGGCTCACCCTTCGTACTCTCGCCGTTGTCAGGTCTATTTAAACGAGCGGGAAATCCGTTACCTCAAAGAGACAGAAGGTCTCCCTTATGCCATGGCAGTTTCTCATCTCCGCCTCCAAGGGAGACTCCCACGTGTTTCTTATTCCCGTGTTTCAAAACGTCCCCCCACTTCTGGTATCCCATCTTCTACACCCACCTCTGTGGTTACCTCTCCCATAATCACTCCTGTATCTAATCCTTTTGCTGTCCTCGGCTCAGACGTCCCTACTTCAACGCCTCAGTCTAATCTCGCTTCTTCGAGTTCTCTCTTACAAGCCTCAGTATCGACGAGACCTCGTACGACACCTCTTCCCAATCGTCCCTCTACTTCTCAAAAGTCAAAAAAAGGTCCGGTAACACCTCCTACCCATCTTCCACCTCCTCATTTTACCCTCCCTGTCTCTGTCCCTAGTTCTTCCCCTCTCACTGGCTCAGTTACAAGTGCAGAGGTTCACCCTCCTCCTCGTAATGTACCTTCCTCCCCTGTTCCCTCCCAAGTTTCTTCCTCTTCTGCCACCTCCCAGGTTCCTGTCTCTTCTGTCCCCTGCCACGCTTCTCCAGTTCCCTCCACCCTTTCGCCCCCCCCTACCTTGGTACAGTCCAATACAGTTCCAATCTTTACTCATCCTCCCCCTACCATTCCCAATATTGTCTCCCATACGACATCTCTGAATTCCGAAACACTTGAAGCAATCTCTGAATATATTGCAGAGACCAAACCATCAATGGACACTGATCCACCTTCCGCTCTTCCTCTCTCCTCTGCTCCATCTGCGCAACTCCTTTCTTCACAGCGCACCGTTCCTTCGCTGCTTGAACATTTTCCACTGCCTCCGCATGTGGACTTTTCTAACCCTTCTAGTCCGTAGGAACCCTTACCTGCGGATTTCAAGTATCTTTATCATTGCCAATCATGGCCTTTTTACAGTGGAATATACGCGGCCTCAGGGGTAATCGGGGTGAGCTTCAGATGTTACTCTCCCAGTTTGCCCCTGTTGGTGTTTGCTTACAGGAACCAAAATTACACTCTGCTGTTATTTCTCACATCTCAGGCTATAATTTATTGTATTCTTCAGATCCTTTTCCTGATGGGACCTTTAATGAAAGTGCCCTTCTTCTCCGCACTGATATTCCGTACCATCAGCTATTTGTTCATACTTCGCTGCATTACACAGCAGCCCGTATCCACTTACATAGGTGGTATACGCTCTGTTCTTTATATCTCTCTCCTTCTCGGGCATTATCTATTCCGGATTTTGCCTTCCTTGTTTCGTCATTACCGCCACCGATTCTGTTACTTGGTGATTTTAATGCCCACCATTTCCTCTGGGGAGGGTCTCACTGTGATTCCCGTGGAATTCAGTTAGAGGCTTTTCTTGCCACCCACCCCCTCCATGTTTTAAATACAGGTACTCACACCCATTTTGATCCTCGGACTCATACTCTCTCTTGCATCGATCTCTCAGTTTGCTCTTCCTCCGCCGCATTAGACTTTACTTGGTCTGTTCTCCCGGACTTACATGACAGTGATCATTTCCCAATCATTCTTACTTCCCCTTCATATTCGCCACCTCTTCGCACCCCACGCTGGCAATTTAATCGGGCAAATTGGAACCTTTACTCACACCTGACTGTTTTTAAAGAGGTTCCTTCTTCGTCCTCCATCGATGAGCTTTTACACCTCTTCTCGTCCTCCGTTTTCACCGCAGCTTCTCATTCTATACCCCAAACTTCGGGCAGGCATTCTCAGAAATGCGTGCCTTGGTGGTCTCCTGCTTGTGCTCGTGCAGTACGTTTGAAACGCGCTGCATGGGGCAGGTACCGGTACAATAGAACCACAGAGCGACTCCTTGATTTTAAACAGAAGCGTGCGATCGCTCGCCGTGTCATCCGTGACGCTAAACGCACTTGCTGGCGAGATTATGTCTCCACCATCACCTCTGCTTCCTCTATGAGTGCAGTCTGGAAAAAAGTACGAAAACTGAGTGGTAAATATTCTCCTGACCCGGCTCCTGTTCTGCGGGTTGCCGGTGTTGATATAGCAAACCCACTAGATGTTGCCAATGAAATTGGCAATCATCTGGTCCGTATTTCTCAGGGACTCCATCTATGCCCCTCATTTCTTTCCTCAAAGTCTGCCAGAGAGTTAGCACCCTTGGACTTTTCTTCTCTCAGAGAAGAACAGTATAATGTGCCTTTTACACTTCAAGAACTGGAGGCAACACTCTCAGCTTGTCGATCATCGGCAGCTGGGCCCGACGACATTCATATTCGTATGCTACAACATTTACATCAGTCAGCCCTTACAGTCCTATTACACCTTTACAATCTTATTTGGTCACAAGGAGTTCTTCCACAGCTGTGGAAATCCGCCATTGTTCTCCCTTTCCGCAAACCAGGCACTACGGGACATGAAACCTCCCACTATCGTCCCATTGCTCTTACCAGTGCAGTTTGCAAAGTAATGGAACGTCTAGTAAATAGACGTTTAGTGTGGTATTTAGAGACACACAACAGTCTCTCCACTCGTCAATATGGCTTTCGTAAGGGACGTTCTACCATAGACCCCTTACTGCGCTTGGATACGTATGTTCGTAATGCCTTTGCGAATAACCACTCAGTTATTGCCATATTTTTTGACCTTGAGAAGGCATATGACACAACTTGGAGGTATAATATTTTAGCCCAAGCCCACTCCTTAGGCCTTCGAGGCAATCTACCATCCTTCCTTAAGAACTTTTTAACTGACAGGCATTTCCGTGTTCGGGTTAATAATGTGCTCTCCCCGGACTTTGTCCAAGCTGAAGGTGTCCCCCAGGGATGTGTTCTGAGCACAACACTTTTTCTCCTTGCTATTAATGATTTGGCCTCTAGTCTTCCATCAAATATTTGGTCATCACTCTATGTTGATGACTTTGCTATTGCCTGTGCAGGCGCTGACTGTCACCTCCTTACAGTTTCTCTCCAGCATGCAGTCGACCGTGTTTCCAATTGGGCCACCACACATGGGTTTAAATTTTCCAGCACTAAAACCCACCAAATCACTTTCACTAGACGCTCTGTCATCTCTGATCATCCTTTGTACCTCTATGGCTCACGTATCCCTGAACGTGATACAGTCAAGTTTCTGGGCCTCCTCTTTGATCGTAGGTTATCCTGGAAACCTCACATTACCTCTCTGAAGGCAACTTGTCACAGCCGGCTGAACCTTCTTAAAACCCTTGCTCATCTTTCGTGGGGAGCTGATCGTCGAACCCTCCTTCACCTACATTCCACCCTTATTTTATCGAAACTTGATTATGGTGACCAGATCTATTCAGCGGCATCTCCTGCTACTCTCTCTAGCCTTAACCCCATTCATCACCAAGGATTACGTTTATGCCTTGGTGCTTTTCGCTCTTCCCCTGTCGAAAGCCTCTATGCAGAAGCGAACGTTCCATCCTTATCCGATCGCCGTGATGCCCATTGCCTGCGCTACTATGTACGCTCTCATGATCTCCGCAATCCTTCCATTTATAGAATGGTCACTGATATTAGTAGACATTCTTTATTTGTTCGCCGCCCCTGCTTACTCCGTCCCTTCTCTCTTCGCCTTCATTCGCTCTTGTCTTCTCTTCAACTACCACCTTTCTATGTACATGTAGCATCTCACTTTTCCCTACCCCCCTGGGAGGTCCCAGCTGTTCGAGTCTGTTCTTTCTCCCTCCCTTGCTCGAAAGCCCAACTGTCTACGGTCGCTTCCCGCTCTCTTTTTCTTGACCACTTTCACTCTCATTCTCATGCCATTGCTGTGTACACAGATGGCTCTAAGTCTTCTGACGGCGTAGGATTCGCAGCAGTGTTTCCGGACAGCGTCGTACAAGGGCATTTACTATCTTCAGCTAGTATTTTTACTGCTGAATTATATGCCATCCTTACAGCACTTATCCGTATTGCATCTATGCCTGTGTCATCATTTGTGGTTGTCTCAGACTCCCTTAGTGCTTTACAGGCTATACAAAAATTTGATACACCTCACCCCTTAGTCCTCCGTATCCAACTTTGGCTACGCCGCATCTTTACTAAGCATAAAGATATTGTTTTTTGTTGGGTCCCTGGTCATGTTGACGTACAGGGCAATGAACAGGCAGACACTGCTGCGCGGTCAGCAGTACATGACCTACCAGTTTCTTACAGAGGTATTCCATGTACGGACTATTTTGCTGTAATATCTTCCCACCTTCACACCCGTTGGCAACAACGTTGGTCTACTATGCTCGGCAACAAACTTCAGTCTATTAAACCGAGTATAGGTTACTGGCCGTCTTCTTATCACCAGTGTCGAGGTTGGGAGACTACTCTCTCCCGTCTTCGCATTGGCCATACTCGTCTTACTCATGGATATCTCATGGAGAGGCGTCTTGCTCCTCTCTGTGAGAATTGCCAAGCTCCATTATCAGTCAGCCACATTCTGTTGGACTGCCCACTTTATCAACGAGCACGCAGAATTTACCTCTGTCGTCGTCTTCGCCCCGCTGCTCTCTCTTTACCTTCCCTTCTCGCTGATGGACCCACCTTTCATCCGGACTCTCTTATTGACTTTTTGACAACGACTGACTTACTTCACAAATTCTGATACTTTCAGCCCTTTCTACTTGTATCTCTTGCTACCCTCTACCCCCGTACTATCCCCTGCCCCGCTGTTTTCTGTAACCTGCTGATCATCCCCCCTCCCTCCTGCCATCCAATTCCCTTGCTTCCTTCCCTACCCTGCAGCGCTGTATAGCCCTTGTGGCTTAGCGCTTCTTTTTGATTATAATAATAATAATACAGTGGAATATCCGCGGCCTCAGGGGTAATCGGGGTGAGCTTCAGATGTTGCTTTCCAGGTTTTCCCCTGTTGGTGCTTGCTTACAAGAACCAAAATTACACTCGGCTGTTTTCCAACCTATCTCAGGCTATAATTTATTGTATTCTTCGGATCCTTTCTCAGATGGGACCTTTAATGAAAGTGCCCTTCTTCTACGCAATGATATTCCGTACTGTCAACTATTTGTCCATACCTCGCTGCATTACACTGCAGCCCGTATCCACTTGAATAAGTGGTTTACAATATGTTCTTTATATCTCTCTCCTTCTCGAGCATTTTCTATCCCAGACTTTGCCTTTCTTGTTTCATCCTTACCACCACCACTTCTGTTACTTGGTGATTTTAATGCCCACCATTTCCTCTGGGGGGGGTCTCATTGTGACTCACGTGGCATTCAGTTGGAGGCTTTTCTTGCCTCTCACCCCCTCCATGTTTTAAATAAGGGTACTCCCACCCATTTTGATCCTCGTACTCATACTCTCTCTTGCATCGATCTATCAGTCTGCTCTTCCTCCACTGCACTAGACTTCACCTGGTCTGTTCTACCAGACTTACATGACAGCGATCATTTTCCGATCATTCTTACTTCTCCTTCCTATTCACCACCTTCCCGTAGCCCTCGCTGGCAATTTGATCGGGCAAATTGGGATCTTTACTCACACCTCACTGCTTTTAGTGAGGTTCCTTCTTCATCCTCCATTGATGAGCTCCTACACATCTTCTCGACATCAGTTTATACCGCAGCTTCTCATTCTATACCCCAAACCTCAGGCAGGCATTCTCAGAAGTGCGTGCCTTGGTGGTCTCCTGCTTGTGCTCGTGCAGTACGTTTGAAACGTGCTGCATGGGGCAGATACCGGTACAATAGAACCCCTGAGAGACTTGTTGATTTTAAGCAGAAGCGTGCGATCGCTCGCCGTGTCATCCGTGAAGCTAAACGCACTTGTTGGTGAGACTATGTTTCCACCATCACCTCTGCTTCTTCTATGAGTGCAGTCTGGAAAAAAGTGAGGAAATTGAGTGGTAAATACTCTCCTGACCCGGCTCCTGTTCTACGGGTCACTGGTGTTGATATAGCAAACCCTCTCGACGTTGCCATTGAACTTGGCACACATCTGGTCCGTATTTCCCGAGGGCTCCATCTATGCCCCTCGTTTCTTTCCTCAAAGTCTGCCAGAGAGTTAGTACCCTTGGACTTTTCTTCTCTCGGAGAAGAACAGTATAATGTGCCTTTTACACTTCAAGAACTGGAGGCAACGCTCTCAGCTTGCCGATCATCGGCAGCTGGGCCTGATGACATTCATATTCGTATGTTACAACATTTACATCGGTCAGCCCTTGTAGTCCTCTTACACCTCTTCAATCTTATTTGGGCACAAGGAGTTCTTCCCCAGCTGTGGAAATCTGCCATTGTTCTCCCTTTCCGCAAACCGGGTACTACAGGACATGATGCCTCCCACTATCGCCCCATCGCTCTTACCAGTGCAGTTTGCAAAGTGATGGAACGCCTCGTAAATCGACGTTTAATGTGGTATTTAGAGACTCACAACAGTCTCTCCGCTAGTCAATATGGCTTTCGTAAGGGTCGTTCTACCATAGACCCCTTACTACGCTTGGATACGTATGTTCGTAATGCCTTTGCGAATAATCACTCAGTTATTGCCATATTTTTTGACCTTGAGAAGGCATATGACACAACTTGGAGGTATAATATTTTGGCCCAGGCCCATTCCTTAGGCCTCCGAGGCAATCTACCATCCTTCCTTAAGAACTTTTTAACTGACAGACATTTCCGTGTTCGAGTCAATAATGTTCTTTCCCCGGACTTCGTCCAAGCTGAAGGTGTCCCTCAGGGATGTGTTCTAAGCACAACACTTTTTCTCCTTGCTATAAATGATTTGGCCTCTGTTCTTCCACCCAATATTTGGTCATCACTCTATGTTGATGACTTCGCTATTGCTTGTGCAGGCGCTGACTGTCGCCTTATTGCAGTTTCTCTCCAGCATGCGGTCGACCGTGTTTCCACTTGGGCCACCACACATGGGTTTAAATTTTCAAGTACCAAAACTCACCAAATTACTTTCACTAGACGCTCTGTTATCTCCGATCATCCTTTGTATCTCTATGGCTCCCGTATCCCCGAACGTGATACAGTCAGGTTTCTAGGCCTTCTCTTTGACCGTCGGTTAACCTGGAAACCTCACATTACCTCTCTGAAGGCAACTTGTCACAGCCGGCTAAACCTTCTTAAAACCCTTGCTCATCTTTCCTGGGGAGCTGATCGTCGAACTCTGCTTCGCCTACATTCAGCCCTCGTTTTATCGAAACTCGATTATGGTGACCAGATTTATTCCGCGGCCTCTCCTGCTACTCTCTCTAGCCTTAACTCTATCCATCACCAAGGCTTACGTTTGTGCCTTGGTGCTTTTCGCTCTTCCCCTGTTGAGAGCCTCTATACAGAAGCAAATGTTCCATCCTTGTCTGATCGCCGTGATGCCCATTGCCTTCGTTACTATGTACGCTCTCACGATCTACACAATCCTTCCATTTATAGAATGGTCACCGATATTAGTAGACATTCTTTATTCGTTCGCCGCCCCTGTTTGCTCCGTCCCTTTTCTCTTCGCCTACATTCACTCTTGTCTTCCCTTCAGTTACCACCTTTATATGTTCATGTAGCATCTCACTTTTCCCTGCCCCCCTGGGAAGTTCCAGCTGTTCGGGTCTGTTCTTTCTCACTCCCTTGCTCGAAAGCTCAACTGCCTACGGTGGCTTCCCGCTCTCTTTTTCTTGATCACTTCCACTCCCATTCTCATGCCACCGCTGTGTACACAGATGGCTCTAAGTCTTCAGACGGCGTCGGATTCGCAGCAGTGTTTCCGGACAGCGTCGTACGAGGGCATTTACTATCTTCAGCTAGCATTTTTACTGCTGAACTGTATGCCATTCTTGCAGCACTTATTCGTATTGCATCTATGCCTGTGTCATCATTTGTAGTAGTCTCAGACTCCCTTAGTGCTCTACAGGCTATACGAAAATTTGATACATCTCATCCCCTAGTTCTCCGTATCCAACTTTGGCTACGCCGTATCTCTACCAAACATAAAGATATTGTTTTTTGTTGGGTCCCTGGTCATGTCGACGTACAGGGCAATGAACAGGCAGACACTGCTGCGCGGTCAGCAGTATATGACCTACCAATTTCCTATCGAGGTGTTCCATTTCTGGACTATTTTGCTGCAATAGCTACCCACCTTCGCACCCGTTGGCAACAACGTTGGTCAACTCTGCTCGGTAACAAACTTCATTCTATTAAACCGAGCATAGGTTACTGGCCGTCTTCTTGTCATCAGTGCCGAAGTTGGGAGACCACTCTCTCCCGCCTTCGCATTGGCCACACTCGTCTTACTCATGGGTATCTCATGGAGAGGCACCCTGTTCCTCTCTGTGAGCAGTGTCAAGTTCCAGTATCGATTAGCCACATTCTGTTAGACTGCCCTCTCTATCAACGAGCACGCAGAATTTACCTCCAACGTCGTCTTCGTTCTACTACTCTCTCTTTATCTTCCCTTCTTGCTGATGGACCCTCCTTTAATCCTGACTCTCTCATTGACTTCTTGACAACGACCGATTTACTCCACAAACTCTGATGATACTTTTCGCACTCCCCTCAGCCCTTTCTGGTTCAGTCTCTTGCTGCCCTTTACCCTTTCACCATCCACTGCCCCGCTGTTATCCGTAACCTGTTGCTCATCCATCTCCCTTTTGCCACCTGATGCCCTCACTTCCTTCCTGCCCTGCAGCGCTGTATAGTCCTTGTGGCTTAGCGCTTCTTTTTGATTATAATAATAATGTGGACAATATCTGCTGTACTAGACGGATTATGGCTGCGTAATACAGTTCTCCTCTTGTTTGTTGTGCATCGAGACTCTTAGAATCACAGTTTCTCTTCATCTAGATATTGAGAATGTCTTGGAACTGTCACCCATTCTTAAACAGCAGGCTTCAGTTTTGTACCTGGATGTACAGGCATGGGAATGAAGATGCGGAGTTTTGCATTACTTGATAAAGCTCTACCATAAGCAAAACATGTCTCAATAAAGGCATATTTCTCATACTGTGTTCTTACCCAAATTTTTCACCTTCTGAATTGAGCTCTGTTTTAGGGTTGCTCTATACTAATTAATAGTTATGTAATATATCACTCACTTTTCTTTGTAAGAATTTTTAATGAAACCATCTTGTGATACTGTATCATACATGCAGTATTGAAGTTAGAAAGGATAAAATGCACTAAAGAATGGTATGAGAGGATAATAATGTTCTTTATGACAAAAGTTGTGTTCCACAGATATTTTGTTAACCTGCATAACTGTTAAGATGATTTTGACTGTAAAAAGCAGACTGGCTAATATGCAGAATGCACTGTACAGTGTGTCCTAATATTTAACAAATTCATTTATTCAAGTTGTGTGCCACAGTCTATGTTTAGTACTTTGTTTTTGTTTACACACTGACTTGGCTTATTTGTGTGTATAAAGTGTTTTAATTGTGAGCAAGCTGAGTGGACTAGTTTTTATAGCATCCTCATCTTGTGTTTACAAAGATCAGATCCCAGCTCAAGGGCATCAATCCTTAATCACTAATAAACCCAGGAGATGCCTTCTACATCCAGTGATCTTAGTTGTATTTTCATCTGAACTCTCTCTAGCCTCAAGCTGAAGAATTCCCTTCATAAATTTTATTTTCTCTCATTGGTTCTTAGTTTCCATGTGTATTTCCTTTAGGCTAATGGGTGCATTTGCTACATTTTGATATTTATTTAGGCCGTGTTGCTCACCAGGAGCTTCAAAAAGACTTAATGACACTCCCAGCAAGCAGAATGTATCCTAAATAAATATCCAAACATTGTATGTGTTTATTACCTAAATTGGTTGATGGTATACATGCACCAGTCATTCCCTTATATTGTATTCCAGTGTACCAGTCATACTCTCACATACTCTCCCTTGTGTTTCCATCCCTTTTAACACAGTTCTCATCCTTCTTGTTGATACATTTAACCCTTAAAAGTGTCAATGATGGAAATTTGTATCATGTCACAAAGTGCTGGTGGCACAAAGGCGAGTCATATACCTACTGTCTTCAAATCTGGCACGAGAAGCAGGAGCGCGGCCTGCACAACAAAGAATGGGTATGCACAGTTGGTGTGTGCTATCGAGGAAAAAATTCTAGCCTGTCAGGTGCATCGTAGGAACCACATACCAGTGTGCTACACCTGTAAATAGTGTATATAGCTATTAGAACATTACGAACAATAAATGTAAAAGAATGATTATATATTTTTTGTGAATGTGATATAAATGTATGTACATTTTAATGTGGTTGGTAGTATTTTTGTTTAATAAGTGTATGAAAGAGGGGAAGGTACCTAGGGATTGGCAGAGACCATGTATAGTTCCTTTATATAAAGGGAAGGGGGACAAAAGAGACTAAAAATTATAGGGGAATAAGTTTACTGAGTATACCAGGTAAAGTGTATGGTAGGGTAATTATTGAAAGAATTAGAGGTAAGACAGAGAGCAGGACTGCAGATGAGCAAGGAGGCTTTAGAATGGGTAGGGGATGTGTAGATGAAGTGTTTACATTGAAGCATATATGTAAACATTATTTAGATTAAGGTAGGGAAGTTTTCATTGCATTTATGGATTTAGAAAAGGCATATAATAGAGTGGATAGGGGAGCAATGTGGCAGATGTTGCAAGTGTATGGAATAGGTAGTAAGTTAAATGCTGTGAAGAGTTTTTATGAGGATAGTGAGGCTCAGGTTAGGGTTAGGGTATATAGGAGAGAGGGAGATTATTTCTCAGTAAAAGTAGGTCTTAGACAGGGATGTTTAATGTCACCATGGTTGTTTAACATATTTATTGATGGGATTGTAAAAGAAGTAAATGCTAGGGTGTTGGGGAGGGGGTGGGATTAAATTATGGGGAATCAAATACAAAATGGGAGTTGACATTGTTACTTTTTGCTGATATTATGTTTTTGGGGGATTTTAAAGAAAAGTTGGAAAGGTTAATGGATGAGTTTGGGGGGGTATGTAAAGGTAGAAAGTTGAAAGTGAACATAGATATGAGGGTATCAAACAATTTAGATAAAGAAAATTGGATATCACATTGGTGGGAGGGAGTATGGAAGAAGTGAATGTTTTCAGATAAGTGGGAGTTGACTTTTCAGTGGATGGGTTTATGAAGGGTGAGGTTAATCATAGAACTAATGAAGAAAAAAAAAGTGAGTGGTGCATTGAGGTATCTGTGGAGACATAAAACGTTGTCCATGGAGGCAAAGAAGGGAATGTACGAGAGCACAGCGGTACCAACACTTATATAGATGTGAAGCATGGGTTGTAAATGCTGAAGTGAGGAGGCAGTGGAGATGTCCTGTCTAAGGGCAATGTGTGGTGTAAATGTTGCAGAGAATCCGTAATGTGGAAATTAGGAGGTGTGGAGTTACTAAAAGTATTAGTCAGAGGGCTGTTAAGGTGGTTTGGTCATTTAGAGAGAATGGAGCAAAGTAGAATGACTTGAAGAGTATATAAATCTGTAGGGGAAGGAAGGCAAGGTAAGGTTCAGCCCCAAAATGGTTGGGGGGAGGGGGTAAAGGAGGTTTGTGGGTGAGGGACTAGGACTTCCAGCAAGCGTGCATGAGCATGTTAGATAGGAGTGAATGGAGACAAATGGTTTTTGGGACCTGATGAGCTGTTGGGGTGTGGGCAGGGTAATATTTTGTGAAGGGATTCAGGGAAACTGGTTAGCCAGACTTGAGTCCTGGAAATGGGAAGTACAATGCCTGTACTTCAAAGGAGGGGTTTGGGATATTGGCAGTTTGGAGGGACATCTGAACTGTTGTATCTGGGCACCTCTGCAAAGACAGTGATTATGTATGAGTGATGGTGAAAATGTTGAATGATGATGAAAGCTTTTTCTTTCTTTTTGGGTTTTTTCTTTTTGGGTCAGCCTGCCTTGGTGGGAGATGGCCAATGTATTAAAAAATAAATTTAATGCTCTGTTTTTAGACTTAATTGATAATAACTGCCAGTTCCTATAAAGATTATGGTTCTACTCAATATTAGCGAAAATAAAGCAAAATAAATTGCATATATGAAAAAATAGGTTGAAAAATCACTACGAATTTGCATTATAACGCATTGAACAGCTGGACCCAAAACTGCTACACCGAGCACCAAAAATGCCAAACTTGTAGCTGTATAATTATGTAAACATTACTTGTATTTAAAGTAAAAGGACACAAGTGCAACTAATGTGACATTTATTGTGACAATAAATGTCACATTAGTTGCACTTGTGTCCTTTTACTTTACATATTGTCGGTAATTCTACCAACTTTATTACTTGTATTACAGTTCTGTTTTCTTTTATATTTTTTTAAACAATGGCCGCTTACCACTGAGGCAGAGTGACTAAAATAAAGAAACAATTTTGCTTTTTACATTTAGTAATATATTTAGGAGAAGGGGTTACTAGCCCCTTGCTCCCAGGTTTGTTTTATTGCCATCAGAAAGATAATCTCTTCAATTTCAAAAGAATTTTTTCAAAATTTAGTGGGTCACACAGTGGGTTTACACTGTTAGTCATGAGACACTGTAATCGTTAAGTATCTTGAACACTAACCATCTTCCCTGATCCTCTGTGTCTGTCCTTATAACTCAGGATTATACTCTGGGACTGGACTGGGAACCAATCTTTGAAGCTATGCAAGCTGTCTAACGTGTGAGGAAGTGTGGATTCCATTTGATGGATTGTCTTTCTAAATAATATTAGATCATAAATTGTTGATAATGAAGATATTTATAAATTATTGTTGATAAATTGTAATAAATTATTATTACTGTTATTGATTTATAAATTATTATTGTTGGTACTGATTTACAAATAATTATTGCTGGTATTCATTTATAATACTTAAATTTTATTCAGGTGATGAATATAATTATCAGTAGTGAAAGTAAACTTAAAAACTTATCTATATCTTAACAATTTGAATTTCACTTTTAATTCTCAAACAAACATGAATCATCTTACAATTTTTAATTTATTTTTTAAATATTTAAAATTTGTTAATCTTTGATACATTATATAACTTTTATTATATTTCTTCCAGTCTCACCATTTGTAAATGAAAAGCTCCAAAATAAACTACTGAAGCAATTTTCATAATATAATTTAAAAGTAATTTGTTATCTACATTACAGTCTGAAAGCCCAAAAGTATATTTTAGTTTTCAAGCTGATATTGTATGAGTTTTGTAATAAAGTCTTATACTTCTCCAGTTTTTTTTATTCAAATTAATAAATAAATAAATAAATAAATAAATAATATTCCTTCTTTGGGAAGGGACTCTTGATCTAAGGAATCAAAACCCTATCTCCTCCCTCAGATTGAATCTAAATATCCACTTCCCTCTTCTGCATTTCTTCCTCTCCATTGGGTTTCCTTACTGCGAACATCTTTCTCCCCTTGTAAAAGTCACCTCCTAGGTACAGGGAAAATGAAATGAGTTATTGGCCAGGTCTAACATGGACCTCTGTGGTGGTGCGGTTGTCAAGTAGGAGTTGGATTGCCTGGGTGAATGCTGAATGGCCCTCTGGTGTCCTTGGATGATAGGTACGAGGTGTCATCAAAAAGTTCCTGGACTGACATGAAAATAAAAATACAGCCTCTCCTCACTTAACGACAGAGTTACGTTCCTAAGACCACATTGTTAAACGAATTCATCACTAAGTGAGGAGCATACTATAATGGTAGTGAGTTTGTGTCAACCATCTTTTATACTGTTTTAATGTCACCTTTGCACCATTTATAACATTTCTGGTATATTTTTAAATGTTTATACAGTAGTGTACTGTATATTGAAATAAACAGAATAGAGGAAATCAGCTCTAATATACATTATTTAAGTATGAATACTAGCCAGAGAGCCCATCGTAAGTCTGGGGTGTCAGTGAACAAGTACGTCGCTAAGTGAGGAGAGGCTGTATATAGGCATACATAATCATCTAGTCGAAGCATTCTCCAACGAAGTACTCTCATTGTGGGGTTGTACACATTTCTTGAAATATTTCTGAAACTCTTCTTTCCTAACATCTAGTGCAGCCTGAGTTTCTACTTGAAGCTCGCCATTGAGTGCCATTTTTATTTTTAGAAAGAAAATTCACAGGGTTGGCTAGATATGGGAGTGAGTGGGAGATGACTGCAGTGTTGTTTTTGGCCCGAAAATGCTGGACAGACAGTGCTGCATGAACAGGGGCATAATCATGGTTAATGAACTAATCATTGAACGCCCACAGTGCCGGACATTTCCTTCTCGTATCTTCCCTCGGATGTCTTGACCTCAATGTAAAAATTTTGGTTAACTGTCTGCCCTGCTGGAACAAATTCTTAATGAACAAATCCCACTCTGTCTTACCTGGAGTTTACCTGGAGAGAGTTCCGGGGGTCAACGCCCCCGCGGCCCGGTCTGTGACCAGGCCTCCTGGTGGATCAGAGCCTGATCAACCAGGCTGTTACTGTTGGCTGCACGCAAACCAACGTACGAGCCACAGCCCGGCTGGTCAGGAACCGACTTTAGGTGCTTGTCCAGTGCCAGCTTGAAGACTGCCAGGGGTCTGTTGGTAATCCCCCTTATGCATGCTGGGAGGCAGTTGAACAGTCTCGGGCCCCTGACACTTATTGTATGGTCTCTTAACGTGCTAGTGACACCCCTGCTTTTCATTGGGGGGATGGTGCATCGTTGCCAAGTCTTTTGCTTTCGTAGTGAGTGATTTTCGTGTGCAAGCTCCTCTAGGATTTTCCAGGTGTATATAATCATGTATCTCTCCCACCTGCGTTCCAGGGAATACAGGTTTAGGAACCTCAAGCGGTCCCAGTAATTGAGGCGTTTTATCTCCGTTATGCGCACCGTGAAGGTTCTCTGTACATTTTCTAGGTCAGCAATTTCACCTGCCTTGAAAGGTGCTGTTAGTGTGCAGCAATATTCCAGCCTAGATAGAACAAGTGACCTGAAGAGTGTCATCATGGGCTTGGCCTCCCTAGTTTTGAAGGTTCTCATTATCCATCCTGTCATTTTTCTAGCAGATGCGATTGATACAATGTTATGGTGAGATCCTCCGACATGATCACTCCCAGGTCTTTGACGTTGGTGTTTCGCTCTATTTTGTGGCCAGAATTTGTTTTGTACTCTGATGAAGATTTAATTTCCTCATGTTTACCATATCAAGGGACGTTCCTTGATGCTGGTGAGGGACTCTCGTTCTAAGGAATGGGATCTGTGCTCCAGTTGCCTGAATACCTTCCATACTCCCCCATGCACTGTATAATCCTATGGGTTTAGCGCTCCCTCATGATCATAATAATTAGAATCAAGGAGTCACTGGTCCTACTGTAACAATATGTGCCCCATGCAGTGCATTTCAAATGTACAGCACGAGCACGAGACCACCATGGTACGCATTTCTGAGAATGCCTGCTCAAGGTTTGGGGTATAGCATGAGAAACTGAGGTCGAAAAAAGTGTAACAGCTCATCAATAGAGCAGTCTGACATGAGTACAGGTCCCAATTCGTTCAGTCAAATTGTCAACATGGGCTTCGAGGAGGGGGAGAATGCGAATGGGCAGTAAGAATAGGAAAATGATCGCTGTCATATAAATCTGGAAGCACAGACCAAGTAAAGTCTAGTAGAGAGAGAGAGAGACTCAGCAATCAACATTTGCACCAATAACTCACTACAGTTGTGACCGGGTGTGGAAGTGTGAATTGCTCATTACTCTAAAATTTGTTCATGATTGCAGCCATGTATAAACGTAAGTAACCATTCTTACAGTATTCATTACCTTTGTAACTTGTGAGTTCATTACCTTTGTAACTTGTGAGTTCATTACCTTTGTAACTTGTGAGTTCATTACCTTGTACCTAGTTCAGCCATCAAAACTTTGGAGCCCGGTCCCTGGACCCATTGTGTACCTCTGTAATCTGTAAATACCTTTGTAACTTGTCATGATTGTGACTAGACCTACCTGGAGTTCATTACCTTTGTAAATTGTGAGTTCATTACCTTTGTAAATTGTGAGTTCATTACCTTTGTAAATTGTGAGTTCATTACCTTTGTAAATTGTGAATTCATTACCTCTGTAAATTGCTCAGCTATCAAAACTTTGAGGCCCAGTCCCTGGACCCATTATGTACCTCTGTAATCTTTTGACTACCGCCCACAGGATGGGTATGGGGTGCATAATAAACATATTAAACTAAACTAGTGCAACTGATGAAGAGCAAACTGAGAGATTGAGCAAGAGGGTCAAAATGGGTGGGAGCACCCATATTTAAAACATGGAGGGGGGGGGGGGGGGAAGAGTCACAGTGAGACACTTCCCAGAGGAAATGATAAGAAGTGGTAGGGGTAATGAAGAAACCAGAAACTCAACATCTGTAATAGATAATGCCCGAGGAGAGATACAAAGAACAGACTGTATACTACTTATTCAAGTGGTTGCACGATACAGTGTAATGCAGCAAATTATTATTATAATGGGAAAGCGCTAAACCCTTAAGATTACACAGCACCTGTGGGGGAGAGGAAGGTATTCAGGCTTAATTTAGGGAACTGGAGCACAGATCCAATCCCCTAGATCAAGAGCCCCTCACCAGCATAAAGGAACCTCCCTTGAATGGTAATGCAGCAAAGTATGAACGAAGATCTGATGGCATGGTATACCAGTGCATACAAGAAGTGCACTTTCATTAAAAGTTTCCTCAGGAAAAGGATCCAATGAATATAACAAAACATAGCCTGAGATGGGATGTAACAGTGGAGCGTAATTTGGGTCCTTGTAAACAAACACAAACATGGGAAAGCTGGGAGAGCAACACTTGAAGCTCACCCCAGTTACCTCTGAGGCCACGGATATTCCACTGTAAATAGGCCATGATTTATGAAGAGAAAGATACAAGAAAATTGAGGGTACAGGTATCTATAGACTAGAAGGGTTAGAAAAGTCCTCATGTGGAGGCAGCAGAAAACCTACAAGCTGCAAAGAAAGGAGTTGTGAAAAAGAGAAATAAAGGTGGATCAGTGTCCATCAATGGTCTAGTCTCCTCAATATATTTGGAGATAGCTTCAAGTGTTTCAGAGGATAAGGACGTTGTATGTGAGACGATATTGGAGATGGAAGGAGGAGGGCGAGTAAAGATTGGGACAATGGCGGAGGGGGATAAAAGAGAACAGGAAGAGGATGAAACTTGGGAGGGGACAGGGTAGGAAGGTACTGTACGAGGAGGAGGATGAACCTCCACATTCGTAACAAAGTCAGTAAGAGGTGAAGGACCAGGTACAGAGAGTGTTAAGGAAAAATGTGCAGGTAGAAGGGAAGGAGGTGAGGGGATTTCAACAACGGTGATTTTTTCTACTTTGGAGAAGTAGAGGGGCGATAGGGTGTGGTTTTACAAGGCTATGTAGACAAACTTTTGAGTGAGAACAGAATGAGGTGTCGAGGTAGGGATTTCCGAGTCCAGGGGTGACCACAGAGGAGGCTGTGGAAGTTGGGACCCCAGATATGGGAAGGAGGTTGTTTAGTAACTCACTTCCCTGGAGGTGCAGATGAGAGAGTGCCATTGCAACGATGAGAAATTTCAATTACTCAGATATGGTAAACACGAGGAAATTAAATTTTCATCAGAGTACAAAACAAATTCTGGCCACAAAATAGAGCGAAACACCAACGTCAAAGACCTGGAAGTGATCATGTCGGAGGATCTCACCTTCAAGGACCATAACATTGTATCAATCGCATCTGCTAGAAAAATGACAGGATGGATAATGAGAACCTTCAAAACTAGGGAGGCCAAGCCCATGATGACACTCTTCAGGTCACTTGTTTTATCTAGGCTGGAATATTGCTGCACACTAACAGCACCTTTCAAGGCAGGTGAAATTGCTGACCTAGAAAATGTACAGAGAACCTTCACGGCGCGCATAACGGAGATAAAACACCTCAATTACTGGGAGCGCTTGAGGCTCCTAAACCTGTATCCCCTGGAACGCAGGCGGGAGAGATACATGATTATATACACCTGGAAAATCCCAGAGGGACTAGTACCGAACTTGCACACGAAAATCACTCACTACGAAAGCAAAAGACTTGGCAGTACGTTGGTTTGCGTGCAGCCAGCAGTAACAGCCTGGTTGATCAGGCTCTGATCCACCAGGAGGCCTGGTCACAGACCGGGTCGCTGGGGCGTTGACCCCCAGAACTCTCTCCAGGTAAACTCCAGGTGCTTCCTTGAGACAACAGATTTTTCACTCACTGAAGTAAACTTGGCAAGAGTAAAATAGATAAGCCTCATGACAATGCAAGAGGGAGGTAGACTACAAGACATATTGAGACACCTAAAATGGAGGAATATAGCAAATAATGTTGTTGCAGTGATAACACCAGGAGGCAGCTCTGACGAGCACACACACACACACACATACGCACAAACACACACACGAGCTTTTAAATCTCTGCACAAAATTCTACTTAAACAAGCAAATAATAGAGCCTACTAGACTGAAGAATACACTAGACCTCATCTTCACTAACAATGATGATCTGATACGAAATGTCACCATATCAAAAAGTCAGTTCCGGATCAGCCGGGCTGTGGCTCGTACGTTGGTTTGCATGCAGACAGCAGCAACAGCCTGGTTGATCAGGCTCTGATCCACCAGGAGGCCTGGTCACAGACCGGGCCGCGGGGGCGTTGACCCCCAGAACTCTCTCCAGGTAAACTCCAGGTAAAATATACTCAGATAACAACATAGTCGAGGTTCAGACATGTATGTGCGGAGCCCCAGACCGACAAAATGAGATTAGAAGCCCCTATTACGAGCTTTTACCATCCTATGGTGAGGGAGCATGGACACGGGGGTCGTTCCACAGTTAATAAAAATAACAGACATAGCCCCACTCCACAAAGGGGGCAGTAAAGCAATAGCAAAGAACTACAGACCGATAGCACTAACATCCCATATCATAAAAATCTTTGAAAGGGTCCTAAGAAGCAAGATCGCCACCCATCTAGATACCCATCAATTACACAACCCAGGGCAACATGGGTTTAGAGCAGGTCGCTCCTGTCTGTCCCAACTACTGGATCACTACGACAAGGTCCTAGATGCACTAGAAGACAAAAAGAATGCAGATGTAATATACACAGACTTTGTAAAAGCCTTCGACAAATGTGACCATGGCGTAATAGCACACAAAATGCGTGCTAAAGGAATAACAGGAAAAGTTGGTAGATGGATCTATAATTTCCTCACAAACAGAACACAGAGTAGTAGTCAACAGAGTAAAGTCTGAGGTGGCTACGATGAAAAGCTCTGTTCTGCAAGGCACAGTACTTGCTCCCATCTTGTTTCTCATCTTTATATCTGACAAAGGCAAGGATGTCAGCCACAGCAACGTATCTTCCTTTGCAGATGACACCAGAATCTGCATGACAGTCTCTTCCATTGCAGACACTGCAAGGCTCCAGGTGGACATCAACCAAATCTTTCAGTGGGCTGCAGAAAACAATATGAAATTCAATGATGAGAAATTTCAGTTACTCCGATATGGTAAACATGAGCAAATTAAAACTTCATCAGAGTATGAAATAAATTCCGGCCACATAATAGTGAAAAACCAACGTCAAAGACCTGGGAGTGATCATGTCAGAGGATCTCACCTTCAAGGACCATAACATTGTATCAATCGCATCTGCTAGAAAAATGACAGGATGGACAATGAGAACCTTCAAAACTAAGGATGCCAAGCCTGTGATGACACTCTTCAGGCCGCCTGTTCTATCTAGGCTGGAATATTGCTGCACACTAACAGCACCTTTCAAGGCAGTGAAATTTCTGACCTAGAAAATGTACAGAGAACCTTCACGGCGCGGATAACGGAGATAAAACACCTCAATTACTGGGAGCTCTTGAAGCTCCTGAACCTGTACTCCCTGGAACGCAGGCGGGAGAGATACATGATTATATACACCTGGAAAATCGTAGAGGGACTAGTATCGAACTTGCACACGAAAATCACTCACTACGAAAGCAGAAGACTCGGCAGACGATGCAACATCCCCCAATGAAAAGCAGGGGTATCACTAGCACGTTAAGAGACAATACAATAAGTGTCAGGGGCCCGAGACTGTTCAATTGCCTCCCAGCATACATAAGGGGGATTACCAATAGACCCCTGGCTGTCTTTAAGCAAGCACTGGACAAGCACCTGAAGTCGGTACCTAACCAACTGGGCTCTGGCTCGTACGTTGGATTGCATGAAGCCAGCAGTAACAGCCTGGTTGATCAGGCTCTGATCCACCAGGCAGCCTGGTCACAGACCAGGCCGCGGGGGTGTTGACCCCCGGAACTCTCTCCAGGTAAACTCCAGGTCATCGGCACCACAAACTGGACATTCAGCCATGGACCTGCAATATTTTGCTGGAGGACCAAAATGCCAGCAATTTCTACACTCTTCTGGTGTAGGAATCACCTTTGGAACTTGTAAACTGTGTCCCACAGTGAAGTGAGGTACATTGTAAAGGTATCGTCTCTGCCTGCAGGAACAGAGGACGTAAGTGTCTACTTTGAGGATTGGGAGGTCTTGGAACACAAGCTGTTCCAGAATGTGATACTCCAATACTGAAACTATATACTGTGCCAAAACAAAAGCAGTCACATTGCTAAACTCACAAACTAGTATTTAGTCACTTAGCCATAATACCAACTTACCTCATAATTTGTAATATTTTACAATTAAGAATAAAACTAAGTCTGCCCGAAATGCCTAGCCATGCTAAGCGTTCTAGTGGTACACTCTGTAATCACAATTTTACTACATGTAAACCAAACAATAACCAAATTTCTGTAAACCCAGCATTGTAATCCTTATAGAGAATAAACTTTGAATTTGAATTTGAATGTCATCATCACATGTCTGGAAATTCTGTTGGACAATGTTGTGAGGTAGAATGACAGTACCATTATAAGAATTGAGATTATGATGTTTTTCAATAGTTACAGGAATATTATTATTATTATAATCAAGGGGGAAGCACTAAACCCGGAGGATTATACAGCAGTTACAGGAATAGCATCCATGGTTCTAAGAAGAGAATGATCACAAGCTTGGCTAGTGCTCTGTACCGTGCTGATGCGTGCACCTCTCTTGAAAGCATGAAAGGATACATCTCGACCAACATGGCGAAGGAGCGTCTTGCTAATAATATGATTGGAAAGATAGTCAGGAGAAGAAGTCTGTCGCAGAATATTATTATTATAATCAAAAAGAAGCGCTAAGCCACAAGGGCTATACAGCGATCGCAGAATAAAAAATTTTTTGTCCACTGTGCAATTTGAAACAAAATGTAAGGGGAGACTGTCATACCAGCCTTTTCTGGGCAGAATGAGAAGGAAGCAAAGGAGTATCATCAGGCGATGGTCTTGGGCGTTTAGGTGTGGGACGAGTGGGCGATCCAAAAATCGCCACACCATAGAGGGAGAAGCTGGAAGCATGGTCAAAGTGTGGAGGACAAATGTATCAAAGGAGTCAGGCAGAACCTCAGTACCTGGAATAGGAGATGAAATGGCACCAGCATGAGAAATCTCTGAAATGGTCAAATAACGAGGTAGGAAGGGAACAAGGTGTGGTAGCAGAAAGGGGCCTGGGGGGAGCTGTGTCATGGACTTCACACTCCATGGTTATGTCACTTTTTTCTTGTTTAGCAAAAACAAAAAAACAAAAGGGGGAACGTGGAGGGATAGCTCCTAGGAGGAACGAAAGGGCTGTAAATCCCCAAGGACCCCAACACCGCAGGTATTGCAGATGCAGCATAAAACCCGCGCCATACCCTACACTTCATGCCAGTAAACCAGCCATCTGGGATATCTACCGAGCCACCTAGGTGAGCAAAGGAGAGGGTGGCTGGATACCCGCCACAGACCATACCTCTTTCGGCCACCACCGGTTCTCCAACATGCAAGTTATACTTTTATATCAGTCTAATGACATATTACTCAGTTAAATAATTTCCAGTACGTAGTTCCTTCATGTGCTAGCCCAAATCACTGACCAAAATAAGTGATCCACTGATCAGATCCGACTGGTTCCGAACCCTTGACTGGTTTCAAACAGATTCATTGGACAATAAACAGAAGGGGTTCTAGGCACCCTTATCAAGCACAAACAATAACTATAAAGCAGTAACAGAGTGGTAAGCTTATCTAATATACCTAGAGTGTTCCGGGGGTCAATGCCCCCACGGCCTGGTCTGTGACCAGGCCTCCTGGTGGATCAACCAGGCTGTTACTGCTGGCTGAATGCAATTCAATGTACGAGCCACAGCCCGGCTGGTCAGGAACCGACTTTAGGTGCTTGTCCAGTGCCTGCTTGAAGACAGCCAGGGGTCTATTGGTAATCCCCCTTATGTATGCTGGGAGGCAGTTGAACAGTCTCAGGCCCCTAACACTTATTGTATTGTCTCTCAACGTGCTAGTGACACCCCTGCTTTTCATTGGGGGGATGCTGCATAGTCTGCCAAGTCTTTTGCTTTCCTTGGGAGTGATTTTCGTGTGCAAGTTCGGTACTAGTCCCTCTAGGATTTTCCAGGTGTATATAATCATGTATCTCTCCCGCCTGCGTTCCAGGGAATACAGGTTTAGGAACCTCAAGCGCTCCCAGTAATTGAGGTGTTTTATCTCCGTTATGCGCGCCGTGAAGGTTCTCTGTACATTTTCTAGGTCAGCAATTTCACCTGCCTTGATTATTATTATTATTATAATCAAGGGGGAAGCGCTAAACCCGGAGTCACCTGCCTTGAAAGGTGCTGTTAGTGTGCAGCAATATTCCAGCCTAGATAGAACAAGCGACCTGAAGAGTGTCATCATGGGCTTGGCATCCCTAGTTTTGAAGGTTCTCATTATTCATCCTGTCATTTTTCTAGCAGATGCGATTGATACAATGTTATGGTCCTTGAAGGTGAGATCCTCCGACATGATCATTCCCAGGTCTTTGACGTTTGTGTTTCGCTCTATTTTGTGGCCAGAATTTGTTTTGTACTCTGATGAAGATTTAATTTCCTCATGTTTACCATATCTGAGTAATTGAAATTTCTCATCGTTGAACTTCATATTGTTAGAAATACAAATAGCCAGATCTTCACTTTAAGGAGGTTATTATTAGAATATTCAAGAGGTTATTAGTAGAATTACAGTAAATCAACCATTGAAATCACATTATGAAATCCTGTGTAGTCTGCAGTAAATTAAACAAACGGGCTTTCACATGGATTACATGCCCCTTGTGCAGATATCCAAGAATTATCTAGAAGTGGTATTAAATCAGAGAAGTGTTTTTGGGTATGCCCAAATGAGATCAATCTGTAGACTAAAATCACATTGGTATTAAAAGAGACTAACATCAAAGCAGCCTTCATAGAAAACCTGGAAGCATTCTATAACAGATGGGAAAATAAAGTTTGGGCTGGATGGTCCTATTGCCCTTGGTGCAGATGCTGTCCTGGCTGACAGTAATTGTATGACTGGAGGTGCTGGCCATGTAGTCAGAAACTAAGGCTGGAGGTGCTGCCCTTGTAGACAGTTACTGTGAGGCTGGAGGTGTTCTGCACGCATGGAGGAATGCACATTAGTGGCATCGAGGGAGACAGGAGCTGTAGTGGGGAAACAAGTGTAGTCAAGGACAATATAAAACCAATATTACAAACTAGTAATACCACAGGAGATAGCAAACAAGGGGACTCCACTAGCAATAGTGAGGATATATTACCAGAAACAACGGGTGAGAGTTCCTTTGTTAGTACTAGTGAGGAGAGGAATGAGACAGGAAAACTTGCACCAACAGGGAATACAGTCACAAAAACCCAAGGCAAACAGAAACCAAGCCTATGCATATATTATGCACTTGGTATCTGCAGGCATGGAATATCTGGAAAAACAGATGGGACGTGCAACTTTAACCACCCTAGAAAATGCCGTGCCAATATGACAACAGGAAAATGCAAACTCCCTTCCTGTAAGCTTTTTCACCCTGAAATGTGTCCCTGCTCAGTACAGGAAAGACAGTACTATAACTTAAATTGCCAGGCACACCATCTAAAGGAGACAAAAAGATACAAAACATCCAGACCATGGGAAAACCTGGGTAGCCACAACCACTCAAGAGGGAGAGGTTTTCTTAGTGCCAGGAAGGAAAAAAAAAACTAGCAGGAAATGGCAGAAATTGTACACCAAATCGTTATTTCTGGAGTGGAATCACAGTCGATGGCCTCCACTCCAAACCAACAGATACAGATATTGGTGCCGCAAAAAGTCCCCCTCCAGTACCACCAATCTGATGACATTCTTTGCAAATATACAGGGTCTCAAGCCAGCAACGAACAACAGAATACCTTTCATCTGTGGACTGCTTGCAGAGACAAATGCAATATTCGCGGCTTTCACAGAGACCCACATAAAGGATCACTTGGACAACGAAATACAGATCCCAGGTTATAACCTAAACAGTTACGACAGAGTGAACAGGCAAAGGGGGGGGGGGGAGATTTGGCCTGTATATCACAGAGTTGCTTATTTGCACAGAACTGCTTAATGCTTCAAATGATGTAGTGGAAGTTTTGGCAGTAAAGATAGAGAACCAAATCCTAGTCATTGTGGTAGTCTACAAGCCTCTGGATGCAACGTCCCAACAATTCCAGGAACAGCTGTTGAAAATTGACCACTGTCTGTAAAACCTTCCAGCTCCTGCCCCCAACATCTTGCTCCTGGAGGATTTCAACTTAAGGCACCTAAAATGGAGGAATATAGCAAATAATGTTGTTGCAGTGATAACACCAGGAGGCAGCTCAGACGAGAACTCACACACACACACACACACACACACACACACACACACACACACACACACACACACACACACACACACACACACTTTTAAATCTCTGCACAAAATTCAACTTAAACCAGCAAATAATAGAACCTACTAGACTGGAGAATACACTGGACCTCATCTTCACTAACAATGATGATCTGATAAGAAATGTCACCATATCAAAAACAATATACTCAGATCACAACAGAATCGAGGTTCAGACATGTATGTGCGGAGCCCCAGACTGACAAAATGAGATAAGTCACGAGGGAGCATTCACCAAATTCAACTTCAATAACAAGAAAAAAGTGGGACCAAGTAAACCAAGTCCTAAACGATATAAGCTGGGAAGATAGACTAAGCAACACGGACCCCAACTTAAGCCTAGAACAGATTAACGCTGTGGCATTATGTATGCTCAAGGCTTATTTCTTTAAGAAATAGTAGTAGTTGTCCTAGGTAGTAGGTTGGTAGACAGCAACCGCCTAGGGAGGTACTACCGTCCTGCCAAGCGAGTGTAAAACTGAATCCTGTAATTGTTTTACATGATGGTAGGATTGCTGGTGTCCTTTTTTTCTGTCTCAAACATGCAAGAATTCAGGTATGTCTTGCTACTTCTACTTACACTTAGGTCACACTACACATACATGTACAAACATATATATACACACCCATCTGGGTTTTCTTCTATTTTCTTTCTAGTTCTTGTTTATTTACTCTTACCTCCTTGGGGAAGTGGAACGGAATTCTTCCTCCGTAAGCCATGCATGTTGTAAGAGGCGACTAGAATGCCAGGAGCAAGGGGCTAGTAACTTCTGTATATATTACTAAATGTAAAAGGAGAAACTTTCGTTTTTCCTTTTGGGCCACCCCGCCTCGGTGGGATACGGCCGGCGTGTTGAAAGATAGTAGTAGTTGTAAAACAGAAAGACAGGCACTCCCTTTACAGGCGACGGAAAAGAATAAGAGCGGCTAAAAGAGGCCAATATATTTGAAATGCGTAGGGAGACACTGGTCAGAGAAATAGCAAACATCGAACTTAAGCTAAAGGAATCTTATAGGAGTCAGGAATCGAGGGAAGAACTGAAAGCCATAAATTAAATAAAAATAAACACAAAGTATTTCTTTTCTTATGCCTAATCAAAGTCGAGAACAACGTCCAGTATTGGGCCCCTACTTAAACAAGATGGGTCCTACACAGATGACAGCAAGGAAATGAGTGAGCTACTCAAGTCCCAATATGACTTAGTTTTTAGCAAGCCTCTAACCAGACTGAGTTGAAGATATAAATGAATTTACGAGAGCCACAGAATTTGGTAAACACCCGGCGCCAAATGACTGAACAGGCGATAAATGACATGCCCATGCACTCTGCCCCAGGGCCAGACTCTTGGAACTCTGTGTTTATCAAGAACTGCAAGAAGCCCCTATCACATGCTTTTACCATCGTATAGAGAGGGAGTATGGACACTGGGGTCGTCCCACAGTTACTAAAAACAACAGACGTAGCCCCACTCCACAAAGGGGGCAGTAAGCAATGGCAAAGAACTACAGACCGATAGCACTAACATCCCATATAAAAATCTTTGAAAGGGTCCTAAGAAGTAGGATCGCCACCCATCTAGATACCCATTAAATTACACAACCCAGGGCAACATGGTTTAGAGCAAGTCGCTCCTGTCTGTCCCAACTACTGGATCACTACTACAAGGTCCTAGATGCACTAGAAGAAAAAAAAATGCAGATGTAATGTATACAGAATTTGCAAAAGCCTTCAACAAATGTGACCATGGCATAATAGTGCACAAAATGCATGATTAAGAAATAACAGGAAATGTTGGTAGATGGATCTATAATTTCCTCACAAGCAGAACACAAAGAGTAGTAGTCAACAGAGTAAAGTCTGAGGTGGCTACAGTGAAAAGCTCCATTCCTGAAGGTACAGACCTTGCTCCCATCTTGTTTCTCATCCTCATATCTGACAGACAAAGATGTCAGCCACAGCACCGTGTCTTCCTTTGCAGATGACACCCAAATCTGCATGACAGTGTCTTCCATTGCCAACACTGCAAGGCTCCAGGCGGACATCAACCAAATCTTTCAATGGGCTGCAGAAAACAATATGAAGTTCAACGATGAGAAACTTAAATTACTCCGATATGGTAAACACTAGGAAATTAAAACTTCATCAGAGTACAAAACAAATTCCAGCCACAAAATAGAGAGAAAAACTAACGTCAAAGACCTGGGAGTGATCATGTCGGAGGATCTCGCCTTCAAGGGCCATAACATTGTATCAATCGCATCTGCTAGAAAAATGACAGGATGGATAATGAGAACCTTCAAAACTAGGGATGCCAAGCCCATGATGACACTCTTCAGGTCGCTTGTTCTATCTAGGCTTTAATATTGCTGCACACTATCAGCACCTTTCAAGGCAGGTGAAATTGCTGACCTAGAAAATGTACAGAGAACCTTCACGGCGAGCATAACAGATATAACACCTTAATTACTGGGAGCGCTTGAATTTCCTGAACCTGTACTCCCTGGAATGCAGGCGGGAGAGATGCATGATTATATACACCTGGAAAATCCTAGAGGGACTAGTACCGAACTTGCACACGAAAATCACTCAACGTAAGCAAAAGACTCGGCAGATGATGCAACATCCCCAATGAAAAGCAGGGGTGTCATTAGCACCTTAAGAGACAATACAGTAAGTGTCAGGGGCCCAAGACTGTTCAACTGCCTCCCAGTGTACATAAAGGGAATTACCAATAGACCCCTGGCAGTCTTCAAGCAGGCACTGGACAAACACCTGAAGTCGGTACCTGACCAGCCGGGCTGTGGCTCATACGTTGGATTGCATGCAGCCAGCAGTAACAGCCTGGTTGATCAGGCTCTTATCCACCAGGCAGCCTCGTTACAGACCGGGCCGTGGGGGCGTTGACCCCCGGAACTCTCCAGGTAAACTCCAGGTACCAGAATGTTACCCAAAGGTAGCAGGTTGGAAGAGGTGTCTGAAGGCATGCCAAGGTCTGTAAAAGGTGCCACAGGAAAGGGTTTGGGAGGAGGGAGGTCATGGTTAAGGGGTTGCCATAAGTTTCCCTTAAAAAAAAAAAAAAAAAACTGGGGAGGGAGGACAGAGTAGCAGCTCCTAGGAGGCCTGAAAGGGTTGTATATCCCCCTCCTTGCCCAAGGGACTCAGTGCAGATGCAGTATAGAACCTGTGCCATAGCCTACCTGTCATGTTGGTAAAGCAGCTATCTAGTATAGCAACCCCACATCCACTGAGTCACCTCAGTGGACAAAAGAGGGCGGTTGGAAACCCACCACAAGGCATACCTCCTTCGACCATCACCTCCTGGAATCCAAGAGGCAGCTTCCTGAGATACGCCTGTAATCCAACTGACATCGTAACCCGACCCCTGGGTTGTCCTAATAACCCCTGGAGGGGTTATTAGGACATTCCCAGATGATCCAGATTCCCTGGCAAACACCACCTAAAGCTTCAATGGAATGGGCAGGATATTGATACCCTTTACACAACCAAGGAGCTAGAATGACCCCAAAAAGTCAAAAGCAGGAAAGGAGAAATGGGGAGGATGGGACAGGGAAAGGGGGAGGTAGTTAGGTTCAGTCAGAGGAAGTAGACCAAAAGTCTCTTTACCACGGCAAGAAGACCCCCTCCCCTCCCCTCTTTACCACAGCAATAAATACCCATCCCTGTTGAAGAGGATTTCATATAAAGCATGCATAGTACTACAGAAAATTAATTTATTAATAGAAAGTGCTAAACCTGTTGGGGTGATACAGCCCCTTGGGAATGGGAGGCAGACAGATTTGATCTAAGGAGTTGGGTTAAACAAAATTAAAAGTAAATGATAAATCCAGTCGTGCAGGGCTATGGTGGGATGTATGGAAACTGCAGGTTCAAGCTAGATGTGAAAACAAAAACCATGGTGTAAAAGGTCAGTTCATAAAAAAATGACATTTGTCTGGTTTGAAAGGTCAAGCTTACAGCAAGAAAAGCATGACTGTGTTGTCTCTAAAGTATATTCTACATGTCCTCCAGATCAACAGTTACCTTGGTTTTAGTGATGGAAGAAAAAAATAAGTTTTCTTTATCCACGATTCAATTTAATAAGAAAAATTTTAACCATTAGAACCTAAAAGAGAAAAAACATTTTAATAGAAAACTAAAATATTCACTCAAGTTTTATTCCATTCTAGTAAAAGCAACAATTGTTGATAGTCGACCTGACCCGTCTCAAGAAGTGAGCACATTTACTTTTAAAATATACAGCTGTTGTAAGGCATCTGTACCATGAAAATTAATCTTGAAATGTTACCAACAGAATTGAGAGGTAGTAAATATTTAAGATTATCATTCATAAATGAATGGAGAAAAATTCTTGAGATAATACAATAAAACATAACATGATACCAGCAGCAGGAGTAAGAGACCACACTTTCAAATTATGCAGTAGAAATAAGGGACAAATTTCTTAAAGAATTTTACAGTCTTAAAAAGGTTCAATTAAGAATTAGAGCTCCCTTGAAGAATATGAAAAATTTATATAATGAAAGTATTAAAGTGATCTCAAAAGCTTTAATAAGAAATCACACACAAAAAAGTATCTTGTCGTGCTCTTGACAATTTTCTTCAATGCAGTTTTCAAATATTTTCTTTGTGACATTAATTTTCTTTCCCTGGGTCACTGTCCTTCATTCATCTCTGGGAACCTTCGCATCCTTTTCTTGCCTTTTTTTTAATAAATCCAATACCATTCCATCTAATCTGTTATATTCATCAATTTCTAGATCTTTTTTTAAGCCATTTTGTTGCTGCCTCATTCATTCTTGTCATCCTCTTCCTCAGTTACTGTATCAATGACCTTTGCAACACCAACACCCACAGCTGCCCCAGCACCAGCTAAGCCAGCTGTTGCAGCTGCACCAATACCTGCAGCACCTGCTGACTGTAGAACTGCCACCTATCAAGAGACCAGAAATTTAAGTATGCTAATACCAATACAATCAATCATTGTAGCAAATTCCATAACATGAATTTATTAACCACAATGGCATTTTTAGATAATGATCTAACATGCAGTTTATGTACAGGGTTCTGATTATTATATATTTATCTTCTTGTAATATACTGTATTGAATGCAAGTATCAGCATATGTCAATACATTTACCATAAAGGGAATACTCACCACACTGCCAGCAGCAACTGCCCCACCATTAGCTATGGCAGCAGAAGACATCATGCCGGCAGCCATGGATCCAGCAGCAATACCCGCCGAGGTGAACCCCACAGCTGTAAGTTTATGAACTACTGTATTGGTAGTGTTCATGCCATCAAGGAAAACATCACAATCTCAATGGAAGTCAGCCACTATCCACTGAATTGTCCTAGGCAAAATTTACCACACAGTTAATACCTGCCTACTAAATCTACAGTATGTATGTGCATTCTACAAGAATGGTATACAATACCGACAGATGAAGATTTAGACAGGAGCCGTGTCTCGACCCCTGCAACCACAATTAGGCGAGTACATGTGCAACATCTGGGTATCTTTATTGTACATATTTCACCATCCAGTGGCTTCATCAATAAAGGTTCTAGGACATAATTTGAAGACAGAAGAACTATATACAAAAGATGAGGTAATCATCAATGGAGTTGGTGTGAAACGCACCGTAGTCGTATAGATTCTACATAACTATGGTGATCTTCACACCAACTCCATGGCTGAGGGAGTGATTACCTGGAGTTTACCTGGAGAGTGTTCTGGGGGTCAACGCCCCTGCGGCCCGGTCTGTGACCAGGCCTCCTGGTGGATCAGAGCCTGATCAACCAGGCTGTTACTGCTGGCTGCACGCAAACCAACGTACGAGCCACAGCCCGGCTGATCAGGAACCGACTTTAGGTGCTTGTCCAGTGCCAGCTTGAAGACTGCCAGGGGT
The DNA here is from genome assembly GCF_038502225.1 of Cherax quadricarinatus. Classification (NCBI taxonomy): domain Eukaryota; kingdom Metazoa; phylum Arthropoda; class Malacostraca; order Decapoda; family Parastacidae; genus Cherax; species Cherax quadricarinatus. The sequence goes on from NC_091367.1 coordinate 20,336,635, forward strand.
CTGTTGGTAATCTTTTGTATATAGTTCTACTGTCTAGTTCTATGTCCTAGAATCTGTATTGATAAAGCCACTGGATGGCTAAACGTCTACAATAAAGATACCCAGATGTTGCACATGTGTCTAAATCTTCATCAGTATGTACCTTCAGAACCATGTACACATTTTTGATCAACTATACTGTCTAACATGCCCTGAATATAGCTTATCCTATCCAAGGACATACACAGGACAACCGACCTGTTTTAAATTAGATATTGTGTTGGTGTGCTATGTTTATGTTGCAAAATAAAGTACCATATTTAAGCCCTTAAACTGTCCAAACAGATCTATGTTCACATGCGTAGTGCTCCAAAAGTAGATCTACGTTTTTTGTTTTTTACATATTTTCAAACATATAAAAAAAAATAGATCAAAGTTGTTTTTGCACGTTTTCAAATAAAAAAAAGATTTACGTTTTTTACATACTTCCAAATGTTGAAAAAACGTAGATCTACGTTTGGACACTAAGGGTTAATAACTCCCTGGTTGGTAGACAGCAACTACTCAGGGAGGTATTACTGTCCTACCAAGTGAGCGTGAAGTGGAAACCTTTAATTGTTTTACATGATGGCAGGATTGCTGGTATCTCTTGTGGTCTCAAACACAAGAGATAACTGGTATATCATGGTACTACTACAGTACTTACACTTAAAACACTGCACATGCATGTACATACATATACATACATACACCCATCCGAGTTTCCCTCTATTTTCATAATAGTTCTTGTCCTTATTTATTTCCTCTTATCTCCGTGGGGAAGTGAAACAGAATTCTTCCTCCATAAGCTATGCATGTCATAAGAGGCGACTAAAATGCTGAACCATTGGGCTAGTAACTCCTGTATACATTACTAAATATAAAAAAAAAACTTTCCTGTTTTGTTTTGGGTCACCCTGCCTTGGTGGGATATGGCCAGTTTGTTGAAAGAAGATTTAATAAGTTATTGAAACACAGTGGACCCTCGTCTAATGAATGCATTGCTTAACGTTAAATCTGCCTAACGAAGTGTTCGAGTGTAAAAATTTTTTGCCCAACCTAATGATAAACTTGCCCAATGCGATTCGTCCGGGACCTGTCCACACTGCCCCATGGGTGCCAGTGCTTACAAGCCAGCCAGTGCAGTTGCATCTACACATACATTTGGTACATTTAACATTATCCCAGCATTTTTAGTGCTTGTAACTGCAAAATAAGTCATTATGAACCCCAAGAAAGCTTTAGTGCCAACCCTGTGGTAAAAAAGGGGTGAGAATTAGTATGGAATTGAAAAAAGAGATTAAGGAAATGTGTGCAAAGTGGATTGAACTGCAAACCTTTATGGATGAAAATTACCCTAACACAGCTATTGGAAGCCGTGCTGGTGACTATTACAATGACAATGTGTGGCCCATTTTAGACAAATCTTAAAGGAACGTGAGGTACAGAGCTCTATGGACAGATTTGTTGTGCGACAGAGGTCCAGTGACTCTCAAGCTTATCCTAGTGGCATTAAAAGAAAGGAAGTAACCCCAGAAAAAGGACTTGCTACCTTAAGTCCTCATGGAAGGGGGATTCCTCTTCCAAACAATAACTTCCACCAACTCCCCTCCTCCAATCCCATCAGTCATCACCAGATCTTCAATAGAGGCAAGTGTCATGTATTCTTTATTTAGTAGAGTAGTAATTATGCATGTCTTCTTTTTTTGGTGTATAAAAATGTGTATATTTCATTTGGTAATTTTTTTTTTCATACTTTAGTGTCAGGAACGTATTAATTTGATTTCCATTATTTCTTTTGGAAAAAATTAATTCGGTTAATGATGAGCTCTCAGGAACGGATTAATATCATTAGGCGAGGGTCCACTGTATTTTAGTGTGAAATCTTAGAGAGGTCACATGATTCAAAGTATTTTACTGCTAAAAATAATGGTAGGGGAAAATTACTCAAGAACATGTTAAGAATTCCTTTTAATTTGCTTATTAAAAAACTTGTTTCCACATTTATTTGCAAATACATGTGTATTTTCTTTAATAATGAATCTGGAAACACTAAGATATGTTCAGGTTTTTAATCCAGAGGGTTAGCCACACAGGATTACCCAAGAATGTTTATATGTCATCGAGGACTTATTTCCGTTGGGATACATCGATCTTGTCCCCCAGGATGCCACCCACACCACTTGACTAACACCCGGGTACCTACTTACTGCTAGGTGAGCAGTAACAGCAAGTGTAAGGTGTAGAGTTTGAACCATAAAGAAACAGACCTAGAGCAATCATTAAAACCACAAAAAAAAGTAAAGTAATGAGCCTACGTCAAAGAGCTTAGTGTATAAAAAATGCTCCTTTTAAAAAATGTAATTTAAAATATCTTGAGCTAAATAAAATCTTAATTTATAAACTATTGCAGTCATTAAAAACATTAACTAAACTACCTACTCTGAACTAAGGCAGAAAAATAAGCCATGTTACACCTTAAAAGTTCATAGCTAAGGAACAAATCATTAATTCCCAGTGACATTCCATAACATACAAAAGATTAGATTTTGCCACCGAAGTGGCTAGTTTATTGTGCACCCCATATCCATCCTGTGGACGGTAGCGCAAGAGCATATGGATACACAAAAGGCCTAGGAACTAGGCCCCAAAGTTTAACAGGAATACATATGGATTTATATCTACATATCTATAGTTCACCTAGGTAGTAGGTTGGTAAACAGCAACCACCCAGGGAGGTACTGCCGTCCTGCCAAGTGAGTAAAACGGAAGCCTGTAATTGTTTGTTTTAGACGTTGGTAGGATTGCTGGTGTCTTTTTATTCTGTCTCATACACATGCTACTTCTACTTACACTTAGGTCACACTACATATACATGTACAAGCATATATATACACACACCTCTCTGGGTTTTCTGCTACTTCCTTTCTAGTTCTTGTTCTTGTTTATTTCCTCTTATCTCCATGGGGAAGTGGAACAGAATTCTTCCTCCGTAAGCCATGCGTGTTGTAAGAGGCGACTAAAATGCCGGGAGCAAGGGGCTAGTAACCCCTTCTGTATATATTACTAAATTTAAAAGGAAACTTTTCTTTTTCTTTTTGGGCCACCCTGCCTTGGTGGGATACAGCCAGTGTGTTGAAAGGAGAAAAGATCTATAGTTCACTTATCTGTTACAAGCAAATTTAGGAAATTTGCTTAGTATATCTGGTATCTTATTTTCATTAATAAGATATCTTGACATGCCACATAGGTTATTATACTGTCTATCTCTGTATTCCTCAATAAGTGGACAATTAAGCACAGTGTTCAAGACAGTGACCATATACCTGATCACATAATTTACATTTAGTTTGATCATCATCTGTGTGTCTCCCAAACTGCCAGAAGTACTTGTAACCAAGCCTAAGCCTGGCCACTACAACATCAGTCAGTCTGTTCACACTGCAAGTTGCTCCATAAACATACTTATCTATGTTCATGTTATCATAGTGGGTTATAGACCAACTCAGGCTTCTAACTGCATTCCTATAACAATCATTTTTATTATTTACTTCTCTCCTAATATTATTCCTAACGCTAAACACAGATACCAAAGTTATATTCTACATTCTCTTTCTGGGTACTCTTCTTGGCTAACATATCAACTTTACCATGAAGGAGTAATCCAATGTGTGATGGGATCCATAGCAATTGTACATTAATTCCTTTGTCCCTGATTTTTGAGTATCTATACCTGACTTCTCCAATGAGCATGTTGTTGGAGTCATTATATGAGTTAAGAGCATTCAGTGATGACAGAGTCAGTAATGATGATAGAGTAAAGCTCAGTGTCATAAGTTAGCTTTAGCACCATTAGGATTGCAAACAATTCAGTTTCCAATGTAGACGCCCAGTTGTTAATTCTTATGCCTAGTTCAACAAGTTTATCATCGTTATTAACTAGGGAGGTGGCAACAAGAGCAGATGCAGCCCTGCCAGAAGACTCCTGTTTAGATCCATCAGTGTATATTACTTGTGATAACTTATTACTACCAGCTAGGCGAGAAATTTCTTCTTGAGCAGTTGCTTTAATAAGTGATTTAAGGAAGGGATTACTAGCAATGAGCTTCTTTGGAGGAACTTGCAGGCATGTGATATTAAATGAACATATATTCCATGGAGGGGTGAAATGCTCTTGTCTACAGTGATACAGTTCATGCAGGTTATAAAACTTAATGCAATTGCATGTTTTCACAATCCATTTAGATCTGTGTGTATTTACTTCTAGACACTTAGCAAGGTTCATTGTGACAGTCTCTGGTTCATTTCTTAACATTCTAATACCGAGTAGTGTTGTTATTATTATTATAATAAAAAAAGAAGTGCTAAACCACAAGGGCTATACAGTGCTGCAGGGCAGGAAGGAAGCGAGGGCATCAGGTGGCAAAAGGAAAATGGACGAGTAATAGGTTACGGAGAACAGCAGGGCAGTGTATGGTGAAAGGGTAGAGGGCAGCAAGAGATTGAGGTAGAAATGGCTGAAGGGAGTGCGAAAGGTATCATCGTCAGAGTTTGTGGAGTAAATCAGTCGTTGTCAAGAAGTCAATGAGAGAGTCAGGATTAAAGGAGGGTCCATCAGCAAGAAGGGAAGGTAAAGAGAGTAGTAGAGCGGAGATGACATTGGAGGTAAATTCTGCGTGCTCGTTGATTGAGAGGGCAGTCTAACAGAATGTGGCTAATCGATACTGGAACTTGACACTGCTCACAGAGAGGAACAGGGTAACTCTCCATGAGATACCCATAAGTAAGACGAGTGTGGCCAACACGAAGGCGGGAGAGAGTAGTCTCCCAACCTCGGCAGTGATGACAAGAAGACAGCCAGTAACCTATGCTCAGTTTAACAGAATGAAGCTTGTTACCGAGTAGAGTTGACCAACGTTGTTGCCAACGGGTGTGAAGGTGGGTAGCTATTACAGCAAAATAGTCCGAAAATGGAACACCTCTACATGAAATTGGTAGGTCATGTACTGCTGACTGCGCAGCAGTGTCTGCCTGTTCATTGCCCTGTACGTCAACATGACCAGGGATCCAACAAAAAACAATATCTTTATGCTTGGTAGAGATACGGCGTAGCCAAAGTTGGATACAGAAAAAAAGGGGGCGAGGTGTATCAAATTTCCGTATAGCCTGTAGAGCACTAAAGGAGTCTGAAACAACCACAAATGATGACACAGGCATAGATGCGATACGAATAAGTGCTGCACGAATGGCATACAATTCAGCAGTAAAAATGCTAGCCGAAGATAGTAAATGCCATTGCACGACGCTGTCTGGAAACACTGCTGCAAATCCGACGCCGTCAGAAGACTTAGACACATCTGTGTACACTGCGATGGCATGAGAGAGTGGAAGTGGTCAAGAAAAAGAGCGGAAAGCCGCCGTAGGCAATTGGGATTTCGAGCAAGGGAGTGAGAAAGAACAGACCCGAACAGCTGGAACTTCCCAAGGGGGTAGGGAAAAGCGAGATGCTACATGAACATATAAAGGTGGTAACTGAAGGGAAGACAAGAGTGAATGTAGGTGAAGAGAGAAGGGATGGAGCAAATAGGGGCAGCCAACAAATAAAGAAAGTCTACTAATATCGGTGACCATTCTATAAATGGAAGGATTGCAGAGATCGTGAGAGCATACATTGTAGCGAAGGCAATGGGCATCACGGCGATCCGACAAGGATGGAACATTCGCTTCTGCATACAGGCTGTCAACAGGGGAAGAGTGAAAAGCACCAAGGTATAAAAGTAATCCTTGGTGATGGATGGGGTTAAGGCTAGAGAGAGTAGCAGGAGAGGCCGCCGAGTAGATCTGGTCACCATAATTGAGTTTCGATAAAGTGAGGGCTGAATGTAGGTGAAGGAAAGTTCGACGATCAGTTCCCCATGAAAGATGAGCAAGGGTTTTAAGAAGGTTCAGCTAGCTGTGACAAGTTGCCTTCAGAGAGGTAATGTGAGGTTTCCAGGATAACCTACGGTCAAAGAGAAAGCCTAAAAACCCCACTATCACGTTCAGGGATACGGGAGCCATAGAGGTACAAAGGATGATCAGAGATGACACAGCATCTAGTGAAGTTACTTGGCGAGTTTTGGTACTGGAAAATTTAAACCCATGCATGGTGGCCCAATTGGAAACACAGTCGACCGCATGCTAGAGAGAAACTGTAATGAGGTGACAGTCAGCGCCTGCACAAGCAATAGCGAAGCCATCTACATACAGTGATGACTAAATATTGGATGGAAGAAGAGGCCAAATCATTTATAGCAAGGAGAAAAAGTGTTGTGCTCAGAACACATCCCTGAGGGACACCTTCAGCTTTGACAAAGTCCGGGGAGAGCACATTATTGACTCGAGCATGGAAATGTCTGTCAGTTAAAAAGTTCTTAAGGAATGATGGTAGATTGCCTCGGAGGCCTAAGGAGTGGGCTTGGGCCAAAATATTATACCTCCAAGTTGTGTCATATGCTTTCTCAAGGTCAAAAAATATGGCAAGAACTGAGTGGTTATTCGCAAAGGCATTACGAACATATGTATCCAAGCGTAGTAAGAGGTCTATGGTAGATCGGCTCTTATGAAAGCCATATTGACTAGTGGAGAGACTGTTGCGTGTCTCTAAATACCACATTAAATGTCGATTTACCAGACGTTCCATCACTTTGCAAACTGCACTAGTAAGAGCAATGGGACAATAGTGGGAGGCATCATGTCCTGTAGTACCCGGCTTGCGGAAAGGGAGAACAATGGCAGATTTCCACAGCAGGGGAAGAACTCCTTGTGACCAAATAAGATTGAAGAGGTGTAAGAGGACTACAATGGCTGACTGATGTAAATGTCGTAACATCCGAATATGAATGTCGTCAGGCCCAGCTGCCGATGATCGGCAAGCTGAGTGTGTTGCCTCCAGTTCCTGAATTGTAAAAGGCACATTATACTGTTCTTCTCTGAGAAAAGTCCAAGGGTACTAACTCTCGGGCAAACTTTAAGGAAAGAAACAAGAGGCATATATGGAGAGCCCGGGAAAAACGGACCAGATGAGTGCCAAGTTCAATGGCAACGTCAAGAGGGTTTGCTATATCAACACCGGCAACCCGTAGAACAGGAGCCAGGTCAGGAGAGTATTTACCACCATTTCCTCACTTTTTTCCAGACTTCACTCAGAGGAAGGAGAGGTGATGGTGGAAACAATCTCGCCAGCAAGTGCGTTTACCATCACGGATGACATGGCGAGCAACCACACGCTTCTGCTTAAAATCAAGAAGTCTCTCATCGGTTGTATTGTACCGGTACCTGCCCCATGCAGTGCGTTTCAAATGTATTGCACAAGCAAAAGCAGGAGACCACCAAGGCATGCACTTCTGAGAATGCCTGCCTGAGGTTTGGGGTATAGAAAGAGAAGCTGCGGTTAACCCCTTGACTGTCGCAACCCCCAATCCTGAGGTGGCTCCTGATGTCACAAAATTTAAAAAAAAAATTATTTTTTCTTATGAAATGATAGAGAATCTTTTTCTGATTGTAATGATACAAAAAAAGCGAAATTTGATGGGAAACTGACGGAATTACGCTCTCGCGAAGCTAGCGACCTTGGTGATATTTACAAATTGTCGATTTCGCCCACTTTGAGCATTATTTTTGGCTAATTCCATCGTTTCAGTCAACCAAATTCATAGCTATTTCTTTAGAACTTCATTTTTCCTATCAATTAAGTACAAGAAACTGCCCATTTGCCAATTTCAACTACCCAATAACGGTCAGAAATTTGCCATTTGGCCAATTTCACGAAAATTAAAAAATATGACAATTTCAAATTAAGGTCCAGAATGAACAATGCAGACATTCCTGGCTCTAAAATAACATTTTCTTTGTTAATCAGTCATGTCTCCAGGCCCTTCTGATATTACTCTTGCTTTCTATTTTGAATTTTTATTCCAACAAAAAATAGAAGATTTACTATTATGCAGACTGCTGCAATACTGTAATAATTGTATAAATTACATCAACCCATTTATGACTGCATATTAGAATGACTAGCTGGACACTTATTGGACAATGACATCATTTGTTTACTTTTGAACATCGGCAAAAATCAAACATTTCCCCTATTTTGAGCTCCATTTCCAGGTTCTTTTTATAGTAAAATCAATCAAAATTACCTCTATTTCTATAATATATTTTCCATTCTATCAAACGAGACCAAGAAAACGAGAATACAACCATAAATACTATATGAAAATAGACCACAAAGTCGGCATTTTAGTTAAAAAAAAAAACCGTGGTCGGAGTTTTTTTTTTTTCTCCTTATGCACTGCGTGCTCCAGAATTTTTTTTTATATGGTGCACACTGACCACACAGACCCATTCTCTCGCATGTGAGCCTACCAGCTTTCTCCTCCTTGATTTGAAGCCGCTAGAATTTATGAGTATATATACGTCAAACACGGTACCTCGTAAGACATATATATACAGCCGTGACAGCCAAAGGGTTAAAACTGATGTCGAGAAAGGTGTAGGAGCTCATCAATGGAGGATGAAGAAGGAACCTCACTAAAAGCAGTGAGTTGCGAGTAAAGGTCCCAATTTGCCCGATCAAATTGCCAGCGAGGGCTACAGAAAGGTGGTGAATATGAAGGAGAAGAATGATTGGAAAATGATCACTGTCATGTAAGTCTGGTAGAACAGACCAGGCAAAGTCTAGTGCAGTGGAGGAAGAGCAGACCGATAGATCAATGCAAGAGAGTATGAGTACGAGGATCAAAATGGGTGGGAGTACCCATATTTAAAACATGGAGTGGGCGAGAGGCGAGAAAAGCCTCCAACTGGATTCCACGTGAGTCACAATGAGACCCCTCCAGAGGAAATGGTGGGCATTAAAATCGCCAAGTAACGGAAGTGGTGGCAGTAAGGATGAAACAAGAACGGCAAAATCTGGGATAGAAAATGCCCAAGAAGGAGAGAGATATAGAAAACATATTGTAAACCACTTATTCAAGCAGATACGGGCTGCAGTGTAATGCAGTGAGGTATGGACAAATAGTTGACAGTACGGAATATCATTGCTAGAAGGACACTTTCATTAAAGGTCCCATCTGAGAAAGGATCCGAAGAATACAATAAATTATAGCCTGAGAAGTTGGAAAACAGCCGAGTGTAATTTTGGTTCTTGTAAGCAAACACCAACAGGGAAAAAACCTGGAAAGCAACATCTGAAGCTCACCCCAATTACCCCTGAGGCCGCGAATATTCCACTGTAAATAGGCCATGATTGACAATGAGGAAAATACCAGGAATCTGTAGGGAAGGGCACCTATGGACTAGAGGGGTTAGAAAAGTATGTGCAGTGGCATCGGAAGACGTTCAAGCAGCGATGGAACAGAGTTTTGAAGAATGGAGTTGTGGCGATGGAGGAGAGGGAAGAGAAGGAACAGGAGGTGGATCCATGTCCATTGAATGTTTAGTCTCTGCAATATATTTTGAAATGGCTTCAAGTGTTTCTGAATTCAAAGACGTTGTATGGGAGGCAATATTGGAGATAGAAGGAGGAGGGTGAGTAAAGATTGGGACAGTAATGGACTGTACTAAAGTAGGGGGGGGGACAAAAGCGTGTTGGGAACTGGAGAAGAAATGTGGGAGGGGACAGAAGAGGGAGAGACTTGGGAGGGGACAGGGGAGGCAGGCACAGAACAAGGAGGGGGGTGAACCTCCACACTCGTAATAGAGCCCGTGAGATGGGAAGAACCAGGTACAGAGACTGGAAAGGTAAAATGTGGGGGTGGAAGAAGGGAAAGAAGGGGCAAGGAAGATTTGAGCAAAGGGGATTTTTTTTGGACTTCTGAGAGGTAGAGGGGCGATTGGTAGAAGGTGCCGTATGAGATCTTGTCAATACCAGGGCTTGTGAGTGAGAACTAGATGATGTCAGAACAGACTGGGGTGTTGAAGTAGGAACGTCAGAGCCCAGGACAGCAAAAGAATTAGATACAGGAGTGACGATGGGAGGGGTAACACCAGAGGAGGCTGCAGAAGGGACCCCCAGAAGTGGGGGGACGTTTTGAAACACGAGAATAAGAAACACGGGGTAGTCTCCCTTGGAGGCGGAGATGAGAAACTGCCATAGCACAAGGGAGACCTGCTTCTTTGAGGCAATGGATTTCACAGTCATTTATGTAGACCTGGCAAAGGCGAGAGTACGAAGGGTGAGCCTCAGGACAATTAAGGCAAGAGGGAGGTTGACTGCAAGATGTATTAGAATGGTCGTCGGCACCACAGACTGGGCATTCAGCTATAGATCTGCAATATTTCATTGGGTGACCAAATCGCCAGCAGTTTCTGCACTGTTGCTGTGTAAGGATCACCTTTCGAACTTGTAATCGATGCCCTGCAACATACAACAGAGGACAGGAGTTCATGGCTGTCAAAAGTTAAGCAAGCCATATTGCAAGGGTATCATCTTCGCCCGAGGGCAGGAAGGACATAAGTGTCTACTTTGAGGATTGGGAGATCCTGGAGTTCCAGCTGTTCAAGAATGTCATTGCCACATGTCTGGAAATTCTGTTGGACTATGGTATGGGGCAGAATGACAGTACCACTACAAGAATTGAGAGAAGGATGTTTTTCAATAGTGATAGGAATACATAGTATCGATATGTGAAAGGAGAGAAAGATCATGAGCTTGGGCAGCATTCTGGACAGTGACGATGCACGTACCACTCTTGAGAGCATGAAATGAAATATCTCTACGAACATGGCGCAGGAGTGCTTTGCCAATACTATGGTCGGAAAGATAGGCAATAGAAGAAGTCGGTTGTAAAGTAAAGAATTTAGTCCATTGTGTGGTCCGAAACTGAGCGTAGAGAGGGAGTGTATGGCATGTCGGTCTTTTCCAAGTAGAATGGGAAGTTAACAAAGTAACATCAGGAGATTGTCGTTGGCGTTTAGGAGTGGGACCGGAGTTGGTCCGGCGTGAAATGGGCTGGCGATTTGAAAATTGCTGCATCGTAGAGCGAGAGGCTGGAAGCATAGTCAAAGGAGAGCGGAGGTCAGACAAATCGAAGGAGTCAGTCGAAGCCTTGGTACCTGAAGTGGGTGAGGAAACAGCACCAACAAGAGGTACAGGGGCATCAGGGGTGTCCAAAGAGTGGTCAAAAAAACGAGGCAGGGTCAGAATGGGGTGTGGTATCAAGAAGGGGACGGGGGCAGGAGGTTCATGGATTAGGATCTCCATGTTAGGTTACTTTTTTTTTTCTTAAAAACAAAAAGATAAGAAAAAAGAAAATAAAAATAAAAAAGAATAAAAAAAGGGAGGGAGTGGGGAGGAATAGTTCCTAGGAGGAATGAAAGGGCCGGAAATCTCCTCCTGCGCCCAAGAGGACCTCAGAACCGCAAGTAGTGCAGATGCAGCATGGAACCCGTGCCAGATGACACCCGAATCTGCATGACAGTGTCTTCCATTGCAGACACTGCAAGGCTCCAGGCGGACATCAACCAAATCTTTCAGTGGGCTGCAGAAAACAATACGAAGTTCAACGATGAGAAATTTCAATTACTCAGACATGGTAAACACTAGGAAATTAAATCTTCATCAGAGTACAAAACAAATTCTGTCCACAAAATAGAGTGAAACACCAACGTCAAAGACCTGGGAGTGATCATGTCAGAGGATCTCACCTTCAAGGACCATAACATTGTATCGATCACATCTGCTAGAAAAATGACAGGATGGATAATGAGAACCTTCAAAACGAGGGATGCCAAGCCCATGATGACACTCTTCAGGTCACTTGTTCTATCTAGGCTGGAATATTGCTGCACACTAACAGCACCTTTCAAGGCAGGTGAAATTGCTGACCTAGAAAATGTACAGAGAACCTTCACGGCGCGCATAACGGAGATAAAACACCTCAATTACTGGGAGCGCTTGAGGTTCCTGAACCTGTACTCCCTGGAACGCAGGCGGGAGAGATACATGATTATACACACCTGGAAAATCCTAGAGGGACTAGTACCGAACTTGCACATGAAAATCACTCGCTACGAAAGCAAAAGACTTGGCAGACGATGCAACATCCCCCTAATGAAAAGCAGGGGTGTCACTAGCACGTTAAGAGACCTGGCAGTCTTCAAGCTGGCACTGGATAAGCACCTAAAGTCGGTTCCTGATCAGCCAGGCTGTGGCTCGTACGTTGGTTTGCGTGCAGCCAGCAGTAACAGCCTGGTTGATCAGGCTCTGATCCACCAGGAGGCCTGGTCACAGACTGGGCCGCGGGGGCATTGACGCCCGGAACTCTCTCCAGGTAAACTCCAGGTAATACTCTACCCTTCATGCCAGTGAACCAGCAATCCAGAATAGCAACCTCACATCTGCCGAGCTACCTCGGTGGACAAAAGAGAGGGCGGCTGGATACCCACCACAAAGCATACCTCCTTTGACCACCACCCCTGGAATCCGAAAGGCGGCTTCCAGAGATATACCAGTCACCTGAAATACATCCAAAGCCATCCCCTGGGATACCGGAGAGATCGGGACATCTCCAGGCGATCCAGTTTCCACGGCAAACTACGCCACCGTCAAGAACCTCAACGGAATGGGATGGACCCCGGTACCCTTCCCCAGGAACCAACATGCCTATGTGAAGAATCCTACAGGCCAAAAAGAGGAAGGGAATAAGGGAGGGACAGGGAGGAGGAGGAGGAAAGGGAAAAGTGAGGGTAGGGAGGATGGGATGGGGAAGGGGGGATTGGGGGCAATTAGGTTCGGTCTGAGGAAGGAGACCATCAGGTCTAATTCCTCAGACCAAGAGCCTCTTCACCACGCCAAGGAGCCCCCCTTGAAGAGGCGAGTACAGTGTTAATCTCAACAATCCTATCACTGATACTATAAATATCTAGCTCCTTCCTCATATTAAGAGCGTTTGTAGATTTGGGACAACCAAGAATAATTCTGAGAGCTTCATTAACTCCAAGGGTCGGAAAGAACTTTCTCTAGCTAATATCAACAAGGGAGCAGCATAATCAATAAGGACCTGACATAAGCTATATGCATCACTCACGATTCTCACATTAGCACCATAGTTGGGGTTGTAGCCTGGTAGGTGGCCCGGTGGCCTGGTGGCTAAAGCTCCCGCTTCACACACGGAGGGCCCGGGTTCGATTCCCGGCGGGTGGAAACATTTCGACACGTTTCCTTACACCTGTTGTCCTGTTCACCTAGCAGCAAATAGGTACCTGAGTGTTAGTCGACTGGTTTGGGTTGCATCCTGGGAGACAAGATTAAGGACCCCAATGGAAATAAGTTACAGTCCTCGATGACGCACTGACTTTCTTGGGTTATCCTGGGTGGCTAACCCTCCGAGGTTAAAAATCCGAACGAAATCTTATCTTTGAGAGCATTTAGCCCATCTTTGCATTTCTTATTTAGTTGTGGTATAGTGGATTTGTTAAAGGTTACATCTACACCAAGCTATCTAAGTCTTAACGTAGCTAATGTTTTCACCCTGCAAATAGACTAGTAGGGGACGTCATTTGCTTAATATCTGTTTTAGAGGAAGATATTATGAGGCCTAGTCGATTACAAATTGCTTGAACTTCATTAAGAATGGTACTTATCTTCTTATGCCCTGTTGTGTGGATCATGATGTCATCAGCATAGCTTATAGCTACATGTATATGTTTAGGTGAGGTAGGTAGAGCATTTAGGAGCATCAATCAGAATATTAAATAGCATGGGACTAAGAAGTCCTCCCTGCGGAGTACCTAGGGACATTTCTTTAGACTCGCTTCTAAAGCCTTGGTAGAGGACAGAGGATACTATTTGACAGGTATCCTATTATCCAGCAGAGTAAGCTACCACCAATATTCATTTTGGTTAGTTCATGTAGTATAACAGTTCTGTTTGCAATATCAAATGTCTGCAATAAAGTTTCAGTGCATGAAGAATGCACAAATGCTCGATCCTCGAGTGACAAATTTTCCCGACTCCTCAACAGCTTGAAAGATCCATAAAAATGATAATTTTGAGAAAATCACGAACAAAATGGTATGCTGAATAATGAACCTGGAGTCGCCTAAGCATTTGCAAATTCAATGTCTACAACCACAATGTTATCCCAGGTAAAATCATGGCCTTGTGCCTGATGCTGGCAAACCAGCTACATTTTTACTCAACATGAATGTGCATGCAGCATCATTTTCAACAAAGCATAGGAATAAGAGAACCAGCAGTGATGTCAAACATGGCAAGGATAACATGGAGCTCAAGTGAAAACAATACTCAACTAGCAATTTAGTACTATGAAATCCCAAACAATATTTACCACAAACCTCATGCCATCAGCGACTAGTCATCAGAATAGACCATATACACAGATACGACAGGAATAGCGCTCTATCAAATTGGAAAAGTCGCTGTCTACTAAGATTCACTTTATACCTGTAGTTAGGGACATGTGGAAGGGCTGACTTCAATAAGAATATAGTCAACTTCAAGTTCACATTCAGACAACCTTAATTCATTACTAGATGACCATTTGTTCGAAAATAATTACGAAATTCCCCACTTTGCATTGAAAACCATAAGGCATTTACTTGAATCCACAAAGGTTTTCAGTTGTTGAGTTAAACATGTAAAAATAAAGATTCTGATACTGTACTAGGTGATTAAATCTAGTGGAGCTGAGGAAAAAACTGCCAGACCCAAGCCACTAGTGAAAAATCTCTTAACACCTAAAATCGATACCTGACCAGCCGGGCTGTAGTTTGTACGTTGGATTGTGTGCAGCCAGCAGTAACAGCCTGATTGATCAGGCCCTGATCCACCATGAGGCCTGGTCACAGACCGGGCCGCAGGGGCAATGACCCCCGGAACTCTCTCCAGGTAAACTTACATACCATACTCTAACCAAATTTCAATAATCATAGCCAGCACCTTTCAAGGCAGGTGAAATTGCTGACATAGAAAATGTACAGAGAACCTTCACGGCGCGCATAACGGAGATAAAACACCTCAATTACTGGGAGCGCTTGAGGTTCCTGAACCTGTATTCCCTGGAACGCAGGCGGGAGAGATACACGATTATATACACCTGGAAAATCCTAGAGGGACTAGTACCGAACTTGCACACGAAAACCACTCGCTACGAAAGCAAAAGACTTGGCAGACGATGCAACATCCCCCTAATGAAAAGCAGGGGTGTCACTAGCACGTTAAGAGACCATACAATAAGTGTCAGGGGCCCGAGACTGTTCAACTGCCTCCCAGCATGCATAAGGGGGATTACCAACAGACCCCTGGCAGTCTTCAAGCTGGCACTGGACAAGCACCTAAAGTCGGTTCCTGACCAGCCGGGCTGTGGCTCGTACGTTGGTTTGCGTGCAGCCAGCAGCAACAGCCTGGTTGATCAGGCTCTGATCCACCAGGAGGCCTGGTCACAGACCGGGCCGCAGGGGCGTTGACCCCCGGAACTCTCTCCAGGTAATAGGCAAGTGCTAGATGTGTAAAAAAAATACTGGTGAAACTAAAGAAAAAATAATTATAATGACAATCGTATGAAGACGTGTATAAATCTTTCAGTTTATAAAATTGGTCTACCACTGGTACAGTTTTACTGAGAAAGTATAAATTTTTACCAGGTAAAAGGCAAAAATTAAAGCAATGATGTAAGAAAATGGTACGAGGGACTGCAAAATAAAAAAAAAATTGAGAAACAAACCTCTGAGAACAACTGGTGCTGCTACCACAAATCCAACAGCACCAGCAATAGCGGCTAGTCCATATCCCAGCCCCTTCAGGATCTCATCAACTGTATCCTTTCCTGAAGATTTTGCACTCAACCTGAAGGGATAAAGTTGAAATTTTTAGCACTTCAATAATATCTGCATAACAGGTTATATAGAGGAAAAATTTAAAAAAAAAAAAAAAGAATGAAGAAAAAGTGATATTGAGAAACCTTACCACTGGGTCAAGAAACAGGTTCACATTTCAGCTAGGGAGCTGCAGACCCAGTGTCTATAATGCCAATCTGCAGGCTCCAGCGTCTTGTTCATGTTAATTCAACTTTGTACCACCTTTGCCTGTTATCTGATGTTAGCTTAGCTGGAAGTAGGCAAGTATAGAGACTTTCCATGGGAAAGTGTTTTTAATAATAGTAGCTGTGGGATTCAGAAGACTAAATAAGTAGTGTTGAGATTTGGATGGCCCAGACAGAGGGTGGTGTATGCTCCAGGTGGAGCTCAGGTCAGCTAGTGACTTAAGAATGAGTGGAGATATGTACAAACATTTCCTACCCCTAGTAATGATTCCTATAGTTATGTCATAGTGCAATATTTCCAAAGAATAATGTAAAGTTTATTGTAAGAGGGTATTCGTCCCATTTATTTATGCAATAAACCTGTACTCAACGTTATATCAAGGATGGGAGTAGGTCCCTTCTACCCTTAACATATAAGTATGGTAACAAGCTGCATCGGTGACTACACTGCCTCACATCATCGCTACCCACTACAGTGGACTTTACCCGCCTCCACTTGATCTTTACATTATAAAAAAATAAATGATGGGGTCAGTGACAATTATTCTACTCAATTACAATTTATTAATACTCCAAGTCAAATCCACTTAAGAAAGGAGAAGCAATGCATCAGAAAAACTGGCCCAAGCCAGTCAGGTCCAACTCTCAGCCACCCACACCCTCTCAAGTATTTGTCTAAACTATTTTTGAAACTACAAGATGTTTTATCATCAACCTAAATTTTTCCAATTTGAAACTAATGACGAGTCTTCTCTTGGTTAGATACTTTTAGCATGTGATTTGCATCCAGTTTATTTATTCCTGTTTTCCATCTTATAATACTTGTACATACATGCATCATGTCAAAATAAAATATTATCATAATCATTACAGTGGAACCTCTGTTTTCGTGATTAATCCATTCTAAAAAAATGTTTCGAAAACCGAATCATATGAAAACTGAAGCAATATTTCCCATAAGAAATAACGTAAATCTAATTAATCCGTTTCAGTCACCCAAAAATATTAACAAAAAATTACATTTTATAGAGAATAACTATAGTTTTACATACAGAAAAATTTAAGAAATATAAGTGACTAATGAAATGAATAAATGAATATTTAACATCACTTTTACCCTTATTGAAGACTTGTTGGCATATGGAAGACAGCGAGGAAAGGAGAGGGAGGAGGTTATTGTTTGGAAGGGGAATCCCCTTCCATAAGGACTTCAGGTATCTAAGGCCCTAGCCAGGGTTACTTCCTTTCTTTGTCTTTTACGGGCACTAGGACCAGCTCGGGAGTCACTGTACCCCTGTAGAAAAAAAAAAATGATCCAAAGAGGTCTGTTTCATGCATCTCTAAGATTTACCTAAAATGGAACAAGGCATTGTCATTGAACATGTTGCAGACAGCTTGCAACAGCTTTTGTAGGGTGATATTTGTCAACAAAACTTTGCAACTCAGTCCACTTTGTACAATGTCCTTAACCACTGAAGAAGGCACATTCTCCCCCTCTCTTCCTCCTCCTCTGAAGCAAGTTCCTCAGCAGCAGTCTGTTGCTGTTCCAGTTGAAAGTCTTGCAGCTCTTCAGTGGTTAGCTCTTCCCTGTGGTCATCCACCAACTCTTATACATCTTGGTCACTCACATCCAACCCCATGGACTTCCCAAAGGACACAATAGATACCACAATAGGCACAGGGTCAGCCTCAAACCTTTCAAAATCATTCTCCTGGAGAGAGTTCCGGGGGTCAACGCCCCCGCGGCCCGAGTGATTTCCGTGTGCAAGTTCGGTACTAGTCCCTCTAGGATTTTCCAGGTGTATATAATCATATAATCATGCATCTCTCCCGCCTGCGTTCCAGGTAATACAGGTTTAGGAACCTCAAGCCCTCCCAGTAATTGAGGTGTTTTATCTCCGTTATGCACGCCGTGAAGGTTCTCTGTACATTTTTTAGGTCAGCAATTTCACCTGCCTTGAAAGGTGCTGTTAGTGTGCAGCAATATTCCAGCCTAGATAGAACAAGTGACCTGAAGAGTGTCATCATGGGCTTGGCCTCCCTAGTTTTGAAGGTTCTCATTATCCATCCTGTCATTTTTCTAGCAGATGCGATTGATACAATGTTATGGTCCTTGAAGGCGAGATCGTCCGACATGATCACTCCCAGGTCTTTGACGTTGGTGTTTCGCTCTATTTTGTGGCCAGAATTTGTTTTGTACTCTGAAGATGATTTAATTTCCTCGTGTTTACCATATCTGAGAAATTGAAATTTCGGGAAGACTTAGATTAATTCTTAAATTTAAAATATTACAAATTATGAGGTAAGTTGGTATTATGGCTAAGTGGCTAAATATTAGTTTGTGAGTTTAGCAATGTGAATGCTTTTGTTTTGGCACAATACATAGTTTCAGTATTGGAGTATCACAGGCCAACTTATGACTAGTTAGGATTCATTATTTTAAGATTGATATTTCTGTTTATGGTCAAATGGGCGAGTGAGTAAGTTTGAACCACCAGGTGGTATTCGTGTAATTAGTTGACGGGGTGTATCAGGGAGGAGATGTTTGCTAATGATAGTTTTGAAGGTGATGAATGTGTCTGCAGTTTGAGTTTTCAGGTAGGGTGTTCCAGATTTTAGGGCCTTTGACATACATAGAATTTTTGTAAAGGTTTAGTCGGACATGGGGAATGTCAGAGATGTTTGTGTCTGGTGTTATGCCTGTGGGTTCTGTCAACTATCAAGAAAGCATTTTAGGTCAAGGTTAATATTGGAATTTAAGGTCCTGTAGATGTAGATTGCACAGTAGTGTGGATGTACTGAACAGGGAGTAAGTTTAGATCTATGAAGAGTGGGGGGTGTGTTGCCAGGGATGGGATTTAGTGATTCTTACTGTGGCTTTTTGTTAGGTTATTATTGGCTTTAGGTGTGTTGCTGCAGTTGATCCCCAAGCACAAATAGCATAGGTGAGGTATGGATAAATGAGTGGTATAGTGTGAGAAGGGCATTTTGCGGCATGTAGTATCATATCTTGGAGAGGATCCCAATCGTTTTGGATACTTTTTTTTGTTATGTGTTGGATATGGGTGCTGAAATTCAGGTTGTTGTCGAGGTATAGGCCTAGGAATTTGCCCTCATTATGTCTGGCAATTAGAGTGTTGTTGATCTTAATGTTAATCTACGCAAATCCTGCTCAGCTACCAAACATAATATGTAGGTTTTGTCAGTGTTAAGTGTAAGTTTAGTGGCTGTCATCCAAGTCGATATTTTGAGCAGCTCCTCGTTAACAATGGTGTTGAGGGTGGCAAGATTAGGGTGAGAGATGACATAAGTCGTGTCGTCAACAAAGAGAATGGGGTTCAGGTGTTGGGATACGTTTGGAAGATCATTGATGTATACGAGGAAGAGCAGGGGACCAAGGACACTTCCCTGCGGAACTCCAGTATCAAGTGGCCATGTTGTTGATGCTGTGTCTTTAATGGTGACATACTGATACCTATTAGTAAGGCAAGATTTGAAATATGCAACCGCATGGCCTCTTATACCGTAATGGTCAAGTTTGTGGAGTAGGATGCCGTGGTCTACCGTGTCAAAAGCTTTTCTTAGGTCAATAAGAATTCCTAGTGGATATTCCTTATTTTTCAATGCTGTGTAAAGCAGATCTAGCATTTTTATGATTTCATCATTAGTGCTTTTATTTTTCCTGAATCCAAATTGGCAGGGGTTGAGTATGTTTTGTGCCGTTATAAATGAATATAGTCTCCTGTGCAAGAGTTTCTCAAAGATTTTGGATAGCAATGGTAAGTTTGATATTGGCCTATAGTTGTTTAAATCTGTAGGGTCACCACCTTCATGTATTGGTGTAACCCTTGCCATCTTGAGTAGTTTCAGGAAGGTGCTAGTTCTAGCGACTTGTTAAAAAGTAATGAAATAGCATGCGAAAGGACATGGGCCACTCGCTTGTACAATAATGGTGGGACATGAGACAGATTCCCAGTTATTTTTAAAGTGACTTTATAATCTCAGTGACTTCCGTTGGCTCAGTTGGTGCAAGATAGAAGGAATTTGGGAAATTCCCATCTAGGTAGTCCCCGGCGTGGGCATTGGTATGTGGGATTTTATTGGCGAGATTAGATCCTATGGTTGAGAAGAAGTCGTTTATCTTGTTAGCTGTGTCAGTGGGATGCACTGGTGTTTCTGTCTGAGGTTGTTCCTTACTGTGTTTCTGTGGCTTCTTGTGAAAGGAGTTTCTCAAAGTTGATGCTCATTTAAAACTAGTTACGGTCCACGAGTCAGTCTACAATCTCTGACTTGGCAATGTTACCCATAGAAAATGGGTCAGTTGACAGCATTATGATAATAAAATAGATGATTTTTCAGGATTGAAGGCAAGGAAATGCAAGATTTGATTCAGTGGGATGTTACCTGTACTCGAGGTCAAATTAGAACTAGTGTTTCTCTGATACTGAAAAATAAAGAAAAACATTGCAAGTTTTTTTGCATTGTTGAAGATTTGTAGATGAATGGTTCAGAGAACCGACATGTTGATAAATTAGACATGTGCAACTCTTGGGTATCTTTATTGAGGAAACGTTTCGCCACACAGTGGCTTCATCAGTCCATACAAAGGAGAATCTTGAAGAACAGGAGGAGAATGAGGTAATCAGTCCTTCAACCTTGAGTCGATGTGGTCAGTCCATCAATCTTGAATAGATTGATGGACTGACCACATCGACTCAAGGTTGAGGGACTGATTACCTCATTCTCCTCCTGTTCAAGATTCTCCTTTGTATGGACTGATGAAGCCACTGTGTGGCGAAACGTTTCCTCAATAAAGATACCCAAGAGTTGCACATGTGTCTAATTTATCAACATTGTTGAAGATTAATAAATGTAGGATCTGTTGCCTGTACTCAAAGTGGTTTTTATGTTTCCTCAACATTACTGCGATTATTTATTACATCATTAATAAAGTTGAGAAGTATTATGTTTGGTTTATGGCCCTTAAACGTTCTCATTGCTAAACATTAGTCATCGGTTATGCAGTAGTGACGCCTTTGGATTTCATGGGGGTGACACCACAGATGCCGCCCCAGGTGACACCAACCCTAGCAACACCACTGCACAAGTCCCTTCTTTCCCTGCCCATAACTGGATTGTCTTCTGTCTTTCTCGACTTTCATCATCCCAGTTGTGTCTATGGTTCAGGACAAACTGAAACACTCATAAGGGTCTCTTACTAAGTGTGGGTCTGGTGGGTATAACTATCTTTCCAATTTCGTAAGAATTATGCTATTAGTTCCTATTTAATATGTTTGAAGAGTTTCGAGATTTTCTCTACTCTCTGAGCCTAGTCATGGGCCAGGCTCATCTGGTGCTTGCCTGGTCAACCATACCCATCCTGTGGGCGGTAGTCATACCCATCTTGCCTGGAGTTTACCTGGAGAGAGTTCCGGGGGTCAACGCCCCCGCGGCCCGGTCTGAGACCAGGCCTCCTGGTGGATCAGAGCCTGATCAACCAGGCTGTTGCTGCTGGCTGCACGCAAACCAACATACGAGCCACAGCCCGGCTGATCCGGAACTGACTTTAGGTGCTTGTCCAGTGCCAGCTTGAAGACTGCCAGGGGTCTGTTGGTAATCCCCCTTATGTGTGCTGGGAGGCAGTTGAACAGTCTCGGGCCCCTGACACTTATTGTATGGTCTCTTAACGTGCTAGTGACACCCCTGCTTTTCATTGGGGGGATGGTGCATCGTCTGCCAAGTCTTTTGCTTTCGTAGTGGGTGATTTTCGTGTGCAAGTTCGGTACTAGTCCCTCTAGGATTTTCCAGGTGTATATAATCATGTATCTCTCCCTCCTGCGTTCCAGGGAATACAGGTTTAGGAACCTCAAGCGCTCCCAATAATTGAGGTGTTTTATCTCCGTTATGCGCGCCGTGAAAGTTCTCTGTACATTTTCTAGGTCGGCAATTTCACCTGCCTTGAAAGGTGCTGTTAGTGTGCAGCAATATTCCAGCCTAGATAGAACAAGTGACCTGAAGAGTGTCATCATGGGCTTGGCCTCCCTAGTTTTGAAGGTTCTCATTATCCATCCTGTCATTTTTCTAGCAGATGCGATTGATACAATGTTATGGTCCTTGAAGGTGAGATCCTCCGACATGATCACTCCCAGGTCTTTGACGTTGGTGTTTCGCTCTATTTTGTGGCCAGAATTTGTTTTGTACTCTGATGAAGATTTAATTTCCTCATGTTTACCATATCTGAGTAATTGAAATTTCTCATCGTTGAACTTCATATTGTTTTCTGCAGCCCACTGAAAGATTTGGTTGATGTCTGCCTGGAGCTTTGCAGTGTCTGCAATGGAAGACACTGTCATGCAGATTCGGGTGTCATCTGCAAAGGAAGACACGGTGCTGTGGCTGACATCCTTGTCTATGTCGGATATAAGGATGAGGAACAAGATGGGAGCGAGTACTGTGCCTTGTGGAACAGAGCTTTTCACCGTAGCTGCCTCGGACTTTACTCTGTTGACGACTACTCTCTGTGTTCTGTTAGTGAGGAAATTATAGATCCATCGACCGACTTTTCCTGTTATTCCTTTAGCACGCATTTTGTGCGCTATTACGCCATGGTCACACTTGTCGAAGGCTTTTGCAAAGTCTGTATATATTACATCTGCATTCTTTTTGTCTTCTAGTGCATTTAGGACCTTGTCGTAGTGGTCCAATAGTTGAGACAATAGTTGTGGGCGGTAGTCAAAATATTAGAGGTACATAATTGGTCCAGGGACTGGGCCCCACAATTTCTACACCAGTCTGTTGTAGTGTAAAACATTACCTCTTAGAGTTTCTCTACTCATCTGGTGCTTGCTTGGTCAACCAGGCTGTTGCTGCCAGGGGCCTGCTGCCCCACATGTTCATCACAACCTAGTTGATCTGGCACCTGGTGAAGATATTTGTCCAGTTTCCTCTGGAAGGCTTCTACACTTGTTCCAGAAGCCTTCAAGAGGAAACTGGACAAGTATTTTCACCAGGTGCCATATCAACCAGGCTGTGATGGATATGCGGGGCAGCAGGCCCCCGGCAGCAACAGCCTGGTTGACCAAGCAAGCACCAGATGAGCCTGGCCCATGGCTGGGTTCAGAGAGTAGAGAAACTCTAGAGGTAATATTTTACACTACAACAGACTGGTGTAGAAATTGTGGGGCCCAGTCCCTGGACCAATTATGTACCTCTAATATTTTGACTACCGCCCACAGGATTGGTATGACTACCGCCCACAGGATGGGTATGACTACCGCCCACAGGATGGGTATGACTACCGCCCACAGGATGGGTATGGGGTGCATAATAAACATATTAAACTGTAGAAATGGGGACCACAACTGTTACTTACCCGCAGATGGGGCATTTCCCGTTTCTATGGATGGCCCGAAGACATGATTCGCAGAAGTGATGGCTACAAAATGTATAACAGTGGTCAGACAGCCTCGCACACAATTGGCAGTCTCTATATGCCATAGTGTTCTGTAAGATAACATTTGTGTTAGACATTTAACATTTTATACCACACATTAAGTCTCTGGGGAAGGCAAGAAGTCTGACTTTGTCCTGAAGAACAGTGGAAAATATCCACTATTTATAGAGAAGGATGCTAGGTTCTTAGGCAGGCACTGTGGAGTGGCACTCCTCACAGAAGAGGCCGGTAGGTAAGACACAGGCAACATTTAGGCAACTTTATTTCGAAACATTTCGCCTACACAGTAGACTCAGGCGAAACGTTTCGGAATAAAGTTGCCTGTATATTGCCTATGTGTCTTACCTACCAACCTGTCGGTATTGTATACCATTTTGATATTCACAGAAGAGGCCCCATACACTAACAGCAGTTGACCCCTGTCATTAAATTTGCCCATTACTGGGGGATAAAATTAACAAGCTATTGTTGAAGTTTGGAGAATGCACATCAACCATTCCGTAGTAGTAGTAGTTCAGTACAGAGAATAGCATAACAAAAGCTACAAGAAGTGATAGCAAGAATACTTTGGAGATGCTGGTTAGATACAATGGACATCATTTTGTAACTGAATAAGACGTCAGTTATACGAGTCAAGGCTTGGACTTCAGACAACTAATGGAACGGATATATTAGATAAATAACTCTTTAGCAACCTCACTGTTACAGGCAATGTGGAGAAAGGCAACAAGTTACTATGAAAGCAAAGGATAAACATCAATTTAAACTTGTCAGAAGTAATAGAAGCAGAATTAGCATGATTAATTATATTTCCTTTAGCTGATAATCTGTAGCCAAGTTTTTCTCGCTATTATATAGCAAGACGGGACAATAACAGATCAACAAAGAATTATTCCACTAAAGTTTAATTGTTGAATAATAGAAAATTAATCACAGTAACAGTAGTTACAGCAGCAGCAACAGTAGTTACAGCAGCAGCAACAGTAGTTACAGCAGCAGCAACAGTAGTTACAGCAGCAGCAACAGTAGTTACTGTGGAAAATACTGTATATTTTCCGGAAATACGGTAATTTATAGGTAAATAGATGCCCTATATTGTATTTAATAAAAGTGTATTTTTAAAAAAGAGGAGAGTCGCCATTTTGTTTGAATTGAATAACACGTTATGAATAATGGGAAGAATTTTTCGTGCTCTAAAGGTTAAAATTGGGCTGACACCTCTCAAATAGGAGGCGAAATTGTTGGATGTGCATTCCTGCATAACTTGAGAATCAGGTGACAGGACAGGACAACTCCAGGAACCTCAGATAAGCTGTCTAAATTATGTTTAATTTCTGGCCAGTAAATTCTTCATAAATGTGGGCAAAAGGGGGAGGTCCTGTACATGACACATTAATCTCCGGTCAAATTGGCGAGTGTTATGATTAAGATATATTCTCCTGTTGTATAAATGTGTATATGTGTGTATCTACAATCATTTTAATATAGTCCACAAATTTATATATTTACCAGCATTCCTGGTGATGTATATTTCATTTATAATTAATAGGTCCAGACAACTTGTGGTTATGACAGTGGTAGGTATCCAAGGGGGACATCTTTTGCGACCTAGGTGTCCCAAATTCCTACTTGTCTATGTAACATTGATAAATAATAATTATCTTTGTTATTTACCGTTATGTACATAATGAGTTACATACAGATAAATGTAATTTTCCACAATTAATTTGCCCGTTGGTCCTTCTTGAACTGGAGGTAATTAGTGAAGTCATTAATTAGTTAATTACTTAATTATATGTGAAATGACAGGAGGTGGATGTTAAGTTCCCAAATTTACTGAATGTGTAGTGGATTATAATTATTACAATATTAATTTGGATAAGTCAAGTGTAGCTAATTATATTAATGTGTATAATATTAATTTTGCAAAGCCAAAGTGGCTAGGATTTATATTAATGTATTTGTATAATATTAATTTGATAAGACAATTCTGGCCAAGATTTATATCAGTGTATGTGTAATTGATAAGAAAAGTGTGGCTAAAGATTATTAATGTATATAATATTAATTTTGCTATGCCAAATTCTGGCAAGGATTTATTAATTTGTATAATATTAATTTTGATAAGCCAAGTTTGGCTAAAGGTTTGTATTAATGCACATTTAAAATTATATTATAATTTTTTATATGTAATTGCTAGGCTCAAGTAGCTAGGATTTATTCATCAGAGGTATGTTGTATCAGTGTTATTAATAAAGTTGAATTCAATACATTACATCATGGCTGAAAATGAGGAAATTAATGTAGAAGAGAAACATATGGAATATAGAGCAAAGAAAGCATCACTGCAAGCTAAAAAAAAAGGCATGTATCAAAAATATACAATAAATGCTTGGAATTAATGAATCAAGAAACTGTGAATACTGATGATTTAAAATTTTATTTAGATGCTTTAGATAATAGATATGATTCATACAAATTATAGTACAACAAATATGAAGGAGATTTGTTAGTAAACTGTGTAGAGGAGACTGAAGTAGATCTTATGATTAATCAGTATTGTGGAAAATTTTTTAATTTTCCGAAACTATAGTGCCTAATAGGTGTTTAATGTGTCTATATGGGTCAAAAATGTATTTGAAAATAAGAGTAGAACCAAGAGTTCCCTTTGCGCATGCGCGGATGTGCAGGGGGGGGAGGCGCGGATTGTTTTGAATGTGGTGAGGAAGCTGAGAAAGCATGGAACCACGAAATTGGCATTCACGGCGGCCTAAGGATTAATATAGGCCTCATTTCATAATAAGAAGTGTCGTAACTGTTCCTGGTGGAGAGTGAGGGAACGTGATTTACGGGACCACGGTAATAGAGTGGTAAAATGTGTGATAAGAGTAGGACCGGGTGTCAGGTGCACGGCCAGGGTGAGTGTCCAGGGGACATACCCGTGTGTTAATCCTCGCTCATCGGCCTCAGATCTTAATGGAGTGACCTCTAATTTGTGTAATAGTTACAAGACGTTAAATCGTCTTGTGAATGGTAATGTAATCAGTGATAATAACATTGAGTTAAGAGAATGCGGGATGTGAAATAGAGCGCCTTGCTCCGAGTGAACGTGTGACTCTCGTACCGGGGATAATGGAGATTTATGGAATCACGACTTCTAACCGGGACAAACCGACGGATACCTCGTCCTGCCGGAATGAGAACCGTGTCGGTGTAGCAGGACATCGAAACTGAGATGGTGAATGGAAGAAATAAGGAGTATCAATCACCCACAGTTAAGTAACCCTTCTAGTTATAACAAACTTATGCTGGCCAGTTGTGTTATGTTATAATTAGATAGGTTATGAGTGATCCAGCTACATCAAGTGACCACCAGAGAACATCTGGTAAGTGGTGGGATTATGTACAAATGTTTTCCTTGATGGATGTATCCAGGTGTATCCTACCCCCCTCCCCTTCATTCAGCGAAACTAATATAATCTATACAGTCCACAATTAACTAGTAGCACCGTACTTGTGTGTGCTACCCAATCCATACTGGTCTCGGATAGATATGGATAAGATTGTGAGGTCGAAGGGGCCACCTGTAGTGACCAGAGGTGGTTAAGTTTTCTCACATGTCTACACGGGGTGACTACGGTAAACAATATGGTTGTCTCCCAATGAGATTACTTGTATGTATATAATGTTGAGGTACATACAGATAAACACCCTAGAAAATTTTCCATAAGTATTATGAATTAGAGGAAAAGATTCTTTCTTGTAAAAGTCAGGCCTTGAATAAATTAAAATGTGTAAACCAGGCAGTTAATCAGTCTGCTCCAACAAATAATGTCTTGGCCAAAACTCCCAGAATTATGTCTACCTGTATTTAATCCTGGTGAAAATTGGGAGGAATTTTGGTCAATTTTTAAAGCAGCTGTGCATGATAGAAGTGATCTGGCCTGTGTAACAATTATTTTACCTCAAAGGACAGGTAAGAGGAGATGCTCACATACTCGCACAAGCCTTTCCCAATGTAGATGACTCTTACAAGGAAGCAGTTGGCTTGTTGAAGGTCACTTATGGCAATATAGAACAAAGTAGGTTGGATCTAGTGAATATCATTGTTAATTTAAAATCTCCAGATCACACTTACAAAGGTTTACAGCAGTTTAGAGTTAAACTGGAGAGCACTCTCAAAACTAAGTAATAAATATAATCTGAAGGAATCAGACTGGTTATTGAGTGCCATTGTACAGAATAAATTAAGCTGTAAAACACTTGAATGAATCTCAAATAAATATCACAAGGGTTATTTTGGTCTGGAGGAAATAAGACTAGGTCTACAAGAATTAATTGTTCAGTTGCAGACCAGCCAACCAACTCATTTTAAAGATGCAACACATAATAACTCTGAGGTATCTGTCAAGTTTCACAAAGGGAAAAATTATCCCAATGTT